>NC_083564.1:15206133-15555851 GCF_019925205.1 Metopolophium dirhodum
AATAATTATTTGGTTTATTAGATGACTCTTTTTGATATAAATATACATTTAAAAACAAAATGTTCTATCGATGTATCCAACACGTTGTTTGGATAAGGTTCACAAAGAACCTTTTGTTTCTAGTAACTTTTTTAATAAGGGATGGATTAAATTGATTCCAAGACTAAAAAATAGAGAAAAATAATCCTTTACTGAACCGATAAAAAAACCATTTTTGACATTTTTCGATATAGAACTCTTTGATCCCAAGCCCGCGACAAGCAGAGTGAACAAACATTTTTCGGGGTAACCCCATACCACTCCACTCCACCAATCTAAACTTTAAATACTTTTAACGCATAAACTGCTGGCCCTAAATTCGATTTTTATGAATCAAATTACTTAGAAAAATATTCTGCTTTGGAATATGAAATTAAAACTCTATGCTGTCATTCAAAAAATAAAAAACTTAATAAAATATAAGGATAAAATATATTTAAAAATATAATTTTTTAATAAAAACGTTGTTTTTTTGACAACTTGAAACTATGAACAAAAATATTTTCAAAAACATTAATACTTTTTGAGATAGTGAGTGTTTTACGCTTAATGAATCACCCTGTATAACCTACGAGACCTCATCTCGGATAATTTGCTTATTAGCAAAAGTTGAATACAGCTAACGAGTTACTATAGTAATTTCGATCGATAACCAGACTCTGTTAACAAATCAGCTACCAAATTTACGAATCAATTTAAAATGTTACTACAGGTTTCTTAAAAGTAAACATGGATATTCAAATAATATCTAGCTATATATAGCCATATCGGTAAATGTATGTATATAATATAAAACAGTAGTATAGAAAAACGTATCGCCTAACACATTGGTATGCACTACCCAATACATTGCACAACGAAATCGTTTTATTATCCTCATATCCTTATCCTTTTTATATATATTCTATGATTTTTAAGTGAGTATAGTTAAATTTCCACCTGATTTGTCGTTGGGTTTTTTTTTCTAAAACTGTTGATAAATGTTGTATTTATTACTTTATTGAAACATGACGTGTATTTTTGGTTAACTTGTTATGTTTTTTTTTTGTAATTTATATAACACCTATTTTCATAAATAATTAGTATGATTTATATTTTATTTAAATGTTAATTTTCATTTTTTAATTTAGTTGTAATTGCTGTATTCGTAAACGCAAAAAAATTAAATTAAAAAATGTATACAAAATATTTATTTTTTCGCTAAATTTTTATGTGCGGCCCAAATAGTAAACTATTCAATATATTTGGGCCACTTGATACTTTGAGTTTGACATGCCTGATGTATTGTATGATGGTTTGCGATGTCTGCAGACCACTGTGGAAAACGAATTTAAATGTTATAACAACCATATAATTTATCAATGTAGTATAATATTAAGTATGTATTATTATTATTATTAAAGTATTATAAATTTAACCGTTAAAATGCCAGAAAAATCGTCGTTTATTCATTCTTGACACAAATACACACACACGCATACAAAACAAAAGCGTTATTTGTAGTTATAGGTATAGGTATTATATAGGTACTAATAATTATATACTTATAAATAACACCTATCACCTACTAACTTTAATAGGTATAGCACGCTTACTCGTATAGACGACACCGTCGTTAAAACGAACAACCGCACGCCTCATTAGATGCGTATTTTCGTATATATTATATAATTTGTATGTATATTTTACAGTTGTAGGTAATGATTTACGACTAAAATATGATATATGATAACATTATAGTTTATAATAAAATGTGCATACGTTACGACAGCACATTTTATTCACGTATTGTTATTCATTTCACAGAATTTGCTATTCCACATTGTTTTCTCATCACAGTATACTATTATGTTGGTACTTACAACTGCATGTCATATAAAATTCTGAACTACCTGATCATCGGATGTAATTTGTATATTTAAGTATGCACCGTAAAAATAATATTATGAATTAATTTAAACGTGCACAAAGTCAATACCTACTTATTTATTTGAAAATATTTTTACTTTATAATTATTTATTCACCTCCAAGAATGTATTGAAGCCAATGAAAAAGTCTTTATTAGTTATAAATACAGGAAGGATTTAAAGATTTTTCATATATTTATTGACTTTATGCAACTTATCAGGGGTGGAAAATTCGGTTGACTTATCCATAACAGAATTTGTAGAAAAAAATATATTTTCCATATTAAAGCATATTTTGGAATTATATTGAAAATTGTTTAATTGTTTCATATGTGGCTGAATGAAAATAATTTATCAGAGAAAATGTTTGTAATAATTATGTTTAAGGAAATAGTAATTATAAACACGAACATAAAATATATAAATAATTTGAAGTAAAAAAACATATTTTCAGTATATTTAATAAGTTTAAGGACAATTTAGTGGACATTTTAAGATTTTTTTTTTGAACATATTACAATCATATTTTAAACTTTTAAAAACCTAGAAATACGGTCTTGTGTTGTAAATAATAGTAAAACAAGTTTTAATGTTAAATGGAATTTTATGATGAGCTTATGCACTTCATTGTATAGTTTTATTTTATGTTTGTAAAAGACATACTTAACTAAATCTTTACACAACAACTAATAGTGAATACCTGGGAAAGTTATTTTTATATTTAAAATAAATACTAAATTATATCCTTAGGAAAATATGGTAAAAAAATACATATTTTGTTAGTTCCTACACGATAGAAAAAGGTAGATTAACCTGGGGTATAATGCATGAATCTAGGACAAAATATCCAAGGACAAAATATCCTATACTAAAATATCCAAGTCAAAATATCCAAGGTTAAAATATCCAGGGATAAAATAATCAATGTATAGGACGAATTATCCAAATAAAAAAAAAATCATAAAAATCTATAAATCTGTAATTACATGATTTTTTAAAAAAATTTTCTGTATTTATTCTTTAGATAAATATTCATTTTTAAATCATTAATAATACTTTATAACATAGTAATAAAATAATAATAGTAAAAATAATATGTTACATTGCATAATATAATATCTATACTCTATTAGGTATAATAACGATAGGCTTTAGTTATCGGTGTTACATAGCAATTACGTACATCATATCTGTAATCTATATCGTAGTGGTCATAATAAATTAGTACAAGATGACAATTTTATCTAAAATTATCTGCTTTCATCGGTGTAGAAGCAAAGTATTGATTGCAATTATTGCAGTTTACCGTTAACTATCGTAGAATTATTTTGTGCAGTGTGTCAGTGTGACTTGTATAATATTTATTGTGCTATAATACTTGTGAAGTATTATTAATTCAAATAAAGGGGGATTAAAGGCATGTTTATATGGCTATATGTACGTTATAAAATATAAAGGAAAAGAAAAAATATCATGGCGATGTGTGAAGTCTTAAAATGCCCAGTTATTTGTCAAACCACATTAGATTACAGCAACCCACGTATAGCAAAACAACATTTGATGGTATGTAAAAGTAATCAGAATGATGTAGATGTCACAAAATGTTTAGATATTATGCTAAAAACCATTAAAACGAATGAAATAAAACCAGCTGAAGTATTTGCCAGAGAAGTTGCAAATTTACCACGAGAAGTTGAAGCACGAATACCGCCGGAAGAAATTGTAAAACGAAGATTACGTCGACAAAAATCAAATAATAATCCTGTGAGTCCAATTAGTTTAGCTGATTTAGTATTCGAAGTTGATTCCGAGTGTGTATCTTGGTGATACAAATTTAACAAGATTTTTGTTGTACGACAATGGTGTAATGGCAGAAGAACGAATTGTTATATTTGCCACTGATAACGGTCTTCGATATTTAACTAAATCGTCTACCTGGTATATGGATGGAAATTTTTCCCTCGCACGCAACATATTTCAACAACTTTATGTCATAAGACTATAAATAAATAATGTTTTCATTACAGCTATTTATATTATATTAGAAAAAAAAACACAAACAACATATGAAAAGATGTTATCTATTATAATGGAAAAATGTGAAGAACTAGAAATGTATCCGGATCCAAATACTATAAATTGTGATTTTGAAAAAGCCGTTATAAATGCGATAAAAATCACATTCGGAGATGATATTAAAATACAGGGTTGCTTTTATCATTTATGTCAAAGTACACAACGGCAAGTACAAAAACTGGGATTGGAAACATATTACAGAGAAGATGAGACGTTCAGTAAATTTTGTGCGATGTTAGACGGGCTTGCCTTTCTCCCTGTCAACGATATTGAAAAAGATAATTAACATGCATACAATTATAAATTAATTAATTGTTCTATTGTACTTATATATTTTTATTTTTTTCAGGATTACTTTATTTAAAAGATATCATGCCAGACAAAGCCAAAGAACTGGTTACATATTTTGAAAATATATATATTGGAAGTACTAAACGTATAGGACGTAAACAACGTAAAATATCTGCTTTATATTCGCCATCGGTATGGAATGTTATGGAAACAACTTTACGTGATGGTAACCGGACAAATAATCAATGTGAAGGATGGAATCATAGGTTTTCAAATTTAGTTGGTACTTAGGCATACAATATTTATACAAGATTATTGTCGTTATATTATTGTAACCTATATTTAAAATTTAAATTTCTAGGTATAATCATCCAAGTATTTGGACTCTAATAAAAAAATTGCGCCTGGAGATAGCCGCTGACGAAACAAAAATTGCACCAAGAAAGTTAGGGACATTGGATCCACCACGAAAAAAACCAAAATATGTAAAGATGCAAAAAAACTTAAGCTTCTTTGTATTGAATATATGAATGGTGAAAAAAAATTAAGATATTTTTTTAATTGCAATAGCAAATAAAATACGATAACTTATATGATATTAATACGATATTTATATAACTAAATTATAATAATATAAGTTATATAGTTTTAAATAATATACATAAGATTAATTAAATACGTAAGGTGCTTGTATGGGTTGAAATTCTTTATTATACCTTTTACTTGTACTTGGTGGAGATTCATTTGAAAATTTGAAATGTCAATATCAGGACAACATTTACAATTTCAATAATTATTTTTACAAACCTCCATAGAGCTTTGGAGGACGTACGAAATCAGTTTGGTACTGTTCATAAAATCGTAGCCAACGTAAAAAAAATATTTAAAAAAGCACCATCACGTATAAAAATTTCCAAAAATTACGCACCGGAGATTACTTTACTTTCAGAACCAATCATAACTCGTTGGGGTACCTGCATCAATGCAGAACTTTATTATTGTAAATACTATGAAAAAATGTGTGATGTTGTAAATATGTTGGATGAATACTAATTAATACCTAACATTATTTAATAATCGCTGTATTCAATAAATTCAATTTTTTTAAATTAGATTCTGTGAATAAATTTAGTATAACAGCTCCAAATCATCAAAAAAAAAATATAAATAAAATATTTATGATTCAAAAATATTTTTTTTTTTATAATAATACCTTAAAATATATATTTTTTATAAAATAATATATGCATATTATACCGCATATTTGCGTTTTATTAGTGCATACGTATGCACATATTTCATTGTTTTTTAGCACATAATGTTCCGAGTCCTGGTGATAAGTAATAAGTAATCTAGTCCCTCCAAATCAGTTATCCAAATTGCGCCTATGGTTATTGTTGAAGATCTAACACGATCGATGCACTTACACTACACTGCACTATACTTCGCGAATTATTATTGCTGTACACAAACACGCGATTCGTATCAATAATTAATGTATTATACATACACGACTTTATTATAAATACCTTACTACTGGGCCCATAACCTGTTGAAGTATACAGATATACAGAAACTAAAGGTAAATAAAAACAAGATCGGATATATGTAATAATATAATAATTTGTATATTGATATGAATAACTATAGTGCTCCGAGGCGTAATATAAAGCAACGACTAATCGTCCTACAGGCTACTACATAGAACGAATATGCTATAGAAATATAAAATGCCTATTCAGCGTCTACTGTACTACAGTATGAATAATTTGCTTATAATCTAGATAATACAGAGTGTGTTGTTTACATTCAACAGTTATTTAATACTTATATTAAGTAAAAATTAATAGTATATATAGCTGCAAAAAATAATTTAATACCTGTTACTCATTAAATTCACGTCATGTTTTAAGGAAGTTTCACAACTTCCGACTTCATCTTTCACTTCTTTCCTATAAATCAATAAAAATAGTATATTTAAATAACTTAAATAACTAGAATAAATATTATGAAGACAAATATTTACATTTTTGGAATAGCGCCTATTATTAAAATCTTCCGTTTATTTTAAAAAGTAAAATGATCTGGAGAAAAGTGTGAACTACAAATTCGATGACAGTCTTTAACAACTTCTTTTATACTTAAGAAGTCAATCCAAATTGTTCGTCTAGTTTCATCCTTAAGAAACCTATAACAATGTACCTATGTCAAAAATATAAACTTAAAATTATATTGTTAAATAAAACAAAATTTTAATTTATGACTCACTGATGGAAACTGATGTCTTTGTGTGTATTTGATGCACTACAACACAATATACAACAATGGACCATGATCTCGTCTTACAGTTAATACGATACAAATTACAATTAATTAGGTAGGTACACAATGTAATTTAAGTTTCCATTTTCCAAAGAAGAACATTCTAAATGTTTATCACGTTTGGCCATTATAACATAATCATAATAACAAAAATGTTTGACTAGATAGCAATATTATTTAATTGCTTAGGTATACAGTGAGATATACCTACACAATAATTTATTTTGCGATTTTTGCCCCATGCGCCATTATAATACCCCAAGTTACTCCACATATGTATGTTCCTACAAGGTAAAAAACAGGTACATATGTTAATGCGTACACTGTAGAAATAATATATAATATTATGTACGTTCCGGTATTTTATTTATTTATTCATTTATTTATTAATACGGACAAAAGTCCAATTCACAATATATTTGTATAGATAACAATAATATAATATAATTTAAAATAATAAAATATAACATAATAATAGATGAAACGATTAATATATAGAATAATAGGAATAATAGGAATAATAATAATAATAATAATAATAATAATAATAATAATAATAATAATAATAATAATAATAATAATAATAATAATGATTATAATAATAAAAATAATAATAATAATAATAATAATAATGATTATAATAATAAAAATAATAATAATAATAATAATAATGATTATAATTATAATAATAATAATAATAATGATTATAATTATAATAATAATAATAATAATAATAATGATTATAATAATAAAAATAATAATAATAATAATAATAATAATAATAGTAATAATAATAAAATACATTCAATGTTTATTAAAATAATTTACTATTTTCCGAAGACATTAAAATATTTATGGGGTCGTATGACGTATACTTTTTAGATGAATGAGGAATATAAAATAAATTATTGTTGCGAGTGTAGTGGTTTTTGACTTTGAAATTTAATTGACTTAATAAAAATGAATCAACAATCTTGTTATTTAGCAATTTGGTGAGAAAGGTGTTGTATGATAAGTGTCTACGTACATTTAAAGGTTCTAAGTTTAATAATTTTAAAATATTTTCGTAACCAGAGTGAGGAGTTCTTTGAATATTACATTTATGACCTATCAATCTGAGAGCTTTATTTTGAACTTTTTCAAGTTGATCATTATGTCCTACATTGTTGTGGTCCCAAATTAATGGAGCGTATTCTAATAAAGAGCGGACTAGTGAGGTATATAGACATTTTAAAGTAACTGGATCACGAAAATCGGAACAGTTTCTTTTTATCATACCAAATACAGCTAAAGCTTTATTTTTAATCGCTGATACATGAGCATTGAATAATAGCTTGGAATCAAATAAAATCCCTAAATCTTTAAACAATGACGAACGATTTAAGTTAATGTCACATATATGGTAATTAAAATGCAAGGGATTGTGCTTTTTGTAGTAAGTAACAATTTGGCATTTATCAATATTTAATGAAAGACTATTTGAAGTACACCATTCGTTAAATGAAGCTAAATCACTTTGAAGAAGATTAATATCATCGGGGGAAGAAATAGCTTTGTACATTTTTGCATCGTCGGCAAATAATAAAATGTTGGAGTGTGTAATGGAGGATACAGCATCATTTATAAATAAATTAAATAGGAGAGGGGAAAGGTGATCGCCTTGAGGTACTCCAGAAATTACGTTTATAGGTGTTGATATAAAATTTTTATATTCGACAAATTGGATTCTTTGACTTAGGAAAGAGTTAAACCATGATAATAGGGGATTTGCAATGCCGATTTCCTGTAGTTTATTAATTAATAAATCGTGGTTTACTCTATCAAAGGCTTTTTCAAAATCAGTATAAATAACATCTGTTTGTTGATTATTAGAGAATGATTGTATTATATGATGTTTAATAGTTATTAAATTAGTAAGACATGATTTATTATTGCGAAATCCATGTTGTTGTGGTGGTAAAATATTTTTAAATATGGGCGTAAGCATAATATCATTTATTATCTTAGAAAATATTTTTGGGAGAATAGAAATTATTGATATGGGACGGTAGTTTGAGATAAGGTATTTTGAATATAGTATGATGGTTATACAATAAAAATCGCAAAATTTTCACAAACAAATATATGATGAATGATGATTATATATTCTAACATAGGTTTGCCGTGTAGGAACTTACATAAGTGTCAATATATCTAAGGCAACACTTGTCAGTTTTGAGATATAAATTTTGAAAATTAGTACTCCCGACCGTGTCCCCGGTAGACGGGCCATTTGGTAAAACGCATATTTTCAAAAAAATTGTTTTAACATGTTCCGGCAGAGCTAGCGCTTTTTAAACTATATCAATAGAAAGTGGTGATTAGCGTACGCCGTACAGGTTCAGAGCCCAATTTGGCATAAAAAAACGATTTCATAGAATTTATTATCATAATAATTTATATGTTTATAGTTTTTTATATGTATACAATTGACGTAGGTAAATACTTTTAGGCAGCTTTATAACTTTAACGTTTTAATACCAAAGAATAGATTATGTAGCAATTGGTCTTAGATAAATTGTACCTATACAGTTTATCTTTGGTCTTTCTAGATAGTAACCTAGACTTAAACAATGAGACCATAGTAATATTTACTTTATTAGCAGACTTTAGGCCTACCCTTGGATTCCTCGTGCATGCAATTTACACTATTTACATTAACGCCTAGATATTTAAAAGAGTTAACTTGTTGAAAGGTGAGACCGTCAACTTCCAAGTCTTTCATATATTCTTCGCTTTTCGTCTTCCTCGACAGAAACATGTATTTGGTTTTTTCTTGGTTAACTGAGAGTCCCATTCGCTTACTGGCATTCACTAGACCAATTAGTGTCTGAATTACGTTTTGTCTAGTATCTCCAAGGAGTACCAGGTCATCTGCATAAGCTAGGCATGTGCACCTCTCAATCCTCATTCACTTCTATTCTTTGTTCTCTAGGTAAACTCCTTATGATTTCTTCTAAAGCAAGGTTAAATAATATCGACGAGAGGACGTCCCCTTGTCTAAGGTCATTTTTAACTATAAAAGGTTCTGAAATTTCTCCCATTATCCGAACAACATTTTGGGTATTATTATTGCACATTTCAATTAATCTTATGAGTTTTTCAGGAATTACAAAATTCTTTAATACAGTCCACAATTTGCTGTGGTTTATATTATCGTAAGCTTGTTTGAAGTCCACGAATACTAAGTGAACATCTTTGTTATACTCATGATGTTTCTCTAGGGTCTGTCTTATAGCAAAAATATGATCTGTGATTGATTTCCCCTTTATGGGGAAATTTTATATTAAATGAATTGTAACGATTCGCAGTTTACTGACTCGTCATTTATGTCACACTCGGCGAATTTGCTTAGGTAAACAGAAAACAGGAACGTAGAGTACGAGCATATATATTATTGGCATAGCAGCCAGTCGAGGTTTGAACCGTGAAATAGAGACTATACATCAGTCTACTATAGTCATATTTATAATATTATTAAACGTAATTAATTGATTAACTTTAAGTATAATATAATAACGTACCTAATAGTTAAATTATAATAATTCAGTATTGTTCAACTCGTACTCCGCTACTCCTGTTATCTTCAATATACTACCCTTAAGAACAGGGTTACTCAGGTGATAGTGTATTTTATTGGTTATAATATTATAATTATTTTAGTCTTGAATAAAACATTGTATTCATTGCTATATCGTGTTAATTGTGTTAGTTTATGAACGCAGGTCATAAGTTTCTAGGACCTGTAAAATATAACTCAGAAAACTTTATTTATATCAATTCAACAACCCGGATCTAAGGACCGGTTCGTGTAGTGGGAATAGCCAACCAACTACTCCTTAACTGGATAGAGTTAGGTATAAATATCGACAGCCACTGGGTTTGACAGCCGAGGAGGTGTGTTGCAATTTGGTGGAGTCGCCGGGCAAATATTTAACAAATATTTAATCCCCCATAATTGTTCATAATTACTAGCACAATTATATCGATTTTGGTACTTATCAAGGAACAGTTTGCGTCTTTGTTTGTTTAATGACAATATTTAATTTGGAAGCCACATTAATTATTATGTTCAAAAATTTTAATTTAAACAATATAGTATAATTATAAAAATCTATTTTTTTTTAGCAAATGTTTAAGTATTATTTTAAAAGAGCGGGTAATAATCAAACCATTCATATTAATTCTCAACGTACTTGGTCAATTTTAAGCTTGGATAAGTCTATAGATGTCTGTAGTTTAACGCCAAACGTATGTATATCTTATATTAAAACAGTTAAGTATTCAGAGATCGCTGAAGCTTTTTCTCAGAGTAGGAATATAAAATTACCCAGTGACGTTATAGAAATCGCTAAACTTGACTTTGGAATTCTTTTTTCGTTAGAACTTCCAAGTAAACTCAAAAAAGAAGAATTTACACACAAGTCGTTAGAGGAAAAGATTGAATTACTTTCTGTACCTAAATCCTTGTACCTTTATTATTTTTTTATCTAATGACGATCTAATACAAATTTTACGATTTTTAAATAAGGAATTTTCAAAAAATAGCGAAACCGTAGAATTACGACTTTTAGTAAGATCTATTTTAAACAAAAATCAAAGTGAGGACGATAACGATAGTGTTTACGCCCTAGAATTTGACCGTAACACCCGAAGGACCACTCGGTGATGCCCGAGAAACGATTTTGTTATGAGGTGGTTAATGAGTTTGGCCTATGTCACCCCTACCGCCTACTCTTGTCATAGGTAGGCAACCATATGTGCTTTCGCCTAATGTTTGGTGGGTAGGCAATTCTACGCACCACGACGACACCGACGACGACGGAAAGGAACTATCGAAGGAGTGAGGAAGGTGCAGGCTAGTTATGGGGAGGGGGTCTCTGTGGCCGATTCAGTTTGGTGCAATGACCACAGAGCTCACAATAATAGGGATGATTCTTAACAACTACCTTAACCCTATTGCAGTCTTGAGACGACCCACTGATTGACGCTGTTGGCATACATCGACCTGGACGACCTGGGGCGGCCTCTCACACACCGTATGTACGGTGCTGGCGGACTTATGCGGCAGCTACTAATGGCACCGATGTGGTCGCAGTAGTACCATGAAGTCGACCTGACGACCTAGGGCAGCCTCTCACACAACGTATGTACCTACGTTGCTAGCGGACTTACGCGCGGAATCTGACGGCACCGACGTTGACAACAATGACCTCCCAAGGATGACGACGAGAATAGCAAGAAAAGTAAAGACTTACGATTTGTTGGAGAGCGTATCTTTATTCAGCATCCCAGATATTTTATAGCACCATACAATATAATAATAAAAATAATACTAATTGAGCAACCGTGTGCACTATAAAATATACAATAAATAAATGAATATTTTGTGGTACTCGCTTTAATAGCGGGCCACACATAAAAATCACGGATCGCTGTATTAGCAGATCACAAAGTATAAATTGTTTATAATAGCAATATTATAGATCGCTATATCAGCGGATCATAAAAAAATATATAATATATAAAAGTATGGACGCTGTAACAACGGAACAAAAAAAGAACACGAATAATAATAATAATTGAATAAAAACAATAATGATAATAAGGGCGTTGGCCGCTGAATGTAAACAAAAAAGGTACAAATCTACTATTGATAATATTATAATACTATCTGAGGCAAAAGGCCGACAGATAATTTATAAGACAAAACACAAAGAGAATAGATATATCAAAAATTATAACAATAATCCAATTATAATAATCGTTTTTACATTTCAATAACGGCATGAAGGAGAGAAGATGAGTGGACGGAAGAGGAGGAACGATGTCGCCGTAGCGCAGACTTGCGTCCCGCGATAAGCGTTAATTGCTTGGCGCGAACAGATAGTGATACAGATTTTATACCTAAACCTTTTAATATTGAGTGGAGATCACCTGTTATAACGCGTTCAAAAAAGAGGGATACCGATTTAGTTGACCCAATTAATATTAACGATAGACTAGAAATTTTCAACATGTCCAAACCAATTTTTTTTAAACCCGAATTTTATAGTGGTGAACCAGACGAATGTGTCAACGAATTTATTGAAAATTATAATTTGATATCTGTGGCTAATGAGTGGTCTGATGATAAAAAAATAATGTATGTCCCAATATATCTCAAAAAAGCGCAAAGGCATTCTATCAAAATTATATCATAAATAATCCTACACCAACATGGAGTCATTTTGAACTAGCACTCAAGGAATATTTCATTTTACCGGGGAGGACCAGAATGCTTAAAGCAAAATTAACAAACAGAAAATTAAAATTAACCGAAACAGTTTCGCAATTTCTAGCGGATTTCCAATTATTAGCCCATAAAGTTAACCCTAAAATGACGGACACGGAAAAAATTGATTTAATATTGGAAGCACTCCCACCCGATTTTTATAACCCAGTCGCATTAATGAATAATAATACACTCTCGGACTTACAAAAAAATTTGCGTAAGGTAGAATCAGCAAAAGCAACGGTAAATGAATGAAATAACACTCATAATTTTGATGCTCTTAAACCAGAAATAGAATCTTTAAATCAAAAACTGGTAGAACAAAATGCTTTTGTTGCTAATCAATTATCATATAATAATAATGGCTATACAAATAATAATCGCAATAATTTTAAAAGATATAATTATAATAACAATAATAACAATAGATATCTGAATTATAATACAAATAGAGAAAGAAACTTTAACGACTCAAATAATTTTAAGAATAATAAATTTGATAGAAATAATTATTACCAGTCAAATGAAAACTTTAATGGTAAACAACATTTTAATAACAGGCAGTTCACGGGTAATCAAAATCGTAACACAGGTTTTAAAAATAATAATAATTTTCAACAACCACATACCATGAATAATGTTAATAAAAGTAAATTTTATAATTCACTACATCAAAGTTATGATAATAAAAAGTTTAATTATTCAAATCAGCATTATAAGCCAGATAATAATATGAATAATCATAATCAATCAAATCACTTACCCGAAAACACCAACCAAGGCCCTTACTCGGGTCAAAATAATGATCCATCGAATAAAAAAACATTTAATAATCAAAAAAACAAGTAAGTCGTGAGGTAGACATTAGGCTGACATTTATCTCCTGACAATTTTATGAAAAATCCTAATTTTGACGCACTTAAAAATTCAAATGAAAAGAATGCTGAACAGATTTCTAGCTGTACTGAGAATGTTAACGAGGTACCTATTCCAGCTATTAGATTAGAAGTAGTTGGATTTATAAATAATAAAGAAACCCCTTTCATATTAGATTCAGGTGCAGCTATTTCTGTTATTAACATCGAATAATTTCAAATAAAAAATGCCTTTATCGATACAAAAAATGTTAGAGTTCATACAGCTAATGGCTCGGTTCTAAAAGTAGAAGGAAAAATGGATATTAATATACTATTTCACAATTTAATTTTCCCAATCCAGTTTGTATTAGTTTCTAATCTTGCTGGACCAGCGTTACTTGGTACAGATTTTTTGAGTAAATATAGAGTACAATTAGATTTTTTTAATAAAGAAATAGTTATGTACAAAAATATAAATAATAAAGTAAAATTTAAAATTGGAGCTAAAAATGATATTTTAAATAGTTGTGAAATTGTAGACGATAGTTTTAAACAACATAAAGAATCTACAGAAACTAAGGAAAATAAAATCAAAGTAAATACTAGAAATACCAAAGTAAATAATTCAATTTTAAACGAGCAAAATGATAATATTATACTGTTAGAAAAATTAGCTAAACAAGTTCATGACCCTTATGAAGAGTGGGGGGGATTATAATAAAAATATTAAAGAAAAACATTTTGAAATAAACAATGTAACTCTATGTGAAACAGATAAAATTGTTAATAGTAATAAAATAAATGATACTTATGAAACACTAAATAAATCAATAACTTCTTTAGCTTCAAAGTTCGTTAAGCTTGAGAACGTACCATCGGATGGTAATTGTGGTATACACGCGCTAGTTAAATTTTTAAATAATGAATAAATAAATGTAAATTTTAAATAAATCACAGACTTGTTAAAACTAACAAAATATAAAATGCCAATATGGTTAGAAGCCGAAGATTTAGCAGCTGTCACAAATCATTATAATTTAAACTTGATAGTAATACAAGAAACACTAACTAGCGATAATAATTTCACAGCGTTAGCATATTATAAACCGGAGAGAAAATATGTATCTGTTTTTTATAATTTAAATCACTGGACGCCGGGGGTCCTTTCAAACGAAATTAATACCGCTGTTATAAACTCCATTGTTATCTACGATTTACCATCACTAAAATCACGACACAGCATTTTACATACTCGTTACAAATGTAATGACATATTGGGAGGTGAGAATATTTATAATATATCTAATAATGCTGATATTATGCATAATAATAACCACCCGATAGTGAATTCAAAAAAACTTGAAAAAATATCTCCAGACATAACGTGTGAACATTTTGATATTAACCCAGACTTAACAACTCAGCAAAAAGGCGAATTAATACAATTATTAAATAAATATAAAAATATTTTTTCACAATCTAAATGGGATCTAGGTGAAGTAGATACGGAGCCTATTGAAATAAAATTAACGGACAATACACCAGTAAATTTGAGAAATTTTAAATTAAGTCTTTCAGAAATTAAAGAAATCGAAAAACAAACTAAGGAATTATTAGAAGCCGGTATAATTGAACATTCATTGAGTCCATATTCATCACCTGTATTTCTCGTACCGAAAGGACAGCCACAAGGCACAAAAAATAAAACTGCCTCAGAATATAGGATGGTCTTAGATTATAGGCGCGTAAATGAAAAAACTCATAAAGAAGCATTTCCTTTACCCATCATACAAAATATTTATGACACACTGGCAGGAAACAAATATTTTTCTTGTTTGGACGCAATGTCAGGTTTTCACCAATTAAAATTACATGAAAATTCTAAAGAGATTACGAGTTTTTCAACGTCAACGGGACATTACCAATTTACTCGCTTACCTTTTGGCTTAACTAATGCACCTCAAAAATTTCAAAAAGTAATAAATAAAATTATGGCAGGATTAAATTATCGAATTAATTGTTGCTATCTAGATGACTGTGTATGTTTCGGTAAAACATTTGAGGAACATTTAAATGCACTTGAAATGACGTTTGAACGACTATTAAAATATAGATTAAAATTGAAAGTATAAAAATGTAAATTTGGATATACCGAACTAAAATTGCTAGGAAACATTATTGATGGTCACGGAATAAAACCCACACAAGAAGGCTTGTTAGCAATAAAACAATTTCCCTCTCCAACTACTATTAAACAACTTCGTAGTTTTCTTGGATTAGCAAATTATTTCCGTAAATTCATCCCAAATTTCAGTAAGGTAGCACACCCACTCACAGAATTCACTAAAGGAACATTTAAAACAAAAAAATCTCCAATAAACTGGACAAATTTACACGAAACTGCGTTTAAAGATTTAAAAGATAAGCTCACCAATGAACCAGTACTGGCTCATTTCGACGATAACGCAGAAATAATATTAGTAACTGACGGTTCAAAGAAAGGCTTGGGGGCTATTTTGCAATAGCAAAATGACAATAAAGAAATACATCCCGTCTCATATGCTTCAAAAAAATTAAATGCCGCTCAAAACAATTACTCTGCACTAGAATTAGAAATGGCCGCACTATATTTCGGATGTACACACTTTCGGCAGTATCTCCATGGTAGACATTTTATTGTATGGACTGACCATAAAAATTTAATACAATTACAAACTATAAAATCTGAATCAATAATATTGAATAGGTTAAGAACTAAATTAATAGGTTTTGATTTTAAAATAATTTATAAAAAAGGCATATTTAATCAGGCAGCAGACTTTTTGTCACGATACCCCATCATAACACCACAAACAAATTATGGTAACGACTCCGAAATATCTGTCAATTTAGTAAAACTGACATTGAAATTAGATAATATAGTTGAATACAAGGTTTTTCTAGAAAAAAACTCAACTGGGGACATATTTAATTTTAATTTTAAAGAAATTGAATGTGATTTATTTGACGATTTTTTTAATAACACATATAATTTAGTACATTGTGTATCGGAAGACGTAACTATGAATAAAGGAATTGCACTAAAGTTTAAACAAAAGTACGGCAAAATAAACAAATTAAAAACACAAAAAAAGGAGACATCTTATTCCTTAAATTTAAAAATCAATATATAATTTATTTAATAACTAAAACAAAATATCACGAAAAACCTACTTATGAAATGTTTTTTGAAATTTTAAAAAAATTAAAGGAATTTTGCATTACGCACAAATTAAATAATTTAGCTATGCCACGAATTGCGTGTGGCTTAGACAAATTAAATTGGCGAATAATTTCTAATATGATAAAATTTATTTTTAATGACACGGATATCAAAATAAGTGTTGCAATACATGATCCAAATACAAATATTGTTTCGTTAATTGAACCAGTTAATATAAAAATCCTGCAAGCACAGGACAATTATTTAAAAAATATAATAACTGCTTTAGAAAACCCCGAATTAATTGATATAAAATGGCAAAAAAATGCAAAATCTTATATTTTACATAATAAAAACGGATTGATTTACTATAAACAAATAATTAAAGGCGTTCCTAAGTTAGTACTAGCAATTCCAATAGTACTTTCCAAAGAAGTAATAAAACATTTTCATGATAATAAAATGTCAGGAGCACACTTAGGAGTTCACAAAGTTTATAATAAAATTAGAACTAGATACCATTGGCCGTTGATGCACAAACAAATAAAAGCATATGTTACTTCCTGTATTCATTGTCAGAAACGTAAACCTGATAAATCAGCACAGGTAGGAAAAATGCGTACGTACCCAGTAGAAAGTGGAATACCCTTTTCGGATGTAACAATCGATTATGTTGGTCCCTTAATGATTTCGAGAGGATTCAAATGTATATTAGTAGCGACCTGTAGAGTTACAAAATATTGCGTAGCAAAAGCTTGTAGAAATGCAGATGCTAAAACTACAACCGCATTTTTATTAGATTTAATTCTATCTTATGGAGCTATGAAAGTAGTTAGATCAGACAATGGTACCCATTTCACTGCCAAAGTAATTTCCGTCATGTTAACTATTTTAAATATTAAGAAAACAGAAGGTATTGCATATAGAACAACAAGCCAAGGAGGGGTAGAAAAACAAAATCAGGTAATAGTTGACATGATAGCCCCGTACATGCAAGATAATGAGAAATGGTCCGATGTATTAAAAATAGTATTACACGCATATAATTCAGCAATACATTATTCGACAGGATATTCTCCGTTTTATTTACTTCACGGTTACGAACCTAGTTTAATTTTTGACATCGCAGTAATCCCTAATTCATTAGAGCACTCAGTTATCGAAGAATTAAATAAATTACAGAGAGTTCGTGACACTATACCGGAGATATTAAAAAAAGCTTTTGAGAATCAAAAAACAAATATAGATAAAAATAAATCAGACATAGATTTTAAAGTAGGCGAACAGGTCTTAGTAAAAATACCAGTACGTAAACATACATTTTCCGATAGATATGATGGACCATATCCCATAATAAAGAAATTAAATACAAATTCATATTTAATAAAATTACCTAAGAATGGTAAATTAGTAGATGTGCCAATTCATGTACAACAAATAAAGAAATTTATCGATAAAAAACACCCAACGCATAGTACGTATTATTATTCATAATAAAAAGAAACCCGATATCAGCATGAAATAAGGCGATTTCATTATTATACCTATATTGTATTATTGCATATTACATACAGATTAGTCTCACGACAACCGTCAATCGAACACTTGTTCTTACATTTTCAGTATGTTAATATCTTATAAAAAATTAGTATGCCCAGATAATAGTAAAATACTAAAACTATTTGGAACAGGGATCCTATCAATAAACGAAGCTTGCTATGTAACAACCCCTACAACAATTTTAAAACCAAATAATTGTTATGCTAATATGACGACAAATATAGACTTTGCACCACAATTTCACTTAACAAATGTGTCTACAAACTTAATAAATAAAATTAATAAAATACAAGAACCACCAATAACTATACCGGTATTAAAGACGATAGACAACCAATTATCTGATATATCAAAATCTTCTAATTCATTAGACTCTGTAATAAACATGTTAGAAATACAAGAAGAAAGTTTAAGAAAGGAAACATATTTAACTACTCATAATTATTCATTATACGCTGTAATAATAATTGTAGGGTATATAGTTATACACATTATCATAAAATATATCAAAAATAAATGCAGAAGTTATTTTTTAGAGACTGCAACAACCTAACCAATACGTAGACGTCAAAAAAGTTATTTAGATGCACCAGTTTAAAAATAAAAAAAAATTAGAAAATATTAGAAATAAATGCAGAATGTACTTTTAGGGGCTACACTAGCCCAAACATTACAAATACGTCAAGTAAATCATTTAGTCGCACTCGTTTAAAGAATAAATAATTACATAGTATTTAAATGATACAATAAAAATATAACACATAATATATTCTACAATAGTCTATGTATAATGAAAGTAAAATCAATGGTAATTAAAGAAATAAAAAAAAAAAACTTAATGTGCGTTGTTTGTGTGCCCTTATTTATACGAAGACCTATAATTAATAAACTTACTTAAAAGTTTTTCAAATTATTCGAAAATTGTTATGACTTCATTAAAAGTATAATAAGTATCAGAGTTTAGGCACAACTAGAGTTATAATAAATCAATTTTTATTATGTTCAAAAAATTTATTTGTTAGATATTTAAATTCTAGAAAGAGACCTTGTGAGTCGGCATTTCATAATGTGTCCACATTGACCCCACCTAGAACAATCTCTTATCAAGTATTTCAAACATGGATAGATATGAAAATTGAGAAAAATATATCTTAATGACCTAAACTATATACATTCAAAAATATATATTTTAATGAAATTTATTTATACGCATATATAAAATGACCAAAAGCGTTAAATATTACGATGATAAATTTGTGTTTCCTTATTCTTGTCATATATAACAAGGAAAGACATAATTTTTATGATAAAGTGGGTAGAATTTTTTTACTACTAGCAGTTATACCGAAAAAGGCAAAGTATTAGCCAATTTATGAATAATTTTATTCTTATAAATACTTACGTTTGAAATATGAAAACCAAGTATTTAAACGTTATAAAGCGCAAATTTTGATACAGAACGAAATAGGTATACTATATTATTTTAATTATACTTATTTTAAATGAAACTATAGACATCTATTACTTTCATTAAAGGAATTATGGTCAAGACAAAAATGTATCGATAATTATGAGGCACACATCATACCACTTCGACGTTGTTATAGATACTAAATAAAACTAAATTTGAATAGGATTTCAAAGTATTTTTCATTATAACAAACAAGGAGGCTATTTGTTACTTTTTGTTCCCTGTTTCCAATTGGATATAACATAGTACAAAACGTATGCATGGGTTATTGATGAATGAATGATGACGATGTTAATAATATTTTTGATATAATAAAATATACACTGTATACTAATCATAGATGATTTCAGAATGAGTAGCAAAACAAGAGCAATGATTTACGATGTTATGAATGACATTCTTAAACAGCTGTTTTAACGGCTATACAGTAATGACGTTTTCTTTATACTTTTATTATATACTTGATATTTTTTTTTTTTACTAACAAATAGTTTTAGTTTATTATGGCTTTATGTAAACCTGAGAACCACTATTGTTCTAAACATTGTAAACCCAAATCTATAGTAATAATTTTAAGGCATGTCTACTTGTCACAAAATAATCTGTAAACTTATCCAATTTTTGGCAACGTTTTTCATTGGATAGGTAAGCAATAATGAATAAATACAATTTTTATAATGTATAATTTTTATTTTATGTGTATAATGTATATGTATATATAGTATATATTATACATGTAATTCTATTTTTTTTTATTATTTCTTTTTCTTCTTTTAAAAAAATAACGTAATAATGACATGACCACCAAAAGTAACTTAAATTTAAATGAGTAAAATATAACCGTGTTATATCCTGAGAAGATTAAATGAGGGATTTTCCGACAAGGCTATATTCACCGAGAAGTACGGAATAGATCTTCATCGTCGAAAATAACCAAGGTATAATCACGTGTTTACTAACATATACCTTTGATTACAGTTTTTTTTAATTTTAATTTTTTTTTCAATTTAAAATCTGAGGGCAGATTTTAAGTGGCGAGGGGGGTAACTGTAACGATTCGCAGTTTACTGACTCGTCATTTATGTCGCACTCGGCGAATTTGCTTAGGTAAACAGAAAACAGGAACGTAGAGTACGAGCATATGTATTATTGGCATAGCAGCCAGTCGAGTTTTGAACCGTGAAATAGAGACTATACATCAGTCTACTATAGTCATATTTATAATATTATTAAACGTAATTAATTGATTAACTTTAAGTATAATATAATAACGTACCTAATAGTTAAATTATAATAATTCAGTATTGTTCAACTCGTATTCCGCTACTCCTGTTATCTTCAATATACTACCCTTAAGAACAGGGTTACTCAGGTGATAGTGTATTTTATTGGTTATAATATTATAATTATTTTAGTCTTGAATAAAACATTGTATTCATTGCTATATCGTGTTAATTGTGTTAGTTTATGAACGCAGGTCATAAGTTTCTAGGACCTGTAAAATATAACTCAGAAAACTTTATTTATATCAATTCAACAACCCGGATCTAAGGACCGGTTCGTGTAGTGGGAAAAGCCAACCAACTACTCCTTAACTGGATAGAGTTTGTAACGAGACAGAATTAATAAGCATAAATGAAACAACCCGCGCCATCTACCGGACATAACCAGCATCCGATGAAACGGTACCGAACCGACCTAATCGTGACTTTCCAGCATTTTACTCATCAGTAATACCACTAATGATCGCGTAAAGTGTTGTGGTACTTAATAACTTGACCTACTATAATGCCCATTACTTCTCCTGCCCGTAAAGCAACACATGTGTCGAATAACGACAAAAATGCGTCGAAATAGAAAAACGCACTAACGCCGTACAGAGCGCGCGGCAGTACACGCGCTCTAAGACCGGACCACCTTACAAGAATTTCCGACACGGAAAAACACAAATTGATGTCAGCAATACAAAAATCAACCAGATTATTTAAAACTACATCAATATAATTTAGCCGCCCACATGAGAACTAACACGCATCATGCAGAAAACTAAGACAATGTGGTCAATGTTATTCAACACACCAACCAGCAGCAATAAGCACCAAACTACATTTATACAGGCCAGAGCAGAGCCTACGGTATCATATCAAATTCAAATCATTCAAATCAAAATCAAAACGTTCAATCATTCATTCAATCGTTCAATAGTTCTTTCATTCGTCATTTTAACGTAACTTCCCTCCACACCTCTCTTCCAGCCTTGACAGTGTGAGTAGTGGTACGCCCTGGCAGCGTACTGATCAAGCTACTCACGCCTAGAGCATTGGAGAGAGCTCCCCCACAACACTCTCTGTGCGGAGTCGGTAGTGGTACGCCTTAGCAGCGTACTGTTCAAGCTACCGATTCCAAACAGCAGTGGTCGTTGTCCGCAACCGCCGACCGTCGCTGTCACCCGCACGCGCCACCGTCGAGCTGGCCCGCCGACCGTCATCGTCACCCGCACGCGCCACCGTCAAGTCTGCCTGCCGACCGTCGCCGTCATTCACACGCGCCACCGTCGAACCAATTGCCTGCAACTGTTATTGCCGCCGCTGTAGGACGTGCTGTCATCACAGCCACCACTCCGCGCCGCAACTAATACGTGCACCTAGGAAGCAGTGTTGTCGAGGACGAATCAACGCCCGATAGCCGCATCCTTTACACCCGCCAAACACCACCAACCGAGTCGGCTGTTTTGGTCTATCCATCAACCCTACGGCACCCACGTGAATCATACCACTCATCAAACAACTAACGTATCGAATATTTGTAGCTCAATGAGCAAATTATGTAAAAAGAAAATATTGTAAAAACTATTTAAAATTCTATACCAAAATATCTGTAGCTCGAAGAGCACTGGTCAAAATAAAAGAACAACTGTATAACATAAATAAACTGTTTTGACTATTTACGTAAGAATAAAGAACCATCACTCAATCACACAAAATAAACTGCGTTCTGCACTCTTACAACTGGCGCCCAACACGGGACTCGATAGAGAAGACCCCTACATCATTTAAATAAAGAAGAAAACCTACATCGTTAAGTATCTACATCATTAAAATGCCACCCAAAAAAGAAATGGTCAGCAAAGACGAATTCAACACACTAAAGAGAGAAATTGAACGACACAGTCAACTATTAGTAAATCAATTACTACAGAAAATTGCTGACAATGAGGAAAAATACATACAGAAAATTGCCGACAATGAGGAAAAATATATGCAGAAAATTGCCGACAATGAAGAAAAATATATGCAGAAAATTACAGAACTAGAGGACGAGTTAAATGAAATTAAACTCAATTATAGTAATTTAAAAAAAAAACAGCAATATGTAAATAATCTAAGGGCAGAACCAGGACATATCAACGAAATGACCCGTCCGTCATTTTATGGTAACAACCGTGACATACACCCTGTTGATTTCCTACATCGCCTGGACGAGTATTTCGCAATCAAACAACTATACGTGGGAGAAAAAATAATAGTTGTGGGAGACTGTCTCAAAGCAGCAGCACTCAGCTGGTTTTCAACCATAAGATTTCAACTAAGGGATTATGACGACTTTCGAAAGGCGTTCATTGATGAATACTGGTCAAGAGAAATCCAAATACAAGTGTGGAGCCAGTGTCTTGGTGTCACCCAAATACCGCAGAACACTAACTTTCGTGAACACTTTGCGACATGGGCTACCAAACTACGGCACCTTGAAGTACCTCACCTGTCAGAACAGGAAATAGTAAAAAATATTGCAAGACACTACCCGGGCTACCTAAGAGCCATTCTAGTATCAATGCCGGAGCGAACAATACTAGCCGCAATGAAGATACTAGGTGAGGAAGGACAAAACCAATCTAGCAAGGACAACACTCGGAACCAACAGCAACACAACAATCAACACGAGAACAGTCATCAGAACAACAACACAGAAGGGCAACCAACACGAAACAATTGGATCAATAGGCCTTACACTCGGAACAACAATAATCAACAGAACAATCGATGGAACAATCGACAAAACAATCAGAATACACCCAGAGATAACAATCAACAAATCAACCAAGTTACCGCCAGCAACGAAAATGATGAACCGGAACAAACCATAAACCAGATGGAAAGCAATGGTGAGTCATTCAGCCCTTACATACGGTGTCTTATTGAAGGAGAAGAAATAGAAGTACTAGTAGACACCAGAGCGACAATAAGTGTTTTGACCAAAGAGGTAGTTGACACTATTATCAGGAAAAATCCAAAAGTACCACAATTACCTGTCACTGGGGTAAAGATCAGTAATGCAGTCGGTAAACAAATATGCAAAACATCAAAGCAAGTATTTTGTCAATGTCAACTTGGAGGAGCCACCATAGTAACCAACTTCGTGCAAGTCGAGGGACTGAACGAACGAGGGATTATCGGGTCGGACATATTAAATAAATATCATACACAAATTGACTTTGACAATCATACCATCAGAATGAAAATATCAGGACAAATCTACCTGATACCATTTTCAAAAAAATTACCGAAAATAACTGCACCACAGGGTAGTTTACAAGACATCACAATCGATGAATGCAGTGAAGAAAACAAAGACAATCAAGTACCAATCAGTGATGAAGAAAGTGAGCAATTCGACGCCCTCATGAACCGATATGCCCACATTTTTTCGGACCACCCAGGAAAAATCGCAGCATTTGAGTGTCAAATTCGGGTAACCCAGGGGACCCCGATTTATCAAAAACCATACCCCATTCCGGTATCGAAGAGTAATCGAATCGACCAAGAGATCCAGCGAATGTTGGAACTAGATATAATAGAGACATCTACATCACCTTGGTCATCTCCCATGGTGGGGATTGAGAAAAAAAACGGTGACGTCCGGATATTCATTGATGCTAGGAAAATAAACACCCGCATCATCCCTGATCGGGAACGTCCGATGAACATTGAAGACATAATGAACAAATTTCAAGGGGTAAAGTACTTGAGTTCCATAGACCTAACCGCTGGTTATTGGCAGTGTCCGTTGAAACGAGAGTGTCGCGAGATCACGGCATTTTTGCATAAAGGTAGAAACTATCAATATAAGGTATTACCTTTCGGACTAGTGAACTCCGTTGCGGAATTTCAAAAGATACTGGATCAAGTCCTCGGACCCGAAATACTTCAATTTGTCGCCATATACGTGGACGACATTCACATTACATCGAAAAGTTTCGCGGAACATATACACCATCTCGAAGCAATTTTCAAAAAGTTTGCGGAACACAACGTAACAATTAATTTCAAAAAATCAGCATTTTTGCGGAAATCAGTCATCTTCCTAGGCCACGTAATATCAGCGGAAGGCATGACCATGGACCCAGAGAAAGTCAAAGCAATACAAAATTTCCAGCCACCAAAAAACAAAAAGCAAGTACAAGCATTCATAGGTTTCATTAACTTCTATAGGAAGTACATACGCGATCTATCACAGAACACGGAAGTTCTAAGCGAACTAACCAAGAAAAAAAGCACCTGGGATTGGGGAAGTCGACAACAACAAGCCTTCGAAGAAATTAAACAAAAGTTCCTCGAAGATATCGTCATACAGTACCCTGATTTCAATAATAAATTCTACATCAGCACCGACGCCTCACACACGCATTTAGGCGCCGAACTCTTTCAAATAAACCAAAGTGGCCATCATCAGACTTTAAGTTTCATCAGTAGGACCCTCAGCACAGCTGAACGAAACTACGGAACAACTGAACTTGAACTCCTCGCAATAGTATTTGCGTGCAAGAAGTTCCGCAACTATATTTTAGGCTACGAAACGCATCTATTAACGGATCATCAAGCACTCGTATTTTTAAATAGCTGCCAACTGTTAAATTCCAGATTAACACGATGGGCAATCAAACTGCAAGAATATAACTTATACATCGAACACATTCCAGGGAAAGACAACGTGGGTGCGGACACCTTAACCAGATACCCGCAGTCACCTGACGCAGACTTCAAAAACATACAGATCGCCATCAACAAATTAATGTTGAACGAATACAGCCAATCACTGGTACAACAATTCGGCCAACTTGAACAACTACAGCAAGCTGATCCGAAGTTACGAAGAATATTATTACAAGTAGACAACAAAAAATACGAACAACAATTTGTCATATTTAACAAACTACTATTTACAAAAAAGCCACAAGGACGGTACCTCCTTATGATTCCCCAAATGATGAGCAGGGCAATAATCCAGGAGACGCATGAAAGATACGGACATTTGGGACCATCAAAGACGTATCAAATGCTACACCGACAGTATCAACTATCCAATATGTACCGCACAGTCAAACGAATCCTTAAGACGTGTGACCTATGTCAAAAGGCCAAGTGCAGCAATCAACGAGCTAGGGGACCAATGCAGAGCATATTGCCCACCGAGCTACTACAAATCGTGTCTTTGGACCTGATGGGACCGTTACCAAGGGGACACAACGGACAAAATATAGTATCCACACACAACATTAAAAATGTCAAACGGTACATGCCTCCAGACCCAGGGAAATGCGGTACTGAAGACAATCCTGCAAAACAATAAAGCAAAATACATAAAGTTATCATTCATCAGAGCTAAGTACACAACCATAACCTTTTTTTTTGTACTTACAGATGAATGATAATATGCCGCAAACCCGGCTGAATAACCACCTGTACCGAGTGTATTCAAAGGTTTACATTTATTTTTTTTATACTTAGTTTTCATTTACATTTAAAAAAGAAAAAAAAAATAAATGTAAAAGGGGACTATGTAACGAGACAGAATTAATAAGCATAAATGAAACAACCCGCGCCATCTACCGGACATAACCAGCATCCGATGAAACGGTACCGAACCGACCTAATCGTGACTTTCCAGCATTTTACTCATCAGTAATACCACTAATGATCGCGTAAAGTGTTGTGGTACTTAATAACTTGACCTACTATAATGCCCATTACTTCTCCTGCCCGTAAAGCAACACATGTGTCGAATAACGACAAAAATGCGTCGAAATAGAAAAACGCACTAACGCCGTACAGAGCGCGCGGCAGTACACGCGCTCTAAGACCGGACCACCTTACAAGAATTTCCGACACGGAAAAACACAAATTGATGTCAGCAATACAAAAATCAACCAGATTATTTAAAACTACATCAATATAATTTAGCCGCCCACATGAGAACTAACACGCATCATGCAGAAAACTAAGACAATGTGGTCAATGTTATTCAACACACCAACCAGCAGCAATAAGCACCAAACTACATTTATACAGGCCAGAGCAGAGCCTACGGTATCATATCAAATTCAAATCATTCAAATCAAAATCAAAACGTTCAATCATTCATTCAATCGTTCAATAGTTCTTTCATTCGTCATTTTAACGTAACTTCCCTCCACACCTCTCTTCCAGCCTTGACAGTGTGAGTAGTGGTACGCCCTGGCAGCGTACTGATCAAGCTACTCACGCCTAGAGCATTGGAGAGAGCTCCCCCACAACACTCTCTGTGCGGAGTCGGTAGTGGTACGCCTTAGCAGCGTACTGTTCAAGCTACCGATTCCAAACAGCAGTGGTCGTTGTCCGCAACCGCCGACCGTCGCTGTCACCCGCACGCGCCACCGTCGAGCTGGCCCGCCGACCGTCATCGTCACCCGCACGCGCCACCGTCAAGTCTGCCTGCCGACCGTCGCCGTCATTCACACGCGCCACCGTCGAACCAATTGCCTGCAACTGTTATTGCCGCCGCTGTAGGACGTGCTGTCATCACAGCCACCACTCCGCGCCGCAACTAATACGTGCACCTAGGAAGCAGTGTTGTCGAGGACGAATCAACGCCCGATAGCCGCATCCTTTACACCCGCCAAACACCACCAACCGAGTCGGCTGTTTTGGTCTATCCATCAACCCTACGGCACCCACGTGAATCATACCACTCATCAAACAACTAACGTATCGAATATTTGTAGCTCAATGAGCAAATTATGTAAAAAGAAAATATTGTAAAAACTATTTAAAATTCTATACCAAAATATCTGTAGCTCGAAGAGCACTGGTCAAAATAAAAGAACAACTGTATAACATAAATAAACTGTTTTGACTATTTACGTAAGAATAAAGAACCATCACTCAATCACACAAAATAAACTGCGTTCTGCACTCTTACAAGTTAGGTATAAATATCGACAGCCACTGGGTTTGACAGCCGAGGAGGTGTGTTGCAGAATACTAAGAATTATTATCTTATTATAAATTATAAATTATTTAGATATAATATGGCTATTTGGTGAGCAAGTGGCCAAGAGCGTCCTCAGGCGGGGTGGGTGGATGAAGCTGCTCCCCCCAATTGGCTTTTTCTTTGTAAATTATTCTAATTATTAACAATGATTTTAATCTCCTGAAAAAACTTAAAAAATTCCATAAAAATTTTAAATAATTGTAAATATAATGCACTAAATTGTTTTTATTATAAATTATAACACACATTTTAAACTTAGAAAAAAAAGTAAAAGAAGTTTACAGAAAAAACTGATCATTTCTGGACTTCTTTAATCTGAAAAATTAATTATTCTTTTAGATTCTGAGCGAAGCGATGAATGTATTGATTTTACAATGATGTGTGTTTTTTTTTTAGTTTTTTAATTTTCTTTTGTGTCTGTCGTCACCTTTTAGGACAGTAAAAGTGCTTGGATTATCTTCAACAGTAACTTTTCTGATAGGAAAATTAATCTAGTTGGTACTTTGGGGAATCAAAAGTTAAAATTTCCCAGTAGTTTACAAGGTTCCTGATATATTACATATTTTACTATAGCATTTAAAAAATATTAAAAACACAAAAATTTTTTTTTATAAGAATTTAATGTTTAAATTTTGACATCATTTATCAAATTAAACATTTAATAATTATTTTGTTGTTAAAATTTATAAAATGATCAACTTTTATATTTAATGCTACTAATAGGTGGGTCCTTATTCCCGCAACTTCATAATGTTATTTTTATTCTAATCTCACGTATACTTATTGCGTTTAAATGTATAGATTGTATATTTCTTGTAAAAAAAAAAGAATTTCAAATTTAAAAAAAGGTTCCACTTAAATAGGCTATGTATAAATTACTTTATTCACATTAATATCATAAAATATACTTGTTCGGTGCCATAATTTAAATCGACGAATCCTTATTTCAGAGTATAAGGAAATACTGACATGGGACTGTGGTATAACAAAGTGGGAACAAACAACCACTTTGACAAAAAAACAGGCAGTGGTGAAGTACAGATAACACTAGGATGGCATTTTCTAACAAGTGAAAAATTATGGAGAAAGAATTTAAGGAAATTGGGTTTTAGGGTTATATTGGAAACACAATATAAACATAAGTATTATATTATTATCTTAACATTACTAAAAATATTAAATTATAATATTGTTTTAAATATGTGTGTAGCATTTTTATGACGATAAAACTGTTATATTCTAAACATTTTAGGTTAAAAGATATATATAAAAAAAAATTCAGCAGTTCAATAGTTAAAACTAATACAATGTTAACATATTTTCAGCGGTCAAAGAATAATAATTTTACTTAGTTAAATATTAATTTTAATATTATATAGGACGGTCCTATCGGTACATCAAAACAAACTAAAATTAACTATATGACCCTGTTAGTATAATTAAAACAAAATATGAATAGTAATATTTTTATAAAGCAAAATTGCAGGGTAAATTAAACGTAGTATGTCTGAGCCTATATCATTAATCTCATTCATTTATGGTAGGTATATCACTGCCCACTGGTTGTGCATTATTGAAAGGTACATCATTGGTGAGTTCTCGAGTTCAATCTATTTTTAAATCTCCTCCCAATTCTTCAAAAATTGTTACTTGTATCCAGTCTGAAATGATAACAAATGATTACACAATGCTATTCCATTCAAACGACATCAAATAAGAATGTACAATGCGTTTATTATACTAATAGGCAGTCTTGTAAAGTACTTGAGTAAAAATATCTGAATAAAAGTATTCAGATACATATCTATATATTTTTTTTAACACAAGAAATCTTTATCATTATAACGAAAGTTATATAATCAAAGGTTGTCCTAAATAAATATTTTATGTAGATATTCAGGGTGTAACAGAAAGAACTGATTTTTGGAAGAACTTTTGTTCTTATCATTATTTTAAAAAATTTTTGTCACATACAATTTATAGCCACTTGCGCTACACAATATTTTTTATTTTTTAATACTGAAAAAAAATTTTTAAATTTGACTTAATTTTTTATGAATAAATTCAAAATAGCCAATTTGTGAATTTGATTATAAGAACGATTTGGATGGTAAAAGCATTTATCTAAGTCGAGTAGTTTATTTTTTAGAATTTTTTAAAATATCAATATTTTTTTGATTAAATTAATTTGGAACGCAATAACTTTTAAAAAAATATTATTTATGGTAATTTGTTAAAATGGGTTTATTCTTTAAACTATTTAGTTATCATATAATTTTTACAATTTTTGTCATACGTTTAAGTAACATCAGTTTATTTTTTTGTCAGTTTTTTTGTTACACCTTGTTTTGTATATATACGTCATGTACGGGTAACCACTCCCAGTGGACTTAGTATAATATTTTATTAGTAGTCATGAGTTGATTCAGCCATTGTCGTTCTGTTGTCAGACAATAGTACAAAGAGCAATTTTTTGGCAGCGTTGAATAGCCTCAATGTTGGATTCACCAACACAACCCCACAGTTGTATGGGCGGACTAGTCCTGGGAACAAAAATTGACCCCACCAGAACAGACAATTTTGCCTAATATTGGGCTAATAATAAAATATTTATAAGTTATGGGCCAAAATTTATTCAAGGAGCCAAAAGTTTCGCCACACCATGGCGGGGATCGCCCACCAGCCACCCTAGCCACTGCCCACTCCACCCACAGTTATACTCCATAGGTTCATATTGGTTTAAATATTGCTACGTATAATAGACGTTTACTTGTAAGATCTAGTTCGGAGTGTCTTCCGACCACCCAATGAAGTTTTCTCGTTTTCTACTTAATTTACAGTTTTTTCTGACAAACATGATGTTTTGGTGAGTAATGAAAGGTGTATTCTTAGATATTTTTCAGAATCGTTCATTGGGATGATCTGTTGATCCAAATATAGTATTGAACCATAAACACTTTTACGAACGTGTAATTGACGTTCACCGATTTATCACTGTTAATTTTGTTTTTCTAACGTTTTGTAGAGTTGGAAACGTGTCTGTTGATGTTCATTATTAACAGTCTGCTGTTTTTCATCAGTTACCATTATTGCTATAACATTGATATCATTGAATTGTTGTTGGTTAGAATGCCATCTGAATAAAGTATGTACGAAATAGTTACGCGAACACTGCTGATATCTTTTTCCAGACAGTAATTGCTTCTTCGTGTATAGTCTATCAACATTTTTAATCACTTAAAAGTATTTTTTGTATAATTGTGATAAACTCGGAAGAAGCGATATCGATCTGTAAGAATTTTCCTGGTATAAGCAGCATGATTACTTGCGCTCGTTTCCATTGTTAAGGAATCATTCTTTTTGAACGATGACATTGTTTATGTGTGTTGGATGAAAAATAGCCTTTTTAGGTAGGTACCTAGTTCTGTCAGTATTTTCTGGTTTATTTAGTCATAAATCATAATACCAGATGACTTTTTTTGAATTCATATTGATTTATTTCGCCATATTTTCGAGTATTTCGATCAATGGTTGACATTGCTCTATATAGAGTTCAGGAACGATATTTTTCGTTTGGAAATTGGAAATCGAGTTCCAGATGACGTGCTTACATTTCAGCTATGGTCAGAACCCACCCATGATTCATCTTCCTTGAGAATTGTTGTGTAACGTATGTTACATCATTACGTTTATTTTATAAGCATCATAATATGCACAATAGGCATATTATGCGCTGACTATAATATATATTAAACCCCTTCGGTTTACGTGCCACTTATATATTTTATGAGCTCCGGCCAATATCGCTATGTAAGAGAAAGGCAGTTCCCCGCTATTCCATCACGCGCACCTGAACTCCGTACAATCCTACCTTTTTGGTAACTTTGTTCGTATATTGTAAGTAATATTAAATTTGTTTGTATTAATAATAATTTAGATCAATCGTTATTTATTTGTAATATTAGGATCCTAATACCATTCGTGCTCTCGAGTTACGGTAAAAATATATTCAAAAGAACTAATTTCTTCCTTGAATATCTTATATTGAACGGGTCATTCCCGACCACGTTACATATTGGTGGAGGCGCAGAAGCTCTTAATTAGTTGAAGTAACAGATATTTACGATTGGTTTCGATTTGTTACTAGTTATTAAGTTTAGTTAATTGAATAGTAGGAAAATAATAAAATTAGAGTGTAGTTGAGTTAAGAATAATTGAAGTTTTTTTTTTATTATATTTACAATTTATGATATACATGATATATATTAAATATTAAGAATATGAGTAAAAGAATTGAAAGAGTTGCGGGACTAGAAAATTTATGTTTAGGCATCTAATAATTTTAATTTCAATTAAAATTTTACTTACGAGATTTTAAGTATTAGATATAAAAGTATAGACGTATAGGGAATAAAGGAATAACTTGGTTAGATAATTTACATATAAGAATAAAATCGTTTGAATTTTTTTACGAGATTTACAAGATTTTAAGTTTCAAGAACAGGAGTAAATTACATATAGGGGTTATGTTATCAGAGAAAACATATAGTAAAAATAAAAATTAAGTTATTTAATTTTTTTTTTATCTGAATATTTATCTTAACATTAGTAGGAAATAAACACTTGCTAATGCAAAATTGAAAAATCTGAAACTAGCAAAAGAAGAAGCATATAAAGAATTTATAATTAAAATAGTAAGAATATGTTATAAAATAAACAAGAATATGACGGAAGAAGAAATATGTGAACACATTTTAAAAGGAGTACCTACCCAAAGAAACTTTTCATTTAATAAGGTTAGCAGATAATACATCGATCGCAAGCATTAAAAAAACTCTAGAGAAACTATAATTAACAAATCTATTGAGATCGGAGGACAAAGTAAAGGGAGAAGTAAAGAAATTGACTAAAGAAATAGAGGTATTAAAAAATCATATAAGTCAAATTAAAATTAGACAAACTCAAAATAACATACCCCATAGTAACAATAGTTATCAGAACGAAGGGTGAACTAGTTATAACAATGGATTCAGCTTTTATAATAGAAATCAACACTACCAACCACCTATATTTAATAACCCAAATGAATATTATCAAAATAATCCAAGACCAAACTTTTATCTGAATTACAACTATCCCACAAAATAAATAATAACCAGATGACAATCACCCGATTTCCTAGACCAAACTTTTAACAAAATTATAATTATAATATTTAAAATAATAACCAATTATCCAACACACAACGCCCTACACAAAGTAATCAGGGAACAATACCCCATACTAATTATACTTATGGAAATCAACAAGGGCCACCGATATGTTTTCATTGTGGAATTCCGGGACACATAAAAAGAAACTGTAATACTTTTGTATAAAAAAAACTAATAGTTCCACAGATAACTGGGTCTGCACAGGAACAACAATACATTACCATCAACATACCTTTAAATATCGTCAAAAATACAAATACAAATAATACTATTTATACTTATTATGATAATAATAAAGAAAAAATTAAAATAGAAATACAAGGAAAAATAAATGACCAAACTACTACATTGTTATTAGATACATGCGCGAGTGTAACAGTTATAAACAAAAATACTATTAAATGTAAAGATTAATAAAACCGAATTCCAATGAAATCCCCCCCTTGAAAATGGGAGATGCTTATCTAAATACAGAAGCCGATAAATGCGAATTGTTTGCTCATACTCTTAAAAATTCTTTTACATTAAACAGCTCACTAGATAACTCTACAAACTATCTAGTTCAACAAAAACTAAGCGAGTACGATATTCATCCCCAAAATATGCTGCCATACTCAAACCCCAATGAAATCTTAGATATAATCAAAAAGTTACCAAAAATAAAAACACCCGGACACGATTTAATCACTTATACTATTCTAAAAAATCTACCCAGAAAAGCAATAACATATTTATCCATCTTATTCAATTCCCTAATAAAAATCGGGTACTTTCCTGCTGAATGGAAATTGGCTACAATAATATTGTTCAAAAAACCAGGTAAAGATAACTCAAACCCCATAAATTACAGACCTATAAGCCTTCTGTCCTCAGTATCAAAAATATTTGAAAAAATTATTCACTCAAGGCTTACCAGTTATTTAAATGCAATAAATGCTATCCCGCATTTCCAATTTGGATTTAAATCTCACCACTCCACTACTCAACAACTTTTACGACTAACGGAGCATATAAATGATGGATTTGAAAAAAAAACTAGTGTAACAGTTATAAACAAAAATACTATTAAATGTAATAACCTAACTTCCGAAAGCGAACTCTTCCTTGAAACGGCGACCAATTCTAAACTGAACATTCTAGGAACAGCTGTGACTCTGATAAAAATAGGAACGATAGTAATAAATCATAAAATAATAATAGTTGACAATCTATGTACACCAGTAATAATAGGATTAGACATAATGAAAAAAATTAGCTTTAAGTGGTTTTAAATTTTACATTCTCAATGAATCCGTATATAAAATCAAATATTTATTCTTTTTAGTTTATAAATTCTATTATAATTTTAATCATGTTAAAAAAAATTTGAAATGTTATATTAATATATTTTGAACATTTTTAACAGATGACTTTAGTTAAAGATAACAATGAGTAAAGTTTAAATTATAGTTAAACCAAATTATATAGTTTAAAAGTCTCTATACAATTAACGTTAAACATGAAAAACTGGATCAGTAACATAATAAATCGTGCAAAAAAAATATTTTTAAAAGTCAGTATTTTACAGAATCTAAAAATACTTTCTTAAATTTGTATTTCTACTCAAATATTTTTTTTTACTGAATATTTAAATACATATTTTGATTACTTTTCAAAATAAGTACATATTATATTATCTTTATCTGTATTCTGTACTTGAATACTTTTGAAAAATATAATTTTCAAGACAGATAATTAGGCTTAAATGTATAATATGTTATTAATTTATATTTGCAAAATGTTCTAGATTTCTAAATATAACGTATCTCGTTTGATTTTTATTTCTCATAAGTAAAATATTGTGTTTGAGTAACTACAAGAATATGCTTCATACTCTTCAATGAGTATAAGTTAATACGATACGAATATCATAATACATGTAGTTTAACCAAGCATATTCAAAGACTTATAATATTTACGAATTTATGCAATAATTGATTCACAGGTGTCTTAAAAATGTGTAAATTATTGATTAATGATTAAATAAAACTGTTATTTATTGATGAATGAAAACATATAATAAAAAAATTAAATCATTTCTCACCCAAAAATACTCCAAATTTCTTTTTGAAAAAATCTAAATGAAATGGTATTACGCCTAAAAAGAAAAATTATAAAATAATTAATCAATATATAGCCGTGTTGAAGCATTCGAACGCTTTGACAAACGTCGATGTTGTACGTTGTTCTCAAATTTTTTTAAGACGGCCGATTGGTCATTTTACCATTTGTAATTTATTTCAACCATAAATAATTGCACGTTAATAAGATTATTATGAATAAAAAGTATACTAAATAATATTCCAAGTAAAATTTGCTATTCCCTACAATATATAAATTAGAACACTGAAAAATAGTCCTTGAAATAATGATAAAAATACAATTATATTTAAAATTAAAAACTGAGATTTATAAAAATGTACTTCATATAATTAATTTAATATTAGTAAATATACAACTCAAATTAAAATATTCATTAATCAAATAACTTACCCATAGTTTTCATTCTCAACACGTAAAAATTATAGCTTTCAAATCTTAATAAATTGGCTGTAAACATTATTATATAAAGTTTATATGTCAGTATTATGAAGGTATTTAAAATTTCTGAGTTCGGAATATATTATTAGACAACTTTAGTTTTTACTCTGTGATTCATGATATACTGTAGTAAAAATTTTCCGAAACATTACATTAATTTAAAATTTAACCTAGATGATATTATGAATAAACAGTTTTCAATGGTTGTTTAATATTATCCTTTATTGCATATAAAAGCCACAAATAGATGTAAATGTAAATAAAAAGGAAAAATTATTAGAGAAATAAATAAAATAAAATAACTTTTTCCAAGGGTTATTGATATTTGATTAGATTTTGAATTCTTTGTACATTCGCTATGTTGAATATTATACGTTATATTGTGTGATAGACGTACATAATGTATGTAATATATAGAGATACACGGTCGATAATAATATATTACAGATCAAATGCTCTAAAATATCTATAATATATGTAAATAATAAATATAAAATAGCATACGTAATTTTAAATTTTTCACTCGATCTATGCTCATCTTTTTTACTAAAAATAATTTAAACAAAATACACAAAAATTAATAAGTAACTGTCTGATATAAAAATTATTTAATAACGTAAAAAAAATCTTATTTTCTTTTTTTCATTGATGTGAAGTGTATACTCTCAATTACATCAGATACTTATCTTTGTATGCACACTTGCGCCACCCCGGCTCAGAAACCGTTTCAGTAGTTGCTTCTGCTTTTAAATGGCCTAATGAAGTGGTATGACTAAAAACAGGTTCATTTTTTGAAAATGACTGACGGACTAAACAAATACATATGCAAATAGCGTTTGATGTGAAATTTCGAAAATTTTACAATGCATAGAAATGACTGATATTAACATTCAGCTTAACTTTCATCTATATTCTGTATTCTTTCACTGTTACATTGAAATAATAATTAGTCTCAATAAATCAAATAGGTAATGTGAAAAGAAAATTAAAAAACTCCATTAATTTATCCACTCTTTATCCATTCATTTTTCAAAATAAACTTACTTGGATTATCTAAATTCAAACATAATATGACAGTTAATAATTATTATCGTAATTCATACTTTTAATTCGGGTACCTAATTCGACACTATATTAATAATAGTTTTCAATAATAGTTTTCTTCAGAAGAATGTTAGAATTCAAATACAAATTCAAAGATAATCTTAACATAGGTAGTATAAAACAAAGCCCCGCTACCTGTCTGTATGCTTAGATCTTTAAAACTACGCAACGAATTTTGATGCGGTATTTTTTAATTAATAGAGTGATTCAAGAGAAAGGTTTAGATTCACAATTAGATCTGGAAGGTCCAACCCAGGAGGTGCTCAAACAAGAATTTTGAGATTAAGATGGAAATTTTTTTTTATAAATGGTTACTTTTGGTTATATAGAAGAAATAATTAGTAGAAAATAGTGTTTACTATTTTGTTAGTTGCCATTGGTTATCGGGCAGATCAGATACAAGCATACATCAATTTCAATTTTCGCACATTGCCTATAAACATGGCTGAGTAGCACTAATAGCTGCTCATCGGCGGTCGTTGCCTACTTGAATACTTCGTACATTGTCCGCGATCCGCCATACCTAGTTGGATAGCCTACCAGGATGTCTGAGCTGAACTTAATGCAACGAGTTCCACCCAAAAGGAGTTGAACAATTAGAATTTTTTTAAGAGTTGTAATTTTTTACGGGCAACAAAGTGCGCAGGGTAAGCTAGTAATATTTAATTTGTTTTATTAGTGAGATTATATTATATCTTCTACTTTTGTCTCTATTATCAGATAAGATTGAGTTTTCATATATTATTATTTTATGAAGTGTAATAATTAAAAGTTAAAACAGAATGGTTTCTGTTGTAGTAACAACGACAACAGCGGATATTGTATAATAAACTAAAGTAGTTAAAAAATAATCTTAACTTACTCTGAATGTGGCCGCATATATTTTTATTTAAATATACTATAAATCATAAATATGTATTTTAGATTAGAACATAAGTTGTCATTTTGCAAACATTTATCATAGTTAGTAAAAACATAGGTACTTACAATAATATTTTACTGCAAATGAAATATATAGAATAATATTATTGTTAATTTATAAATATTCCAAAACATTAATTAAGTAACATTATTGATTTATAATTTAATACTTGATTTGTAGTGTATTACCTACATAGGCGCAACTAGACCTCTAAAACGTGAGGTGCTACAATAATCGTAATTTATGGTATTTCAATATGATTATGATAGTTAGACCTAAAAAATTAGAACTTTGGGGTGCTAACGACCTTTTTTCACCAGCCTAGTCCCGCCAATGATTACCTATCCAAAATAGTATAATATTTTGTGACAAAATGTATACCTAAGTCCTGACTACATACTTATTATCCAAAACAATTTTTATCAAATATTAAGCATTAGCTATGTTAAATTTTATTTATAGGAGAATATCTGAAATATTTATTTTTGTTGAAATATACAATTAATATTAGTATTCAAACCATGTAAACACACGTGCGTGTACAATGTCGTTTTCTAATAGATACTTATGCAGTTACGATATAGCTGTGTAACACCTTTACTATCGCTTTCTATATTATATACGGATACGGGATGGCCTCCATTGTTCATATAAATAGGGCTTTTGATGTATGTAATAATCACTTGCACAGACGCTGTCATACCGAGTGTACGCGGTGTGTGTGTGTATAGTCACAGTTTAATTGTCCAGTTAGTTCTACGTTATTATATATTATACTTATACATAATCATATTGTCGTGTTATAACTTATTATATTAATGCTAACATCATTAGTCTGTCAAGCTCCACTTTTAACAGGTTATGGGCCCAGGACAATAGCCCAGGACAATAGCCCAGGACATTAGCCCAGTCAATAACCAAGACATACAGTCTAGTGGATTCGTGATCGAAGTATTTTTATATTTGTATTAACGCAGAAAACTACAACCAGTCGGAGATATCCTGGATTTCGGAAAACAGCGGAACAGTGTACATAGGTAAAGTTTTGTTATAAATTGTTATACAGGAAAGTATACGAGAAACCATCGGTCATGGAAGACACGGTGAAGATAACAAAATTATGTGCGGAAAACTGGTCGTTATGGAAGTTCCAGATGAAGGTCTGTGAGACTGCATTGGAAATGTGGGAGAAACTGCTGAGTATTTACGAGCAGAAGTCTGAGGCAAGTATACATTTGCTTCAACAACAATTTTTTAGTTATTCAAAGGAGTCGACAGATGACATGTCGACGCATATTTCTAAATTGGTCAATTTAGGAAGGAAACTGAGAGTAGCGGGTGAACCAGTTACGGATAACATGGTTATGACAAAAATACTAATGACATTACCAAAAGAATATAATCATTTTTACAGTGCTTGGGATTCAGTCCCAACGGGAAGTAAAAATATAAATAATTTAACTAGTCGGTTGTTGATTGAAGAATCACGGGTTATCCAGATCAAAGGTGAAGTTGGTGAACAAGAGAAATCGAGTGCATTTCCAGCCAAATTTCAAAACAGATCCGATGGAAAAAACGGCAGTTATGGTAAAGGTAAAAAGCAATTTACTAATAAAAGTAATGTTAAATGTTATTACTATGGTAAAATTGGTCATTATAAAAGAAACTGTAAGAAATTTCTAAGTAGTATGAAAGGTGGGAAAACCGGTACTACAGGTACAAATTTAAATGCATTTGTAAGCGAGTCAAGGATAAATGAAACTACAACAGATACGTGGGTTTTAGACTCGGGCGCGTCGGATCATATTATGAGCGCGAACCTAGAATGGTTTACAAGTTATGAACCATTGAAATATACACAACAGGTAACAATTGGTGACGCAACAAATCTGTACGCAACAGGAAAAGGTAATATTAATATATTATCATACGTGAACGGTAATTGGAATAAAAATTACTTGTCAAATGTATTGCACGTGCCGGGATTAAAATTTAATTTATTCTCGTGCGGGTCAGCGTTAGACAAAGGTTTAGAACTAACGTCAGACAATAAAACGTGTGTGTTCAAAAGAAACGGGATTCCTGTATGCATAGGCACAAGATGCGGTAGGTTGTTTGAATTACAGATCAAAGTCGAAACACCGTCGAAAGCTGAATGTTATGCGAACATTGCAGTAGAAAAACGATTAGAAGTATGGCATAAGCGTTTAGCTCACCAGAATATTCAATACGTGAGGAATTGTTTGGCAAAACATAATATTGATTATTCAGCCAAGGACGATCAATTTGTATGCAGCGACTGCATAATCGGGAAACAACACCGTCAATCGTTCAGTAAAAGTGAGACCGAATATTTTAACGTCGGCGATTTAATACGTCATGCAGATTTATGTGGACCGATGCAGAGGGACTCTATCGGTATGTCAAAATATTTTTTATTATTTAGAGATGACTACTCACGTTACAGAACGGTATATTTTATTATAAATAAATATGAAGTAAAAAATATTATGAAAACATTTATAAAAAGTGTTAAAACAGAAACAGGATCTAAGGTCAAAATATTAAGGACAGATAATGGGTTAGAATTTGTAAATAAGGATATTACAGGTATTCTACAGAAATATGGCATACGACACCAAACTACGGTTGCATATACGCCGGAACAGAACAGGAAAGTCGAGCGTGATAACAGAACAATCGTAGAAGCTGCCAGGACAATGATATGTGCGAAAAATCTTGACGTATCATTATGGGCAGAAGCTGTGAACACAGCGGTTTATACACTTAATCTAACCGGAACGAGTTCACAGAATGGTAAGCCACCTTACGAGTTATATTATAAAGTCGTGCCAGATATTAAACATTTACGAGTTTTTGGTACTGTGGTATATACACACATACCAAAGCAAAAACGTCAGAAATGGGATCCAAAAAGTGAAAAAGGAATATTTGTTGGCTATTCGAACAGCACGAAAGGTTATCGTGTATGGTATTCGAAAACAAATAAAATATCCGTGTGCAGAGACATTATATTCGAAGACGAATGTAATAATTATGAAAATGTAATTGCTGACACAATAGAGTTTACAGACACTCAAATTAATTCAACGGGCGTGCGTGAGAAGGACGAAAACATAGTCGATGATAGAAATGTTATGGTTCTACGTGACAGGAATACACTTAAGAAGCCGAATAGGTATAATGTTCAGACTTTTATTGCTAACTGTGTCAGTCCATTGAATTATGATGAGGCAATCACTGGGTCAAACAAAAATGAATGGAATAATGCTATGAACGACGAAATTAATTCATTACACGAAAATCAGCATTGGACTCTAGTCGATTTGCTACAGGATAAAGTTGCATTACGAAATGCATGGGTGTTCAAAACAAAATATAAAACTGACGGTAGTATGGATAAATTTAAGGCCAGATTGGTCATTAAGGGTTGTTCACAGAAATATGGTATAGATTACCATGAAACATTTTCGCCAGTGATCAGATACGAATCAATTAGGGCGATATTCGCAGTAGCAGCTGTGGAAAAATTAATACTACGACAATTCGACATCAAGGCAGCATTTCTGTACGGAGAACTACAGGAAGAAATATACATGGTACAACCACCAGGATACGAAGATGGATCGAATAAAGTATGTAAGCTTCAGCGTAGTTTATATGGCTTAAAACAAAGTCCAAGATGTTGGAATATACGCTTTAAGAATTTTTTGAATGCATTTGGTTTACAATGTACCGAAGCGGATGCATGTGTATTCAAAGCTGATAACAGCCAAATTATTCTTGCAATATTTGTTGACGATGGTTTAATCGCGGCAGATAATGAAGATATAATAGAGAAACTTTTAACAAACTTGGAGAAAGAGTTTGAGGTTAAAAAGGGAAACTTAGAATATTTTCTAGGTATGCAGGTAAACTTAATGAAAAATGGTTCATTATTTGTGCATCAGACAAATTATGCATGTAGCATAATTAATAAATTTAATATGCTGGACGCCAAGAAACTTTCAATTCCGATAGACAAATCACATACTATTGAACAAAAGGAAGAATCGGAGATATTAAGTGAAGAAATACCTTATAGGCAGGCAGTAGGTAGCTTACTGTTTTTACCACAGGTAACGAGACCAGATATAGCATAATGGTTAGGTTAGGTGTATGCAGTAAACTTTGCTAGTCGTTACTTAGCAAAACCAACTAAACCTCATTGGAACTTGGTAAAACGGATTATACGATATGTCAAACGAACATTTAACTATGGCTTGTATTTTAATCACAATACACAACTGTCATTAGAAATATTTAGCGATGCAGATTACGCAGGTGACGTTCAGACACGATGTTCAACGTCAGGATTTCTATTCAGATACGGGTCAAGCATAATTTCATGGACATCGCAGAGACAACATTGTGTGTCATTGTCATCGACAGAGGCTGAATATATTTCGGCCAGTGAAGCTGTAAAAGGGATCATGTGGATTACGCGGTTGATAATAAGCTTATCAAAAACAGGTGATAAACAACCAGCATTATTCATTGATAATCAGAGTGCTATTCGTTTAGTTAAAAATCCGGAGTTTCATAAGAGGACAAAACACATAGACGTACGATATCATTTCATACGGGAGAAATACGAAGAAGGACAATTTCAACTACAGTACAATAACAGAGGACCAGATTGCGGACATCCTAACCAAGCCTTTGGTTAAGGAACGATTCGAGAAATTGCGGTCAGCTGTAGGAGTGACTACAATTAAAGAAATAATTAATTGAGGGAGGGTGTTGAAATATACAATTAATATTAGTATTCAAACCATGTAAAGACACGTGCGTGTACAATGTCGTTTCCTAATAGATACTTATGCAGTTACGATATAGCTGTGTAACACCTTTACTATCGCTTTCTATATTATATATGGCCTCGATTGTTCATATAAATAGGGCCTTTGATGTATGTAATAATCACTTGCACAGACGCTGTCATACCGAGTGTACGCGGTGTGTGTGTATAGTCACAGTTTAATTGTCCAGTTGTACGTTATTATATATTATACTCTACCATACTATAAATATTCCAAAACATTAATTAAGTAACATTATTGATTTATAATTTAATACTTGATTTGTAGTGTATTACCTACATCGGCGCAACTACACCTATAAAACGTGGGGTAATACAATATTTCATACTTCATGGTATTTCAATATGATTATGATAGTTAGACCTAAAAAATTAGAACTTTGGGGTGCTAACGACCTTTTTTCACCAGCCTAGTCCCGCCAATGATTACCTATCCAAAATAGTATAATATTTTGTGACAAGTCCTGATTACATACCTATTATCCGAAACAATTTTTATCAAATATTAAGCATTACCTATGTTAAATTTTAATTATAGGATAATTTCCGATATATTTATTTTATATGCTTTAACTTATTTAGATTCATTTGAACGTAGGAACCTATCTGTAGCATGTACAATATTGAATAGTGTATATTTTATAAAAAAAAATGTGTACCTATTGTGACTAGATAGAAGCAACAATAGGGTTATAATTTATTGTTTCTTCTAATAAACAGATAGTTTAGGTATCTCAAAATCATATTAAAATACCGGTTTCATCATGTCTTTTCAAAAAATCATCAATTGTCTCTTCATATTCTGGTGGGTCTAAAAAAAAGTATGCATTAATCGTTTATAAAAAATATTTTTTACCACCTATTTTTCGGTTGAGACATATTCATGATAATAATGTTTTTAACATTAGATACTAATTTAAGTTTGATTATGGAAATCATTAATTATTATTTATTAGATAGCTACAAACTGAATGTGAGTAAAAATTATTTACAACTCGTGATTGGGAATTATTACAATAATCATATTAATTGTAATTTGATTAGTATGTTAATGAGTGCAATGCACATTGTAATTAATACCCTTTGATTTAAAAATGAACCCCGGTTTTCATGTGAAAAATTATCGTCCTATTAATACCTTCTGAACTAGTAAACATTTTTAAATTGTTAGAAAAATTGAATATAGCTCAAATTAACAAACTAATAAATAATATATTAAGCAACGGTCAACATGGTTTCAGATCGGTCACTCTACTTATAACTTATCACTTCAACAATTTATACTCTACTCTTTTATGAAAATTTTTCAATTTGAGTACACCGATTTTAAGAAGGCCTTTGATTGTGTTGATCATGAACTACTGACTATCAAATATTGTATTGGACAAGTTAAGGTTTAGTCATCCATTATTATTTTGGCTTAACTTTTTTCTTATAAACAGATTCCAGTACACTCATGACCACGATTTCTTTTCAAATACGGTTTCTAACCCATCAGGAACTCTTCAAGGCGTTCATTTATCGTGCATTTTATTTATTATTTATTTTTAAATTGAATATCATCTGTTCTTAAGAAATGTCACGTTACGTCATCTATACTTGGCAGGCGATTTAAATATCTTTACTCGTATTTTCTTTTAGATGATTGTTTAATTCAACAAGATGATTAAAACATTTAGTCTGATTGGTGTCGAAATTGGGGTATGTGCCTAAATACTCATAAATGTTACTCAATGTGTTTTCACAAAACCCGTTAGTATATAATTCACATGTATTCCATAAGTAGGTAATGTCCAACTTAGAACATTTTTATCATGCATTTTATCAAACTGTCTGTACCTACTGGCCCCGTTTTATTCAATTGAATAAATTATTATTATTATAATTGTGTTAAATTTGATTTGTATGAGAATTTCTGATTTATATAAAAATATAACCTCTATAACTGTTTATCAGCTATTGAGTTATCACAACAGTAGGTACATATTGTAAAAATATGTGTAATTATTGTGACTAGATAGATGCAGTAATCGTGTTATATTTTATTGTTTCATCTTAAAACTATGTATAATAGATATCTTAAAATCATATTTCAATACCTTTGTCATCATGACCCAAAGAATAACTTTTAGTAATAGGTAGGACTAAAAAAAAGTATGCATTAATCGTTAATAAAAATATTTACTTATTATTTTTCGGTTGCAACATAATCATGATAATAATGTTTTTAACATTGGTTATCAATTTAGTTTGATAATGGATATTATTAATTATAAGATACAATAACAATGTGAGTAAACATAACTTACAATTCGTGACTGTAAATTATTACAATAATCATATTAATTTAATTTAATTAATATATTAATAAATACAACACATAATGTAATGTATACCTTTTGATTTAAAAATAAATCAATTATTCCATGGCTTAGAATTGTCAAATATGGAGCCTAATCTTAGCCAATTTTCTATTAGCAATTAGGTGCCTTTTTTGTGGATTTACCAAAATTATTTTTAAAAAACTGATGTAAATATTGATTCAATAATAAAAAAGGTGGATAAGTGGATGTCACTCTGCTGTACAGTAGGTTACATGTGGGTCACTGAAATGGATGGTGTTAAATTTGAATTCAATGATATAAAATCATTGTATAAGAAAAACGGTTCTGAGCAAATACGGTCAGTCAGCCTATGATATTAACAAATATATTTGATGATATTATTGTGAATAAAGTAATTTATATATACCCTACTTATGTTATATTTTAAATTTTCAATCCTTAGCTATAAAATTTGAACATCTTATATATTTTTAACAACAAAATAATTATTTAATTTTAAATTTGATACGTCTTGTCAAAATTAAAACTTTAAATGCTTATAAAAGTAAATTGTGCCTATGTATTTTAATATTTTTCTACTGAAATTTAAACAATATATCCATAAACGATATATTTAAACAATATATCAGGATCCTTGTATCACATTTTGACGCTTTTTAACACAACAAATAAAATTTTATTGATAATTATAGAAACAAAAACTGAAGAAAATGAAATCTGAAATTGTCCGTTAACAGCTCAAAGCAAGTCAAAATATTTTGAAAATTTAATCAAGTATAGAAATTGATAAAGTAAATATATGATATAAATCTCTTACGATTTACAACAAAAGATCGCTATACATGAGAAATCGATTGAATATCCAATATTTTAAAAATATGAACTTGAAATGCTCGTAAAAATGTAATTTGAATTGCTTGTAGACATTTCTTTGTTGATAAGGGTAGACAAATTTATGAGAAATCTTGTGTTACATTTTCAAAACTTAGATTTAAAAAAAAATGAATTCTTAACTCAAAATTATTTACTAAATTTCGTGTTTTTTTCCGTATTTCGTCAAGATTTCAACTTTAAATGCTTAATTAAAAAAAAAATTATGACTAACGATTTTAATATTTTTTAAATGTTATTGTAACAATATAATAGTAGCTTTGTATTAAATTTTCAAGATTTTTTACCCAACAAATTTTTTTTTATTTACATTCATATAAAAAATACTAAAACTGAAGATCTGATGTCTGTAAACAGTTCAATACAAAACAAAATTTTTTGAAAATTTAATCGTGTATATAAAATGCTAATATTAACAACCAGTAAAAATTTCATATATCTACTGTATTTTTTTGTAGAGTTACACCAAAAACCAAAATCGATTTTGTCAAAAACCGATTTTGCGTAAAAATTCCCGGTTTTCCATAATTTTTTTTTTTGTTTTTCTCGGCGCTTTTGAAAATAACTAGGAACTTTGACCTTCCCAAAGCACCAACAATATTCATTTTTCCATCGAACAAGATACTGAAGTTGAAAATCAAAGCATTATTTCGACTACTTATCGTATATTCGGGCCGTACTAAAATTATTAAACGTGGAAAAATTGATACTAACTCTCTGAACAAATGTGTGTTACTTCAGGAGTATTTGATAGAAATCACTTATCCCCAATATTATTCTGTAATTTTATAATTTTTATCTCAAAATTTGTTTCGTATTCAAAAATTTTACTGCAAAAGAGAAATTAGAATAATAGATGTCTCAATTAACTGCAGTTCGATTTAGAGAATATTTTTAGATGATGTCAGAATAATGATTTATATTTAAACATGAAAAAATGTTCTACGATTACCTTTTCTTTGAAAAGAATGACGATTCAGTTCAATTATTCTTTTGCAAATATTAATTTATCAAGTGTATGTAATCCACAGTTGGATCAAGAGTATCCAAAATTTCCTTGGAACCTGGTTTGATGAAAAACTCTCTTTTAATGACCACATACATTTTATTTGAAACAAAGCGTTTGCGAAGTTCGCCATATATTATAGTTGTATTCGTAAGCGCAAATCACTGATAATTTATTATTTCTACACTAATGGGCCAGGAAGGCCACATATTAGTATTAGGTATATTTTTATATCACACATTTTGCACAAATATTTATTATAGCATAGGTGCAAGACAGCTGGCCTGTCGGATATCTGTGGAAATACCCAATACCGTAATTTGGCCGCCATATCGTTATCGACAACAATAAATTGTCATCGGTAATTACGGTCGACTCCACATCGAGAAGATTCGATACCCCGCCCCGCCTGTTCCATCTGTATCGCCGTCTGCCGTCTCACCGCGAACCCGTCACCGCCGCGTCAGTGCGTTGTCGTCCGTTCGTCGCAACTTTTGCTGCGGCAACCCCGGCTCTTGTGTCACGTCCGGGTTTCGCGCGACAGACTACCTTCACGTGATCGGTGGTTCTGAGTGTGCCGAGTCACGTATCGGCCGTGGCGGTTTTGCGTGTTTTTCCCCTTTTGGTCTATCCGTCCGGGTACAGTTTTACGCCGATCACCTGTGGTACATTGTACTAATTGTACGCACCAAATGCACGCTAAAACGACTTGTTGTCTCGTGATCGCGTTTGTTTTGTAGCCGTCGATTTTGTGTCGCGTTGTGTGCCGGCAACGTGCGGGTCGTGTCGTCTTCCGCGGCTCCAACAGTGCATTTCACGGTGCCTCCCGTGGACCACGGCATGATTTATTGGTTTAACCTGTTCTTCGTGGGCCATCGTGGGATTCCCAGTAGCCAGCGTTAGATCGTCGTGTGGACCAGTGGACCGTTGAGAAGGACCGAGTGGCAACACTGTCGATGGTAATCAGCGGATACCGAGGAGACCGGTGATTACAATATTATTCATTATCATTGTAAAACATCATTGTTTATTATTTTGATGATATGACATTATATATTATTTGTAACAATATTATAAATTGTCCCCGTAGAGTTAGTTAGTGGGCGCCCATTGCATATAAATATAAAATATTGTAATTTTCTTATGAATAGTAAGGCGGTGCTTCTGGCCCGTCACAAGAACGTATTACTTGTTGTTATTCATTGACATCTAGTTTCAAATTAATCACACAGTGTCCACTTCCCTCCGTGTCTTGCGTTGCGGTGCTTATTAAATAGGAGCGTGGGGCAATAACAAAAAAACTGGCTAAAATAAATATTAAGTGTAGCCGAGTCGGCAGTAAGGACTTTTATACTACAGGCCAGTCTGCGCTCCACAATCTGTGAGTTTTTGAACTACTATTATACTGTTTTGTTTAGATTTAAGGGCCGTTTATTATTATAAGGTGGTTGTGTTGGCCATTAGTAACCTGCACTTATGTACTCTATTTTGACTATTATTCATTTTATATATTGTTGGTCAAAGGGCTTTAGTATTATTATAATTTATACGTTTGTGTTAGTTGACAAGCAGATACCTAATATTTTATTTATCTAGATGAGATAAAGATGCTGTAGTTTTATCTAGATACATTTATCGAGATACTGCTCAACACTATTTAATGGCAACTTGAAAGTCGAGTGAGCTGTTCTGTCGCCACTGAGGAGAGTCACTGCTATACCTGGTGAAGCAACTGCTAATGCAACTTTACCTGAAGATCTAATTTGAGCCAACAACAAATTAATAAGAATTGTTTTTCCTGTACCACCAAGAGCATCTAAAAAAAATACTCTGCCTTGATTATTCATTATGCTTTCTGTAATAACATTAAAAGTATATTTTTGATCATCTACTAATTTCGGTAAATTGTTTTCTACAAATCCTTGTAATTGGTTGTTATCGTAAGAACGCCTAATCGAGAATTCAAATGCTGATATAAATTGGCAACTTACCCGAAATTTAAGTCCGTTAGCATAATTGTGACTTTCATAATTCTAACCTTGTGAAAAAATTTTAAAATGTTAAAAAAGTGGTACTAAAACCTTCAGTAGACTCCCAGCAATAACAGTAAAAAATGTCAGCCAAATCGATTCAGTAGTTTTCTCGGTTAGCGTGGTTGTAGAAAACGCCGTACAATTTTATATAATAGTATAGATTTTGTACCAGTAATTATTATCAAAATCGACTATTAGTCTTTTTATTATTAGTTCAATTGTATATACACACCCACACATATACACACATTCATACACAAATTCACATAATATTGCACAACATGCATTACATAGCCGACAGTGATTCCTCCATATTTTTAAGACTTAATTTTTATAGTGGCCAGTAGGTTAAAATAATAGAAGTTTGTGTCCGGGCGTGCGTATTATTATTGGTCGCTCCCGGCACGCACATTTTGTGGTGATCCAACAGTAGCTCGTAGCTGGTATACGATGTTTTGAAGAATACAAATATGAAGGTTTAATATTTTTACTATAACTTACTAACTATGTAAGCCAGGAGTAAATAAGGTATGAGTTAAATATTTTAAGTATTTTTCAGTGATATAGTAACTAATACAATGTACAGCCTACACTAATCACACTATTAAAGGTACTTATTGATTTTTTTTCACATACCTACCTACCTACTCCCGATTTGCTGTACCGAATTTTCTAGAGCCTATGGTGCAACTAATATATAATGGAACTTGGAAGCTCCTTGTAAAAATATATTTTTCCGAATAAAATCCTACACTCAAATTACAATGCCCCTCTTGATATTTCTAATTTTGCTTTACACTCTATCCTAAAAATTAAAACAATTTATGAAGAAGCTAAAATGTACTATATTTAATACATAGTAATATATTCATTTGAATATAAAATGAGATACATTAGAGATCAGTCTATGACTATGAAAATATTTCATTGAGACAGAAATTAAATTTATTGACTATTGGATAATCGGGCTTAGTTATTATTATGTTTGACATCGCAATATTCTTTTAAAATTTAATTAGTAATTTTATCAAACTTACTTTTTTTTAGGGTGTTAATTTCATTATCTGTTAAACCGTAAAACTTCGGCGCAACTAAAAAATGCATTATTAATTTACAGTTAAATTCTCACTCTGAAAATCTTATTATATACAAAACTAGTACATACACAATGCATTTCATAATTAAATGTAGTACACAAGGACACGTTCTAAGTTAAAGTTTAAGCCAACTTGAGTCCAATTCATGTTAGTTAACAGTTTCTGATACAAATGATAAAAATAGTTATAAAAGTATAAAGTTATAAAAGTAGAAAAATACAAGAATCAAGTAGAGGCTGAGTTTTCTAATGGAGTAAGACAAGGGTGAAATATAGCACCTACCTTCTTCAACCTACAAAAAGAAGGAATTTTAAAGAAAGTAAGGGAAGAAATCATTGGAGATGTAAAAGTAAGCGGAATTCTTTTGCAAATGTTGCGTATCGCTGATGATAAGTACGATTGTCAGGAATTACGAAAGCTAAGAAGATAAGATAAAATTAATGATACTTTAAAAGAATACTGCATGAAATTGAATTAACGGAAAACTAATGTTCTGATATGCTACAATATGCAAAAGTTAGACGCAAACATAGTTGTATATGGAATATTACAGGAGACAGTCCAAAGCATCACATACCTGGGTAGTAAAATCACAAATGATGGGAAAACCCATACAGATACAGTATACAGGATAGTACAGGCCAAAAGTCTAATATAGAAAGAAAAACCTTTTCACTTCAAATACAGTAAATCAGGAAAACAGGAAAGCACTAATAAAAAGCTTCGTGTGGTTTTTAGCTTTTTATGAAGTAGAGAAATAGAATATAATGAAAGGAGAGAAAGCTAAAATATTGACTTACGAAGTATAGTGTTGAAGAATTACTTTGAAAATTCCATGAACAGAAAATGTAATAATGTTAAGGTTTTTAAAAGAATGAATACTCAAAACTCATTATGGAATACACTGAGGTTGGCGATAAAACATGGATTAGACTTTAACAAGGGAGAGTTCTCGCATAACTACGATTATACTATTATTTGAAGGCAAACCTGGGAAGAGGAAGGTCAAGAACACCTTTCATGAAACAAGTGACGGAAGTCACAGAAATAAGAACGTATAGAGAACTAAAATAAAATATAGAAGACAGAGAAAATTGGAGAGAAAAATCAATAATCATTTAACCAATTTTCGGTATGTATAAAATTGAAAAAAAAAAATTATGATGAAACCTCTGTCAAAAGGAGAGGTAATGATAAAAATAGTCTTTTTCTATTCCCCATTCCGGCACTCTTTTCCTTATATTATTAATATAGCCATTGCCTATCCATTATTTAATATATAATTATATTTAATATTTAGATATATTATGAAATATATTTTTTTTCTTATCAAACGTAAAATTTGGTTACATTATATTTTTGATAACTCAGTGAAGTCCTTCTTAAAATAGTCTACGTTCTTCGTGGACTACACAGAAGACCGTGTCAGTAGAACACCACTTTTCAGTGATTTGTAATTTATTATAGGTACAAATATGTTTTAGCAACCTGACATAATATAATCTAATAGTTATACGTATGACAATTATCTGAAAAATCTTAACATAATATTATCATTGTAAAGTATTCTTATTTATAAAAAACCCTACTCCATGTTTGAACTTCTAAGGCCTTTTTTTGACTGTAGAAATTCGGTAAATTTCTTATATCCTTATTATAAGTAGTTATAAATCAATTTCCAAATTGTATTACCTGTAAAATCATCATCGGTTTTTTTTTCTGTAACTGTTGATAAATTATATACTTTATTGAAATGTGTGTATTTTTATTTAATTTTATAGTTAAAACCACGGACTATAATAATAAAATGGACTGGTATCGAGTGTTTAAAAGTGAAACCAAATTTATATCAAGTGCAGTGGGTTGATATATAACGGGTTACGAACACTAGTTCGAGTGTCCTCACGGACACCCACCAGTCTAATCTTTTGTGCCCATCGCCTAAATTCCTTGACATGAATTACAGTCTATTTCAAAAGAGAATATACCGCTTTCTCCCATCACAACTGACGGCTGGCAGCCCTCCTGAGCCCAATTTTCCACACTCTTGCGCTCGGTCGTGCATGGCAAATACCAATCGAAACTGTTTGACGAGTATACACCGATTTCAAACAAATTGTTCACAATGGTTAGCAATAGAGTAACTACGTATATTTTAGTTGTGGTAATTATAACCGGCTGTATAATATGGTTCACTACGAGATGACGGTGGTAGTGCGCTTGTGACGAATCGGTAGTTCTTGGTGGGGGATGCGCGCCGACGTAAACCAGTCGTGAAAACTATATCACAGAATAACAGTTATTCTGTGCCTATATTCTATTTTAAACACGGTTGACGGTTGTAGATATACTGGTAGCACATCTCTATGAAATAAATGGACCCCCTCATAATTGGGATATCATAAGAAAGAAGAACTATTCAGTGCTCCTTGTGTGATATTTTTGAAATGTTAACTTAAGGAACCATAATCTGTACAAAAGTTTGCGGCTATGGCTCACTACAATCTAGTTCTACGGAAAATCTTATTACATTGTTCTGTGCCTTATTGCAAAACATATTGAATTGTACATGTATTGTAAGCAATTTAATATAAGAGTATGGTGGTAGGTAACCAGTACAACCGTGCTTCTGAAACAAAGTATGAGTTATAATCATAGATAATATACAATGGATAGAATATAGTTCTTATCGAACGTTTCTGAATTATTTGTCTAACTCAGGGAGTATTTTTATACTCAATTAAATTGATTACATGGTTATTATTATTAATTCGTATTCGTGGAAGATAACCCATTTTTTTGCTGAGTAGGATGGAAAATATTCATTTTACATTGCCATCACTCTTCCTTATTCGGGAACATTACCCGTTATATGTTATTACTTATTGATATGAAATGTCCTATCCACTGTATATTATGGATATACTGTATCGGAAAAAATTATTCCAATTAATTACAATATATTATCAGGTTTGGTTAAATAGAATTTTAAAAATTTCTATTACTTCGTTTCCCCTTCCTCCCATCAACCACTCACTATGTCAACGCCAGTCCATTATATATTAGCCCGAGGTTAAAACTAGCAAATAAATGATAAGAAATGGATTAATTAATAAATTATAATACATCAATTCAACACTAACTCTATCACAATATATATACCTACCTACTAGATTGTAAGATTTTAAATCAATAATTCTTAAGTATTCAAAAATGTTCAAAATGAGTACCTTTGTCAAACGTCACTATATCTTTTAAATCCAGTTCTGCACACAAAAATAAAAATAATACAATGATTAGTAGGTGTTAGCAGTATAATTCACTGTCCAACAAAGTAACTAAGTTATTTCTTTATATCAATTATTATAACTTAACTTAGTCCTTTTGTTAATATTAAAGTTATTTACAAAAATTTTCTTATTATGGTTTATGAACTGTATAATATTATTTGCATTGATATTTCTGAGAACCGCCAGGATTAATTAAGTAATTTTGTCATTTTGAACACTTCTATTAGTTCTAATAGTTTGATTGCTACTTTTAATAAACTGATGAGATTAGGACTGAATTTCCTTTTGTATATCAATGTTTTAAACATTTTCCTTCAAATTCAAAAAAGAAAAATTTAGATTAGACAACATTTAAATATGAAAATACTTATTAATTTCACAAGTTTATTTTATAGCTGAACTAGCAGCAATAGATTCATTTATATTTTTTGAGTAGAATATGATTAAATAGGTACTTTATTACTCTATATTCTATTCTATATTTCTATTGTGTTTTAATGGAAACAAATGGAAAAAAAATCATATTTCAAGATTCAACTACTATTTAATTGTTTTTAATAAATAAATGCTAATATATAATTTTGATCTGTGTGTAAGGTACAGCTATAACAATAATCTAAAACAGTTGTATAATTTATAAAATAATATAGTCTGTGCAGTTGTTATTAATTTGTTTTACTTTATACCTAAACTAGTTATTTTCCTACGATGAGATAAAAAAAAAACGTTTGTGAGTAAGTTAAAGGTATTAAAAAAAAAAATAATATTGACTTTTAACTTAACTTAGTTATTATTTTCATGGAAATTTGTGACTTAACTTAGTTACTCAAATTCAGTAACTTTTTAAAACTAACTTTAACTTAGCTTAGTTATTTTTTATTTAAGGATAACTTAACTTTAACTAGTTAAAAAAATTGGTTAACTGGCCGAGCTTTGAAAAAAAGTATAAAGTATATTATATAAATCAATAAATCAAAAACAGCAATTAATTTTTTATTCACATATCATTTCTCACTAGATATCTTTTTTCTGACCAACTACAGCAGTGCTTCTCTACCTTTTTTGTTATAGCGCCCCCTAAATTTAATGTAAAACTGTCAAGGCACCCTCTCAATCAAAATCATTAATTATTTTTTCTTAATGATATACTAAATTTACATGCACTATTTCACACACATAAATTATTAAAATTTAAAGAAAATAAAAGTTTTTTAATATATTTTTGAAACATGAAATCTTAAATAAAAATGAATCGCAAAATGTGTTGGTAAGCGCATAACTCAACAACGCCCGGACCGATTTGGCTGAAATTTTTTTTAACTGTTCTGAATTGCCAGGAGAAGGTTTTTATGAACGAACATTTTTAAAAAGTCTACCGAATAATTAGAAAAAGTGCAAAAAATATTTATTGATGTCTGTGATTTGAACCCGATACCGTTAAAATATAAAAAATAAATTAAAACTATAATATTTTTTTGTTGCCATGGAAATGTTAAAGACAATATTTATTCAATTTAATTGTTTGAATAAAATATAAAAAAAAATTACTGGGAAGACCTTAAAAAAATTTGTATTAAAAAAACATAATAATTTAATTTTGATATGCCTCCTATACGACGAAGCAATTTAGGTAGAATAACCCGAAATGCTACCAACTAAGCTAATTACCGATCTAACCAAAGTCCACAAGAACGTGACGACATAAATGAACGTGAAAGAATTCGGATATCACAAACGCGTGAAGTGCGAACGCGAAATTCAACTAATAATCGCGCAAACTTGAATCGAGCTGCTTTTAGTTACGATGTGTCAATTGACTACAGTAACTACCAGTGTGTTGTTATTGGTTCTATGAACTCAGTTTGCTCATATTGTAAGGCTTTGAAATACAAAAACGAGGCTAACGGTTTGTGTTGAGCAAATGGTAAAGTGAAATTGATACCATTGGATCCACCACCAGAGCCGTTGTACTCATCGGTTTCAGGAATAGGAACAGATTCCATACACTTTTTGACAAATATCCAACAATATAACAATTGCTTTCAAATGACTTCATTTGGGGCAACAAATGTAGTTCGTGAAAGTTTTATGCCAACTTTCAAGGTATGTATTATAGCAGTTAATCATAATTATTTGTTGATCATTTTTATATTATAGATTCAGTTTTAGTGACACCTTAATTATTTTGAAACACAATATAATTATTTGATGATTTAAATATTCATCGGTTTTAAATTTTTTATTCGATTCGTCTCGAAATGTACATTAAATTGTATTTATTCAATTTTGTTACAACTAAATTTTACATATGAGAGGTACATAATCATATTAAATATCATTTTGTCATTCAAATTAGGAGACAGATATAATTTTTAAGAAAAAATATTATTTAAGTTTGAACACTGACAATCCATAAATTTATATAACATAGTTGCTTATTTATTTTATTTTATTTTATAGTGTTTGGTACAAACATAATATTTTTTTTAATTTACAGATGCAAGGACAAATATATCATAGATCAGGTTCACTATTACCAGTGTCAGATAGCAACTAAAAATTCTTACAAATTTATTTTATGGGCAATTCAACACAAGAAATTGATATGAGTTGTGCAAACAACAATTTAGTAAAGAGGTATATTGTAGAACAAATGCAAACTTTATTTCATGAACACAATCAATTGATTATATTGTTTAAAACTGCACTGGATATGATGCCATCTGATAATTATAAAATTGTAATCAAAGCTGATAAAACACCTGCGGGTCAACGTGCAAGACGTTTTAATGCACCAACCATTGATGAAGTTGCTGTCGTTGTAGTTGGAGAAAACTTGGAATCCCGTGATATTGTTTTACATCGTCGGAATGATCGATTACAACGTATAAATGAAACACACCGCTCATATGATGCACTACAATATCCTATTATATTTGGGCAAGGTGAAGATGGCTATGATTTCTCAATAAAAATGATAAATCCAACTACAGGTAATTAAAATATTAGTTTAGCGATGGTGGTAATATATCAGTAACCAAATTATGTATTTTTAATTTTATATTTAAATGTTATAAAAACAAAATATATTTACAGGTTCTGAAACAAACAAAAAAGTCAGTTCAATGAACTATTATTCATACCGCCTAATGATTCGGGAAAATGAAGACAATCACATATTGAATGTCGGCGATTATATCACAAATATGTTGTTGACATGTATGTTAAAATTGAAACGGAGAGATTAACATTCATCAGGTTGAATCAGACCAAACTCCGATCTGAAGAGTATATTCACCTTCGAGATGCGGTTAATACCGATGGAAATGCACAGAATGTTGGTCGGATGATTATTCTTCCAGCAACATACATCGGAAGCCCAAGACATATGCACGAATATGCTCAAGATGCCATGTCGTATGTTCGTCATTATGGTACAGCGGATTTGTTCATCACATTTACATGCAATCCGCAATGGATAGAAATAAAGCAGGAGTTATTCCCTGGGCAATCACCCATTGATCGTCATGACATTACAGCCAGAGTCTTTAGACAAAAGTTGAAATCTTTAATGGATTTCATCGTGAAACATTATGTGTTTGGTGAGACGCTGCTGGATGTATTCTGTGGAGAAGCAGAAACGAGGGTTGCCACATGCACACATTATAACGCACTGTCCATTAGTTTATAGGTCTATGCAGACGACGCCATCGATAATATATATATATATATATATATATTAAGAGAAAGAAAGAAGAAAGAATAACGAAGAGAGAAAAGAGAGAGAGAACATAAAGGGGATAACATTGACGTATGAAACTAATACTATATTTCCCCCACGTTCTCTTTTCTCTTTTACTCTATATCGTACCCCTGTCCTCTCTCTCTAAGCGCTGTCCATTTATAGGTCTATGGTCGTCTGTATCGACGATAACGACGGCGGCGGCGTGACTGCTGTGCAGGCGAATACTGGACTGGTGATAACTGGAAACTCACTGCTACGACGTTGTAATGTTGTATACACATTTAGATAGTCCTTATATATAAAAATAAAAGAACAGGCTTTTTATATGTTCCAATTTTGTAACGGCACTATTTAATATTTTAACAATTTTTTTCACAGAGTTTTTTTTATTTTTTTTGGAGAAGGAGGGGAGAGGGGGATTGTGTTTTTGCATTTTAAAGAGGTGCTGAAACAGGGACATTGAGGTTCACGGTGGAAATTTTAAATTTTATTTTTATTTATTAATAGTTGCCATTGGTTATAGTCTACAGTAGAAATTAGTATTTATTTATTATTGTATATTCGGGCAGATCAGGTACAAGCTTGCATCAAATCATATTATTTAACATTGCCTACCAAGGTGAAAGGGTTATGCTCTTTGTCCGCGATCCGACGTAGTCGGAAGATGGCTGAGTTGCACTTACTGCCGCAAGTTACACCCAAAAGAAGTTGAACAAACAACATTTTTTTAAGAGTTGCGATTTTTTACCGGCAACGAAGTGCACGGGTTCAGCTAGTTCTATATATTAATCGTTTCATCTATTATTATGTTATATTTTATTATTTTAAATTATATTATATTATTGTTATCTATACAAATATATTGTGAATTGGACTTTTGTCCATATTAATAAATAAATGAATACATAAATAAATAAATAAAATACCGGAACGTACATAATATTATATATTATTTCTACAGTGTACGCATTAACATATGTACCTGTTTTTTACCTTGTAGGAACATACATATGTGGAGTAACTTGGGGTAATATAATGGCGCATGGGGCAAAAATCGCAAAATAAATTATTGTGTAGGTATATCTCACTGTATACCTAAGCAATTTAATAATATTGCTATCTAGTCAAACATTTTTGTTATTATGATTATGTTATAATGGCCAAACGTGATAAACATTTAGAATGTTCTTCTTTGGAAAATGGAAACTCAAATTACATTGTGTACCTACCTAATTAATTGTAATTTGTATCGTATTAACTGTAAGACGAGATCATGGTCCATTGTTGTATATTGTGTTGTAGTGCATCAAATACACACAAAGACATCAGTTTCCATCAGTGAGTCATAAATTAAAATTTTGTTTTATTTAACAATATAATTTTAAGTTTATACTTTTGACATAGGTACATTGTTATAGGTTTCTTAAGGATGAAACTAGACGAACAATTTGGATTGACTTCTTAAGTATAAAAGAAGTTGTTAAAGACTGTCATCGAATTTGTAGTTCACACTTTTCTCCAGATCATTTTACTTTTGAAAATAAACGGAAGATTTTAATAATAGGCGCCATTCCAAAAATGTAAATATTTGTCTTCATAATATTTATTCTAGTTATTTAAATTATTTAAATATACTATTTTTATTGATTTATAGGAAAGAAGTGAAAGATGAAGTCGGAAGTGTTTGCCTGGCTTGGGAATGGAAATTATTATTGCTTTTTTCCAAGCACGTGGAAAGTAACACATTCTGAGGGAGCAGTTGATAATTTGTGTTAGGGATAGTAGAATGTTATTGGGTAGACATTTGAGAGCAGTGTTGGTGATGAGGTCATCACCAGGGGCTTTCTTTTTGTGGAGGTTGTTGATGATATTTTGGATTGTGCCAGGAGTGATAAATAGGTTGGATTTAGGGATTTTAATGTTTTGTAGTGAGTTGAAATGTGCAGTTACTTCAGGAAGGTCGAGGCCAGGGTTTGGTTGGAATTTAAGTTCGAGAGAGTCACCTATTAACTCGGCTCGATTGGTGGCCGAGAAAACTAGACTATTTGGGCCAGAGAGCGGGTAGGATGCTGGGCGTTTTGAAGGAGACATTTGTTTAGTTTGTATACGGAACCGTCTTGGTGGTCAAGTGAGTTAAGAAAAATGTTCCACTGGTCAGTTTTGTGAGTTTCGAGTAAAGTTCTGGTTAGCGAGATTTTGGCGTTAAGTTGACGTTTGGTAGTCGGGTAGTCGGTTTCTCTGCCATTGACGGCGTAACTGATTTTTTTCCGTTATTACTAGTTTTATGTAGTCGGGTAATTGGAAGGATGAGTTTTTATGTCTAGGGGTAAATACGCTAGCTGCGATCGCGTGTTGTAGATTTTTAGTTAGACTGTCGATTGCCGAATCGATTGACTGTCTGTTGTTGGTCGGATCTTCGGTTAGGTTAGGCAAGTTTGAGAGGATTGTTTTGTATTTTGTCCAGTTTATGAAGTGGTTAGTAATTGGAGGGGATGATGATACCGGAGTACACATGGTCTCCAGAAGAATAGGGTTGTGGTCAGAAGATAGTTCGTTGAGGTTGTCGATTTGGGTAGGGTATGGTAAACGAACGAGAGCGATGTCGAGTATGTCGGGTCTGTATCGAGAGTTTGTCGGGAAGTGTGTGGGGGATGAGGGAGCTATAATGGTATAGTCTGATTGTTGAACGTGATCAAAGAGGACGCGGCCGGCAGCGTTTGTCGAGTGGCTAAACCACAGAGGGTGTTTGGCGTTGAAATCACCTGCCGAAATTTGCCATTCAGCACTTTGGGTTAGCAAGTCTAAGTCGCGAGTCGTGAGTGTGGCGACGGGTGGTTTGTATACCACTGGTATAAGTACTTTGTGGCCATTTATTTGGATAAGGACGGAAGAGGTTTGAATGGGTGTGTTAAGGGTGGTAGGTTGGAGAATGATGCGTCGGTGAATTAGGACTGCCGTGCCACCGCGAGCAGGCGAGCCGTAGATGGGTGGCAGATCGTTCCTGTAAGTGAAATAGTTAGGAATATAAAGTTTGGTAGAAAGGGATAGGCGGGTTTCGTTAAGTAAGATTATGTCGGATTTGAGTAGAAGTGTGAGGGAACGTAGTTCGTTGAGTTTGTGTTTAATACCGTTGGAGTTCCAAAATAGTATTTTTAAGTTTTTCATCTTGAGGTGAGAGTATGGACAGGAATGTTTTGATTGTAGTTTCTATAAGTGTTTTCGGATCTTGATTGTTAGATAGTGCAGTCAGTAGGTTGGTGAGCAGGTTGAGAATCATTGGTAAGTTAAATTGTGGGACTGGAGAAACTAAAGAAGTGTTCGCTGATTTAGATGTTGCTGCGGAGTAAGTCATTGCAAAGTTTTGTTGATGGGGAGGTGGTAATGGTGGAGTGGTCGGGATTGGTTGTGAGGGTTGTTGTTGGACGGAGTTTTGGTTCGGTGATGGAGATACCTGCTGTTTTTGGGCCAAGAATTGTGGGCAGCCTCGAAAGTTTGCCGTGTGTGGACCACCACAGTTGCAACAAGTCGGAGCTTGTTCGAGGGTTTTGGGGCAGACATTGGCAGTGTGGTTTCCAGCGCATTTAACACATCGCGGCGGGTGACCACAGTTTCGGGAACCATGGCCAAAGCGTTGACACAAGAAGCACTGGGCAGGGCCGGAGGGTTTTAGAGGTTCGACCAAGATTCCCAAGTAAAAAAAATTGGTAAAGAGAAAAATGACCTTAGCGGCGAGACACATTGGCATTGGCTTTTCCGGGGTGCCAAAGCGGCGGACGAATTTGACGGAGTAACCCAGGGACTCAAGTTCATTCTTGAGTTCGTCCGGAGTTATTTCGTTAGGTATTCCCTTCAGAACAACCTTGAGGGATCGTTCCTCGGGGAGAGAAAAAGTGTGGAACTCGGTCCCATGTTTCAGTAGGGTGCTTTGGATTAGCCGGAATTGGGTCGCATCGGTGGCCTTTAAGGTTACCCGTTCGCCGGAGGACCTAACCGACAATGATGATAATAGTATAATACCTTTGTTATTAACATGCTACAAGTTTCTACTTTCTCGACAATGCAATCATGGTTTAAGATATAGATATTTAGATATACAGGTTAAACATCGGCCTATAACGAAACAGCTGAGGGCCCAGAATCACTAGCGCACCACGGTTATCTGCTTTTGGTACCAATATTACCTATAGTATATAGTATTATTGAATCTTTAAATTTGTTCTCAAGGTGCGCTATTGCCTATTAGTACTGGGAACAGCTGTTTCAGATAGTTAGTTCACCGGTCAAATTATGGGAGTTCGATACGCAACCTGTATAACTTAAATTGCAATTAAGCAACTATAACGTACTATCTAGTATCTATAGTTATCTTATCGTTATTGTTATACCTTTCAGCTATCACACGATTATTGACGTCGATCAATATACTATACATAAATAGGTAATAATACATTTTAAAATATGTATAATGTACATAATAAAAAAAAAGTTTAATGCAAATACAATTTAAAAAAGGTGGACAGTGGGTACCACTCTACTGTACAGTAGTTATTGAGCATGTCATTGCAATGAATCTATTATATTTGAATTCAATGTATAATGATAAATCATTATATACGAAAAACGGTTCTGAGCGGAGATGCTGTCACAGCCTAGCCTTGTATAAATAATCAAATTTAAAAAAACTGTGAGTGCCTTTGTACTCACGAATGATGTGTTAACATCTTAGCTGTAGTACGACTTTGATTGGGGAATATGATGTCATGGTTTGTGTGGGAATTTGTATAATAAGGTAACAATAATCATACAAGATCGCGTTCTCTTTAAAATTTATATTTCTTCAATATCTTTTATACATGTAATTATTGGTTTATGGTAGCTGAAATAAGATATATAAATTTCTGATTTTATAACATTTAAAAATCGCGAGAATACACCGTCTAGTGTAGTTTTGTAGTTGGTACTCGGAATATTTCGAGCGGTATTCATCTTTAAATTTAATCTATTTTCTAAAAACGAAATCAGTGGTTGTGCCTCATCTGATGAAAAGTTTATGTTGAAGTCGCCTCCCAGTATCATTGGCATTTTGTCGTAATCTTCTCCAAGTTCTGCAGCTCCTCCTGGAGTGTATGGAAGTAGAACTAAGTGTAAGTATTTTACGATATCGTTTATATGTTGGTTGGGCGATATATAGACAACGACAGAAAGAACTTTCTGCTCGTTCGGTAATATACATTCGGCTGCACATAAGTCTCCAATCGGTCTTGAAGTCACTGTTAGACCTGTTGTTGCCGATATTCAATGTCCATGTTTGGTGTCGTTATATGAGAAGTATTTTGCTTCTGATAAATTGCAACACCACCAGATCGTTCACTTTCACGTTTGAATTGAACGTCGTGTTTTTTTTTTGGAATTGAAATATGTTCGTCGTTTCTTAACCACGTTTCACTGAGCATAAGAAAAGTACATTCCTGTGTCACAGCATCAGTTAGGTCGTTATTATGAGCTCTCAAGCTTTGACAATTGAATATTAGAAACGATGCCGATTGTTTCGCACGCAATAATTCTAGAATTGAATCTTGTTTGGTTCGTAACGTATTCCCTGCAAGTCGAGTAAATTCAATTTTAAGTGGAAGCAATGATCCTGGCGTCCTCCTTCCATGATAAAAAGTGCGGTTGTTATCTGAGGATACTATAAATAATCCTTCGATACTTGTAACTCTTTAAAGAGCAACATAGACGAGTTGTTGATCGTGCTTTTTATCATAAGAATAAACAATTTGGTCGAAAGTGCCTCCTTGTGATTTATGAATCGTCATAGCAGTACCTGGAATCAAAGGGAAATGATTCCGTTTCGCACTAGTAGTTCGATTTTTATCAAAATAAATAGTAGCGTTCTTTCTGGCAATAGGAACCAAATTTCTTGCTATGTCGTTTCTTTGTACATATCTAGCAGAAAGTCTTATTATTTTTCGCACAATTTTACAGTTATCAGGAAAACGCAGTATACACAACGTACGAATTGCCACCCACTCCGCCCGGCGGTCCCCTCTACGCGCGTGACTTCCGCCGCCGCGTATGTTGGGTAGCCTGCGCGAAGACCGTGCGCAATAGCCTCACACACACACACTCAAGCAGTCACATCTACATGACTTACGCCTGACGCTCGATTCCCCAAGAAGGTCGTACTACAAACCGATAGCATAGATGTTTACACATCAATAAAAAATATCTAATTACAATAAAAAGCGTGACTTTCCGGTGAACTTTTATTTTTGTTTCCGTAAACTGATTACAAAGAATAAACTTGTATTCCAATATGGACCGAACAAGCGATAGAAATTAACTATTTTGAGCAACAAAGACAGTTTAAATCTTTTCTATGTAAGAATTACAATACTAAGGGTATTAGACGTTCTTCATCACAATGTCGTTAGGTGAGAGTAAAAATTAAGATCAGGATAGAATAGAATACTAGGTTAGCGTATAAGAGTATAAGACCTTTTCTTGAGAAGCCAAATTTGTTTTTGAATAAATTTGATTTAAAATTTAATATACAGGTTTTTAAAGAGCATTCTTAAGCTAAAATATATATATTGCTAAACTGTACTCTAAAAAGCTGAATAATACATAAATATATTCTAATAAGCGAAAACATTAAATATGCAAAATACAATGTTGCCCGTAAAATATAGTATACCTAAAAGAATGATCACACTGAATATATACCAATCAAACATTTTTGTTCGATAATTTATAAGATACATTAAATATTCATAAAACATAATATGTTGACTTATGTGATTATAGTATGCATAAAAAACACGTATTAGAAAAAAATTTCAAACTCTACATATAGAATGTTGGAAGCGATATGAAGTTTAACACTAGTAGTTAATACTGCTGCCTAAATGCTAAAATTAAATATTAAATTTAATTACTTAGCTTATTCATCTTTTTTGGTGCTAAAAATGTAAATGAATTTATTATTTTCTAAAGTACAACGGATAGCACATTTATTAATACTCACAAATTTGTAAATTATTTGCATGCAGGATATGATACATCTCGACTTTTGAGGTTTTGAATAATTATTTTAGTGTAGAAACAAATTTGTATAGTTTTAACATAAAGGTTAATTACATATTTATATTATGAATCTGATAACTATTTAGTATTTACTAAGAAATAACGAAGTTAGATATAAATGATTTAAAATTTGACATTTAGTATTTATAAGTGGAACTTGTTATGTATTTCAAAAACTTAAGCTCCTAAGTATACACTTACGTTCTATTTCCGCCTTGGGGTCTGCAAAGTATAATAATAATATATTATCTTGACAGTATAACCTGACAATGTACTGCTCTTATAATCATAAGCTAGTCTCACAAGGAACGTCGTACGGGATGGCTATAATATATTATAGTCGAACGTGTACTGACTGTCTCAATGGCTGATCAACGTAAAGCCTAAACAATGATAGCTTGAAGCTTTCAATTTTCACGGTATCTACGCACCAAGGTGGTATGAGTGCGCTAAGAAAGCATTTTCCAAAATTCTCATTTTAAAGTGGCGCTTGCGCTGCAATTATTTTGAGATTCAAGATGATCGATGAACATTTTTAAGTTTTGGACACCATTACACCGAATATTAAATATTAAATAACGAATTGAACAAAGTTTGAATTATATTATAGAGTTGTCACTTTTAACGGGCCACGAAGCGCACAGGATCATTTTTTTTTTTTTAAGGCTTATAACAGTCGAGCCACCATCCTCCTCATCACTCCGACATCATTATGCAAATATTGTTAGTAATGTATTAATAATGTATATTGTCTTTGTATGTGTCCCGTAATTGTGTTCTTTTATGTAAATAAGCAAAAGCAACAATATTGCTATTTATTATTATTAAATGTATTTAATGTTGCATCACAGTATTATACAGTATCATACGTTTTATACTAATTTGTTTCACATATATAAAGAAACTTTTAAATATAAAATAATACACACAAATTTATTATTCTAAGAATTTCGTTGCTCAGTATCTTATAAGTTAAAAAAATATTGTTTTGAATTTTGAATTTTGATTCTATTTTATTTTATTTTTACGAATTTATTAGGTATATTTAGTATTAAATATTGCATCATAGTATTATACATTTATACAGAATAATTTAAATACAAAGTGATTTGATAAAATATTAATCTATTATTCAAAAATATTTAGCGAGTAAAATAATCCTTTAAATAGAACCTTTTTACTACAAACTGATTTCTTGTTGTTTTTTATTTTAAAGAATTAACTAAAATAGTGAGATGCTATATTTGCACGTTATATTTTTATAGAAAACATACCTGATTTTTCAATATTAATTATAAACAATTATCTCTATATGATAAAAAGATATTTGACAACAAACCTTAAAAATGCTCTCCTGAAAAGTTAGATATTTTAACAGTCACGATGTCTGGAGAGAGAGGCCACCATCCCCCCCCCCCCCCGGGCATGGGAGATACCAACGGGTGCCCACTTAAAAATTCTGCCAAAACAAACACACACGTGTTGAAAACTTACAGTACCATACCTCACAGTTCCACAGACTAATGACCTCAGTTGTCAAAGCCTCAACCAAAAAAAAAAAAAAATAAAAATATATAATACTAAGTGTCCTTGTTCTGTATTTTCAACAATGGACTGTGTGAATAGAACGAGGACAGCCCCACTGAAAACCCGTCCTAGCTAACGCCCGAACGGTAACAGTGCCCGTCGAGCTGTGTGGCGTGCGTCCGGCCGACGCGCACGTGTACCTCGCGTGCTCGCGCTCGCCGGCCGCGCGTTCGCGACATATGTGGATGGCCTCGCGGGGGCTGTCGGGAGTAGCGCCTTAGTAGAAGGGGAGTTACTTGACTGGGTCGAATCCAGCGCTCGCCGACGCGGTTATACGAAACCCACCGATCTATCTCGTACGAGAGCAGCCGGCAGGGGACCGTCAGCCTGGCGCCAGGGCGCCCTGACGTAACCCGTCGGAGGGATGTTTCCGCGTCACCCAAAGGCGTGAAGGAGCCGCCCTCGCGACATATGGCTAAAGGTGTAAAAACCCCCGAGGGAATGGTCTTATAACTCCCCGTCACACAGTGGTTAGAAATGTGGGAATAGAACTATAAACAAATTATTTATTTCCTTTGAATGACATAAACGAAAAAATAAATTAAATTATGATGATCGATACATACCATAGTCTTGAATATCTTTGCAATAAAAACCTGAAAAGTCGATTTTGGTATCATTTAAATTATTTTGTACCTTTAGGTACTTCCGCACTGGTACGTATGTTTTAAAACATTTAAAATTAAATTGTACAATCTGTTGATTACTCTTAACGTTTATTTATGTTTGATATACATATTTAATAGTGCAAACCTAACCAACAGTTATTTTTTATTATTGATTTAAAATTACATTATATTGGTTTTATTTGGTTAACTATTAAATGGCTCACTTCTTAAATTGTGGATAGCACACGCACTTGTAATATTTATATTCAATCCTTCACAAGTTATGTAAAATATTAAATTAATTTTGATATAAAATTAATAAACTTAATTATATTATATATTAATTAGATATTTAAAGGTATTTTTTCATAGGCACAATGTGATTTTAGATTTATGTTTAGTTATTGTAATATATTTACTACAGAATTTCGGTCTCTTATGCCAATATATAGGATCAATGCTAATATACCGTAGGTCTAAAAATATTAATTTAGGCAATTTAATTTTTATATTCTAATAAATTAATGATATAAAATAGTAAATCATTATGCAAAGCAGTTTACCATTTGAGTGGGCAGTTAATGAATATTTTATATATATCTTTTTAAATACATCGATATTTCCTGAAAATAAAAAAAAAACAAAAATTACTAAATAGAATTACCGTAACATTAAAGTTTACAGTAAAATAATATAGATTTGGAGAACATGAACTCTTATGCAATACTTGTTCTAATAAATTACTTATAGAATTGACAAACTTTTCTTCTATGATAAGTGCCTCTATATAAGACATTATATATTCGAAAACCATGAAAGGTATCAAGAATATTAAATCTCACATTATTTATGTTTATCGTGTTTATCGTTCTCTATTTGTACATAGTTCAGAGACATTGATATTGTGGAGATGTCGGCGCGGTTAGTGCCGGTTGACTCCAACAGATCACGTAATCGTGATGAATTTAATCAATGAGAATAACAAGGCCGTTTGGTTGATAAGGTTTTGGTTTATTTATTACAAAAGCATGTAGAAAAGTAAATAATACAGTTAGAGTACGATGGGACGTAAGTGTCAACGCGACGAGTCGGAAACGTTGGTCACAAGGTTTGGCATGTGTGGAAAACTAGGTAACGAGAGGTGCGTAGCACGTACGGGTATAAAGTCGCGAAGTCGCGGGAGCAGGAAGTTGGTTCGGACGGCGGCTAGACCGTAGCCGCCGTGCGCAACCGACCGTCGGTTTGGTGGGGAGTGACCAACGCCTTACAGTGTCGACGTCGTCTGGGGAGAAATCATGTGACGGCTGCGCCGCCACATTACTCCCCCCCGGAGGAGAAAAACAAACTTGTTGGGTTTTTGACTTTGAAAACTGGCGATTTATGACGTGGGCGGCATATGAGTGGTCGGCCAATGGGTCGTCTCGCAGGACGAAGGCTGGCTTGAGCCGGTCCACTGCTATCCAGGATGTCCTGTTGCTAAGTTGCAGCTTGAACAACTTGTCCCGGCGTTCGAGGACGGCATAAGGGCCTTCGTATAGCGGCTGTAGCGGGGGGCGGTGCGCTACTATCCGAAGGAACACATGACTGACCGTGTCGAGCTGCGCCGGCATGAAGATGCGCCTCGTGGAATCATTACTCGTTCCCGCTACCGGCCGGAGCTGAGCCATCGAACTGCGGAGCGTGGTAACTAGGTCGTGCGGAGTCGATTCCGGCGCTGTGGCGTTGAAAAACTCTCCTGGAAGACGGAGTGTGGTACCATAAACCAGCTCAGCGGGAGAAGCGTTGATTCCCTGTTTGACAGTGTTGAGCAGTGCCAGTAGCACTATGGGCAAACGCTCAGACCAACGGGGCGACTCCTGCGCCGTTGGTGCTGCCTTCAAGGTCCGGTGGAAGCGTTCGACCATCCCGTTCGCCTGGGGGTGGTACGGTGATGTGTGGATGTGGTTGATGCCGAAGGTACTGACGAGTGACCTAAGGAGATCTGACTCAAACTGTCGACCTTGGTCGGTGGTGACAGTGTCGGGGACTCCAAAGCGCGCGATCCACTGTGTGACGAGCGTGGTTGCGACCGTGTGTGCGGACATGTCAGAAAGGGGCCACGCCTCCGGCCAACGCGTGAAACGGTCGACCCATGTCAGCATGCATTTCGCGTTGTTTGATACCGGTAGCGGTCCTACCAGGTCGATGTGAATGTGCCCAAAACGACGATCCGAAACGGCAAATGGCGTGAGTGGCGAGACGGTGTGCTGATGTACCTTTGATCTCTGACATTTTTCACATGATCTGGTCCACAGCCGTATATCGCGATCCATGCCTGAACAGCAAAAACGGTTTTTAATAAGTCGAGCCGTCGCCGCAGTGCCGCCGTGGGCCTGTCCATGTAGTGTCGAAAACGTGTTCTTCCTGTGTATCTTTGGTACGAAAAGCCTCGACTGGTCGTTGATCGTGTCAAAATACACAGGACCGCTTGGAGTCGTTCGTGCGCTCAATACCATCGATGTAGGTGTGCTGCCCGACAATATTTTCTGTACCTCGGCGTTGTTCGCCTGATCCGCCGCCCACTGGTTAAGGTCTGGCGAGTCTTGGTGTAGTGCTGCCAGTTCAAGCCGCGACAGTGCATCCGGGACCACGTTACTTTCGCCGCTGACGTGCTCAGCGTCGTGTAGGAATTGAGACAGGAAAGCGATGTGGCGTGCTTGGCGGTCGAGCAGCTTCTCGGTTTTTTGCGTGAACATGAACACTAGCGGACGGTGGTCGGTGCGGAGCGTAGTGTGTCTTCCCTCGATGGCGTGCATGAAGTGCTGTGTGGCGAGGTAGGCAGCCAAGAGTTCCCGGTCGTATGTGCTGTACCTCGATTGTGTAGCGGAGAGCTTGCGCGAGAAAAACCAGAGTGGTTGCCACGTTCCCGCGTGTTCCTGTTCCAGCGCCGCTCCGACGGCGACGTTTGACGCGTCGGTGCATAATCGTAGACGTGCGCTGGGCGACGGATGAGCTAAGCGTAGCGTGCCAGCTAGAGCTTCGCGACACGAACGTCTCTCTAGCACCACCCATTCAAAAATTTTACAATTTTTTTTTACAGGAAATTAGCATGTAATTAGCATGAATTTTCATGACTATCGCCAAAATTTTCATGACAAAATATACAACTCTATGACAAAAAATGATGTGCGGTGCTGGAGAGACGTCTCACCAGCACCGCCCAACGTGAAAAATTAAAAATAATAACAAACTCGATATACCAAAATGTAGCACGTGATTAGCACGAATTTGCACGATATAACCCGAAATTCGCACGTGTCTGGTCCGCGAACAAACCACGTTCGACTATTTCGCGCGTCTCGCCAGCACCGCCCAATATGGAAATTTTGCGAAAATCAAAAAACTGTTTATGCCAATATTTAGCACGTGATTAGCACGAATTTGCACGATATACCCCGAAATTCGCACGTGTCTGGTCCGCGAACAAACCACGCTCGAATATTTCGCGCGTCTCGACAGCACCGCCCAAAATGGAAATTTTGCGAAAATCAAAAAAATGTTTATGCCAATATTTAGCACGTGATTCGCACGAATTTGCACGATATACCCCGAAATTCGCACGTGTCTGGTCCGCGAACAAACCACGTTCGAATATTTCGCGCGTCTCGCCAGCACCGCCCAAAATGGAAATTTTGCGAAAATCAAAAAAATGTTTATGCCAATATTTAGCACGTGATTCGCACGAATTTGCACGATATACCCCGAAATTCGCACGTGTCTGGTCCGCGAACAAACCACATCCGACTATTTGGCACGTCTCTTTTATCATTGAACACTTATTATTTCAAAAAGTATTAATGTTCTTGAAAATATTTTTTTACATAGTTTCAAGTTGTTAATAAACCAATGTTTTTATTAAAAAATTATATTTTTAAATATTTTTATCCTTATAATTTTTAAGGTTTTTACTTTTTTGAATGACAACATAGAGATTTCATTACATATTCCAAAGCAGAATATTTTCCTAAGTATTTTTTTTTTTTTACGGGCAAAAGTCCAATTCACAATATATTTGTATAGATAACAATAATATAATATAATTTAAAATAATAAAATATAACATAATAATAGATGAAACGATTAATATATAGAATAATAGGAATAATAATAATAATAATAATAATAATGATTATAATAATAAAAATAATAATAATAATAATAATAAAATACATTCAATGTTTATTAAAATAATTTACTATTTTCCGAAGACATTAAAATATTTATGTGGTCATAATATGACATATACTTTTTAGATGAATGAGGAATATAAAATAAATGATTGTTGCGAGTGTAGTGGTTTTTGACTTTGAAATTTAATTGACTTAATAAAAATGAATCATCAATCTTGTTATTTAGCAATTTGGTTAGGTAAGTGTCTACGTACATTTAAAGGTTCTAAATTTAATAATTTAAAAATTTTTTCGTAACCAGAGTGAGGAGTTCTTTGAATATTGCAATTATGACCTATAAATCTGAGAGCTTTATTTTGAACATTTTCAAGTTGATCATTATGTCCTACATTGTTGTGGTCCCAAATTAATGGAGCGTATTCTAATAAAGAGCGGACTAGTGAGGTATATAGACATTTTAAAGTAACTGGATCACGAAAATCGGAACAGTTTCTTTTTATCATACCAAATACAGCTAAAGCTTTATTTTTAATCACTGATACATGAGCATTGAATAATAGCTTGGAATCAAATCTAAATCTTTAAACAATGACGATTGATGTAAGTTAATGTCACATATATGGTAATTAAAATGCAAGGGATTGTGCTTTTTGGGGTAAGTAACAATTTGGCATTTATCAATATTTAATGAAAGATTATTTGATTTATACTTTTTTTTGATTCATAAAAATTGAATTTAGAACGAGTATTTTATGAGTTATAAGTATAGACAAGCAGAGTAGTGGACAAACATTTTGTGGGGTAACCCCGCGTACCACTTCACTTCACCGTCTAAACTTTTTTATTTGTTAAATTTTCATTTTCCATTATTTTTTAGTTTTATTTCTAGAAATGTTAATAAAATTTTATTTGTTGGTTAAAAAAGCTTGAAAATATAACATAGAAGGCTCCTAGTATATTGTTTCAAAGGTAGATGAAAAATATTAAAAATATTTAGTCACAGTTTTTTTTTATAAGCATTTAAAGTTCAAAAATCACGAAAGTTAGCAAATTATTTTGAGTTGAGGATTCGTAAAAATTTTTCTTTTTAAATCTAAGATTTTAAAATGTAATACAAGATTCCTTATAAGATTATCTACCTTTATCAAAAAAAAAAATGTGTACGAGAAAAACAAATTAAAGTTTTATGAGCGTTTGAAATTCAAATTTTTACAACATTTAATATTTACTCGATTTCTCGTGTAGCGATTTCCTTATTTTGTTGTAATTCAAAATCGAATAACTGTAGATACATGAAAATTTCACTGAATGTTTATTATATTAGCATTTCCTACACACCATACAATTTTAAAAATATTTTGACTGTTGTGCCAAAAAGTGTAAAAATTGTATACAAGGCTCCTGATATATTATTACAATAGCAGTTGTAAAATATGAAAAATACATTGGCACAGTTTTTTTATAAGCATTTAAAGATCAAATTTTGACAAAATTTATCAAAATATCGAAAATTATCAATCATTGTAATTAATAAATTATAAAATGTTCAGTTTTTATAGCTAAGGATTCAAAATTTAAAACAAGATTCCATGTAAGTAGTTTATTCTGTTACCAAAAAATCAAAATAATACACAAACACAGTTTATTTTTATAGTAATTTTAAGTACAAATTTGGACGAAATTACATATTAAAAAACCTAGAATAACTATTTTAAATATTTTGTTGTGATTGTATAATATTATTCGTGGTTACTTGAAACTTCTAAAGTGTACTATTAGGTATATATCTATGATAGTATCACGGTTTGTTGTTGATGTATAACGCGTTATAAGTACCTAATGGATATTGTGATATGATTAATTTGGAATTTAGTATAGGTACCTATTATAGGTCAATTTTTTTTTTAATACCATAAATATGTATAATATGTCTTAAACCTAGACTGACATACCGTCTCCGCTCAGAATCGTTTTTCTTATACAATGATATATCATTAAATTTAAATTTAAAACCATGCATTATACAGTGATCCACTTGTAACCTTCAGTACAGCAGAGCACCTTTTTATTAATATTTTCACTGTAGATTGAATAATTGTTAAGTTGATAGAGCTAATTATTTAACAGTGGTAGACTTAATATAATGCTCATGTTGGATCCCTTGTTTTTAATTTGGTTAGCTCGTAAGTAGTAAAATATTTGAATGTTTTGATTAAAATAGGATATATTATATCTAAAATAGTTTAACTTGAATCATCTCTAAGGTTTAATACAATCATGTTATTGTTTGGGTGTGATTGTAATATGATTTGTACCGTGGTATGACGGGTGAGCTGGGGAATTCCAAACAGAAGTTCATCGATATCCCATCGTATTATTGTTATTGCTCATTGCCTATTGGCCAATAAAAATAAACTGCGCTACTAATATTGCTACTATATTATCATTAACCATTTTTAGTATCCAGGATTTTTTTAATTCATTATTCCGATTTCACCGTTGTTGAAATAAACGTTGTTTCCACGCCGTTATGAGTTTGGTTATTTAGTTTGCACCTAATAGTTAGTTTATGTATAATTTTTCTCTATTAATTCATTACTACCTGAATAATGGCGGGTCGAAAAACAGTTATCCCATCTCATCAAATTGTGGAAGCAGTTCTTAAGTTTAAAGACCGTATAATAACTGAAGTCAATGGTGAAAAAAGTAAGTAGACCTAAATTTTTATAAAAACTTACAGTAATAATCAATTTAATACTAAATTAAATTAATTGACGTAGTAAATTATAACTTTATTGTGTGTATTCACTAATATGTAGGGCTCGGTAGTTATATAGATGTTAAAAAATTAAAAATATGCTTGAAAAAATGTGAAATATGAAAAACAAATTGAAGTATTTAATATAGAAATTTAAAATTATTCAAAATTCCAAAAATACCACTTTTTGTAATTAATTTTCACTAAAAGAAATAAAAGATTGGTAAATAATTAGGTATATAATATTCAAATATTTGAATTTTTACATTTTTTTGAGCTGAACAAATAGTTTTCATCGTCGTGGCGCGAGCTAACCTTAAGTAAAAAAAAATAAAGCGGCGGCATGACAGTGTATATTATTATCTCGAAGCAGGATTTGCCCATTTCAACATTGTACATTTTGGTGTTTTTTTTAACCGGACCTAACTAATTATCTACTAAATCAATATATTTCTAATGAATTGGAAAAATTAGAAAAATCGTGCAGATGATCTTTTTGAATAAATCATCAAAATAGTACGGTTAGAAATTACGTTATTAAAGGAAATGTGCAAACTTTTTAATGAGAAATTATAATGAAATCTGGAATCACGGCGGCCGCATCTCGCATTGTCGTGCCGACTGATTCCCCCACTCAATTTCATGTACGCGACGCATTTCACGACTTCACGTATATTTTAACTTAGATTCTCGCCACTACCTATACGTAGCTATGGATTATTTGTTTCAATTCGTTATAAACTATATCGCTTCATTGAATTACATTATAGCTTAAATTTTTTATATTTTATTTAATGTAGTTTGTTAAATTGTAATTATTACTATAGTATTACACTATTACCTAGTGTGTTATACTGTTGATAATTATTCCTATGTTCGTACCTATATTATGTTCGTACGATAATATATTGGTATTATTTAATTATAAATATGCCAAACAAAGTGTACAAAGAAAGAATAAAAAATAAAGAAAAGTACTTATTGAATAAAAAAAAGAATCTTAGTGATAAAATAAATTTCCCAAAAATACTGTTGTCTTGACAATTTTCTAAATTAATGGTTATATCACAACTCAGTGCAAAAAACGGAAGAGTAAAAAAAACAGATCTTTAAGTACTGTAACGATGTGATATCATAAATAAATTCTAAGTAAATTGAATAAAAAATATACTTATTTTGTTTCAATAATTTATTTACTCAGTGAGAAACTATATGACGTAAACTTTATACGACACAGCATACGAAATAACGTGAATAAAATTAACAAGATGCATTAGAAAATCAATGTAATTTAAAATATTATATTATAATGGACATTTCTGCTCAAAATAATTTCTCGCCAAGTAAATAAATTATTAAAACAAAATAAGTGTACTTTTTATTAAATTTACTTAGCATTGATTTATGATAGCCGATAGGTATCACATCCTTAAAGTGCTTAAAGATCTATTTTTTTTACTTATCTGTTTTTTACACTGAGTTCAACGTAATGTATAATTTTATTATTTTACTTAACTTGATCTTTATTGTACAACTAATATTTTATTCTAAAATTAAGATTTTTTTATAATTTTTTATTCAACTAGGCTATTGTATTCTCTTAACATTTTTTATTCAAATTACCTTTTTCCATATAGTTTGTTCTATAACCAAAAAATACAAATAATATTACCTATATAAACACAATTATTGTTTACACAAATTTTAAGTTAAATTTGGACGAAATTAGGTAAGTACATGAAAACCTAGAACACCGATTTTAGTTATTTTGTTGTAATTTAAAAATATTATTCGTTGGTAAATGGTAACTATATACTTGAAACTTTTAAAGTATATTATTATATTTCATACTGACATCAAATACAATTTTTTCAGAAAATTAATTTTAACCTACTCGTAAGATAAATTTCTGTTTGACCAATATTAATATACCATCCAATATGGTTAGTGTGATAAAATATTATGTTTCAAATTTTCAACCCTAATATTATTTTAATTTTGTATTTTGTAAATTGAGTTTTTTCCAAAGAATAATCAAATAAAATACATTATTATTAATATGAAATAAAAACAACAAGAATATTGTGATTATAATTATTGTATACAGAATTATCATTTATGCTAATTTATTCTAAAATAATAATAATACAAAATATATATTGTATATTATACTTCGTACCGTGAGTAGGCTATTATTATTGGAGGGTTGTGCAAAAATAAGGATTTAAACAAAATTCATAATTTGACGTAACATTTTACAAATTCTATTTTTACAAATATTCTTTTCAGAAATTATTGTAGCTACTGACACTGTTTGGAGTGATATAAGCATTTATTTAAATAGTCTTATGAGTAAAAGTGCTATTCACACTTTTGTGTATAAGGGACGCCATGAGATAAAAGAAAAGCTCGGATATTGTTCTAGTCCCAAGATTGATCCACCAGAAGCCATCTTTAATTCTTCCACAGAATATGGTCGGTATTACTTTTTACACGTATTATTCAAATATATTACTTATATAAGTACACTTTTATTTGATTATTTCATAATGATAAGGTATTATTACACAATACATATCATCTAAATAAAGTATTTTTTATTTAACTATATGCACTTACATCATTAAATTATCTGCGTTACAATTGACATATATTAATAACTGTTAACTTATTTTTATACAGGTAGTTCGGATGAAAATTCCAGCAGTAATCTGGATTTTCCTAGAAGAAAATTTGTGGTAACTTTTTCTTCAGAAGAATGGAAAAAAATAAAACCTGATGATGTGCAATACAGACTGCATGATAAGAAAACGACCATCACAAAGCTTTAAAACGTACTATGCATTAACCTTCTATTACATTTTCAAGCTTTTTTAACCAACAAATAACATTTTATTGACATTTTTAGAAATAAAACTAAAAATTAATGGAAAATGAAAATTTAATAAATAAAAAAGTTTAGATGGTGGAGTGAAGTGGTACGCGGGGTTACCCCACAAAATTTTTGTCCACTACTCCGCTTGTCTATACTTATAATTCATAAAATACTCGTTCTAAATTCAATTTTTATGAATCAAAATACTTAGAAAAATATTCTGCTTTGGAATATGTAATGAAATCTCTATGTTGTCATTCAAAAAAGTAAGAAAATTCTTAAAAATTATAAGGATAAAAAATATTTAAAAATATAATTTTTTAATAAAAACATTGGTTTATTAACAACTTGAAACTATGTAAAAAAATATTTTCAAAAACATTAATACTTTTTGAAATAATAAGTGTTCAATGATAAAAGAATCACCCGGTATAATATATTATACTATTACATAAAACAAATATAGATTTCTATTGCCTTTAAACTCAATTAATTATTATTTTTTTATTTTAAAATATTTATTTTTAAGTCAAAAAAAATGAGATGTCAAAATTCCTACACAGTAAAAAAAAGGTGAGTACTGGATAGTACCTATGTTAGATTTTAAAATTATAATTTAATATTTCTTTGTGAAAATACATTAAGTACCTACCTATGCGATTTATATTAGATTTTATAACCAACATTGAACATACAATTATTTAATTATCAATGTGTAGGTATTATAATTATGTGATTTTTTTCTTGTGTGGGAATTTACATTCGCCCGAAAATTCGTATGTCACGATATGCATATAGTGCACTGAATTTCGACATAAGAATTTTTAGATTTACGGGGCTGCTGGCGAGACGCGCGAAATAGTCGAACGTGGTTTGTTCGCGGACCAGACACGTGCGAATTTCGGGTTATATCGTGCAAATTCGTGCGAATCACGTGCTAAATATTGGCATAAACATTTTTTTGATTTTCGCAAAATTTCCATTTTGGGCGGTGCTGGCGAGACGCGCGAAATATTCGAGCGTGGTTTGTTCGCGGACCAGACACGTGCGAATTTCGGGGTATATCGTGCAAATTCGTGCTAATCACGTGCTAAATATTGGCATAAACAGTTTTTTGATTTTCGCAAAATTTCCATTTTGGGCGGTGCTGGCGAGACGCGCGAAATAGTCGAACGTGGTTTGTTCGCGGACCAGACACGTGCGAATTTCGGGTTATATCGTGCAAATTCGTGCTAATCACGTGCTACATTTTGGTATATCGAGTTTGTTATTATTTTTAATTTTTCACGTTGGGCGGTGCTGGTGAGACGTCTCTCCAGCACCGCACATCATTTTTTGTCATAGAGTTGTATATTTTGTCATGAAAATTTTGGCGATAGTCATGCAAATTCATGCTAATTACATGCTAATTTCCTGTAAAAAAAAATTGTAAAATTTTTGAATGGGTGGTGATGGAGAGACGTTCGTCTTCGCGACACGAGTGGAACGCTGTGCGTGCTGCTTCAGTCCAGGCAAGGGGACCGTCGCGTTTTATAACTTGCGCCGAAAGCGCGTACAGCGGGGTTTGAAGTGCGGCGGCCTTTGGGATAAAACGGTGGTAGAAATTGAGTGATCCCAGGAAGCGCTGCAGTTCCTTTTTGCTTTTGGGTTGCGGCCACTGATGAATGGTTGTGACATTTTCCGGGTTTAGGCGCGAGCCCTGAGAGTCAACGACGTGCCCCAGGAAGATGAGCGACGGTACTGCAAAAACGCACTTGGCCGGGTTGATGGCGATGCCATATTTTTCGAAACGTTCGAGGACCGCGCGAACATGGTCATTGTGTTCGGTTCTGTTTGTTGATGCGATAAGGACGTCGTCGACATAGGCGAAGACGAAATCGAGACCATTGAGGATCGAGTTCACAAGTCGTTGAAACGTCTGCGCGGCGTTCCGGAGGCCGAAGCACATTACGGGAAATTCGAATAGCCCGAACGGTGTCGTGACCGCCGTTTTGTGGACGTCAGTAACCGCGATCGGCACTTGGTGATAAGCGTGGATGAGGTCCAGCTTGGTGAAAACCGTTTGCCCCGCGAGGTTGGCCGTGAAGTCTTGCAAATACGGCAGTGGGTAGCGATCCGGGGTGGTGACGTTATTGAGGCGACGGTAATCTCCGCAAGGTCGAAATGTGCCGTCCTTTTTTGATACCAGTAGCAGTGGGCTTGCCCAGGAGCTTGACGACGGGCGACAAATGCCCTGCTCCTGCATGTGATCAAACTCGCGGCGGGCAGCGACGAGTCCGTCTGGCGGTAGTCGTCGCGGGCGGGCGAATAAAGGTGGGCCCGTGGTCGGCAGCACGTGTTCCACGTCGTGGAGAAATTTCTTGGGCACCGGGGATTCATGGGTGACGTTCGAGAAGTCAGGTGTGCGTGCGGCAGTGAGAAACAGGGCGTTCGCGTTCGAAGTGCGCGTGGTTTTTGTAGATTTCTGGTTGACCGGATTGACCAGGCGATTGCGCCTAATGTCGACGAGGAGGCCAAAGTAATGAAGAAAATTTGCTCCGATGATGGCGCTAGTGACTTCGGCCATCTCGAAAGTCCAAGTGAACGGCTGGGCGAGACCGAAATCGAGGACGAGGGTTTTCGGTCCGTATGTTTGTATGCGTGTGCCGTTGGCGGTGGTGAGTGTAATGTTGGATTGTTGTTGGCGGCTGTGGTCGTAAGATATGACCGAAATCTCGGCGCCGGTGTCGACGAGAAACAACCGGGCGCTGGTCGTTGATGTGGGCCCGCATTGAGGAGACCACAGCACGAAGGGCGGGTGCCTTGGCTGCGGCAGCTAGTTTTCCGCTTGCGACGGTGAGCCGCGCGGCTTGTCGTCTGCATCCTCGAAACTGCAGGGTGACTGACACCTTTTTGCCTTTTTCACGAACTTGGCGTGATAGAAGCACGTGTCCGTGTTTAGGGACGAGCCGTGACGCGAAGACGTGTACTGCCGCGGAGTGTTGTTGACCACGCGAGTGTTGCTTCCACTCGGGAGGTGCTGCGTGCGAGCAACAACGGTTTGCATTTGTTGCGTCAGTGATTGCACCGCCTTCGCGAGCTCCGAGAGACGATCGTCGGGAACGGAAACAGCGTCCACTCGCTGTGAGCTGCAGACCTCCACGACCCGGTCTGCACGGGTGGCGAGGGCGTCCGTAGGTTCATCAATGCTAGATAATATTGCTAGGACGTTGGTGGGCAGTTTATGTAGCCAAAACTCCTTGAGCGCAACTTCCCCGAGATCTTGCGGGGCGGCGTTGCGCATGTCTCTGAGCAGCTGAGAGGGTCGGCGGTCACCGATGCCTCCGGGGAGAACAATCTCGCGGAAACGCGTAGACCGACACCGAAAACGTCGATGAGGCGGCGACGGATTCCTTCGTACGTGGCTGAGGACCCGAGCAGGTCGGCGACCGCGCGAATGCCCTCTTCATCGAGCGCGGTCAACACGTGGTTCACGCGTGAGTTGAATTTGTTGAAATGCGCTGGCATGCGAAGGTTGCTTCTGCGTGGGTGAACCAGTGCTCCGGCTCGTGCCTCCAAAAGGCAGGAAGGCTACGTCAGGCGGTGTCGCGTTAACGTTGGGCGGAGGTGGGGTGCACGCGTTGCTGTTTCCGCCTTGCACATTTTCGGACGCGTTTGACATAATTCACTCGCGATGGACTGATCGGACTAACGGGGTAAGCGGTACGCGTGAACAAATATCGAGGTCACTAATGCGGAGATGTCGGCGCGGTTAGTGCCGGTTGACTCCAACAGATCACGTAATCGTGATGAATTTATTCAATGAGAATAACAAGGCCGTTTGGTTGATAAGGTTTTGGTTTATTTATTACAAAAGCATGTAGAAAAGTAAATAATACAGTTAGAGTACGATGGGACGTAAGTGTCAACGCGACGAGTCGGAAACGTTGGTCACAAGGTTTGGCATGTGTGGAAAACTAGGTAACGAGAGGTGCGTAGCACGTACGGGTATAAACTATAAAGTCGCGAAGTCGCGGGAGCAGGAAGTTGGTTCGGACGGCGGCTAGACCGTAGCCACCGTGCGCAACCGACCGTCGGTTTGGTGGGGAGTGACCAACGCCTTACAGTGTCGACGTCGTCTGGGGAGAAATCATGTGACGGCTGCGCCGCCACAAAATTATTTATTTATTATCAATAACAGTACGTTATCAGCAGCCGTTGTGAAAGATAATAATATACACTTATAGTTTCTCGCCGTCTCTATATGTGTCACATATTACACTGTATAAAAAAGCAAACCGTAGAAGAGAGGCCTCGTATAATAAGCTACAAAGTTATAACAAACGCACCATAGCTCATACATAACATAAACCTACATGAACACCTAAAAATAATTAAAATACAAGATCATATTAATAGTGCGCTACCTACAAATTTCCACAGTTCACTATCAAGCTCAACAGGCTCAATCCACTTCAAACTACATATACCTCCACCCACCACCTAAAAGACGCCTAAATGCGGTTATCCACACGATCAAAGTGGCGTATTGAGACTTCACCTCAGGGGGATAATATTAAGTTAGGACAACTCGAAAAATGTTAGACATTTATTAGAACAAGGCACCTTTTTTTTACAAAATAAGATCTATATTTCGTTTTTTAATATTTGCAAATCCACTATATTTAGCAAAAAAAAGAAAACGCGCATTTGCCTTTATTATATATTACCAAAATTATATTCGTTCTAGATTGAATAGTTAGTTCCGTACAATAGTGTAATTAGTTATACCACTCTATAAATCGTACCTTCAAAATTACAGAGGTGATGACTACCAACTGGCAACCATCACGACCGCAAAATAACACTTGATAGAGAAAAAATAAACCAAATTGTAACCCCCTAGTTTCCAAGGAATGAAGATTCAAAGATTGTAAAAGTGGCTCGTAAGGAGTATGTAGTTTGAAGGCCTAAAAACAATGAACTATTATGCTAGACACTCTCTTAAGTTATTTGTTGGATTTAAAGATGAGGATATCATACAATACAGCAATACTATCAAATTGACCACACTAAGACAGAAGAATGTTTCGTAAAGTTACACTGTTTATTTGTTTATATAAAGTGCAAATATTGAAAATCCAAATGGTCCGTGTTTCTTCAAGTGTAAAAATAAGTTAACGATGTAATGACTGATCATCGACACATTTTAGAACCACTTATTTTTTTGTGATCATTATAAGTAAAATAAACAAAGAACTTAAATAAAAAATACTATAATATGCTGTATTTAAAATAAAATGGTTTATAAATAAAATCTTACTAATTCGAGTAAAGACGTCGATGGTATCCCAAACTCTTCTTACAGAGAATGGTATAACTAAAAAAAAATTAATTTTTTTTGTATATATAAATAACTAGATACAATAAAAGTTTATATAAGATAAAAAAATAAGTAATCAGTTGTATAGATGATTGACTGTACATGAAATTATATATACATTTAGTTATATATTGAAAGATAAATATTATATCACAACAATAACACTTTTTCAAACTCCGTAAAAAAAGGTAAGTAAAAAAAAACATATATTTAAGTATTATAAAGATGTGATATTATAAATAAGTACACTTATTTTGTTTCAATAATTTATTTACTTGCCGAGAAATTATGTTGAGTAGAAACGTCAATTAAAATATTTTAAATTTCAATGAACTTCTAAAACATTTTATACTCCGAGTGGAACGATGAATGTATTCATTTTACAATGATCTGTGTTTTTTTTTATATTTTTTTTTAAAATTTTTTTTGTGTCTGTCATTAACTTTTAGGACAGTAAAAATGCTTATATTTTCTTCAACAGTATTTTTTCTGATAGGAAAGTGAATCTAATTGCCAATTGGTACTTGGGGGGGGGGTTCAAAAGCGCCGTGAAAAACAAAAGAAAAATTAAGGGAAAACAGGAATTTGTAAGCAAAATCTGTTGTCGAAAAAATCGATTTTGGTTTTTGGTTTACCTCTAAAACAAATGACCGTATAGGTACTTGAAATGTTGACTGAATGTTTATATTAGCGTTTTCTATACACTATAACATTTTCCAAATATTTTTACTTATTTTGAGCTATTTACAGACATTTTCAGATTCCATTTTTTTTAGTTTTTTTTTCTATAAATATCTATAAAATTTTATTTGTTAGTTAAAAAAGCTTGGAAATCTAATAGAAGACTCCTAGTATATTGTTTCAAAGGCAGATGAAAAAAATTTAAAATCCAGTCATAATTTTTTTTTTATAAGCATTTAAAGTTCAAATAATGACAAAATTTATCAAATTTAAAATTAAATAATTATTTTGTAGTTAATAAAATTTAACACCATCCATTACAGTGACCCACTTGTAACCTATTGCTCAGCAGAGCAACATCTACTTATTCACCTTTTTTTATTTTGTTTACGTTATTTCTTTTGCGTATAATAGGCATTGAAGTTTAATCGACTATTGTAATACGGGCCCTAATAGTATACAAACTAGAATGAAGATGATTGTTATTAAAATCCAACACTTACAATAATAATATGGATCTGTTGGAACAAAACATTACAATGGTTAAAATAAATAACTTTGAAGTTAAAACATTTGTTGATCTGATAAAATATTATTTTTTTTTTTTAATATGTTTCAACTAAATTTGAATTCAATGATTTGTTTTGGATTTAGTTTTACGATAGGTAATACAATTATGTTTGTTCTTATTAATATTATTATTTTTTCGATGAGAAACAAGTATTTTATTTTTTCTTTAAATTGGAATACATTACGCGTAAATCTTTTAAACTATTAAACGTAATTTCTTACAATTTTATGTTGGTATGAATATGATTTATAATATAAATACAATGGCTCTAGTGTTTCTAGTCTTATTTATATAAAGAGGAGTTATAATGGTATAATGAATACTGTTAGTAATAAACTAATACTTAAGTGGGGGACGAGGTGGCCGAGCGGTCTAACGCGACAGATTCGGCACAGCCGGTCCGAGTTCGATCCTCGACCACTGGGCGGCATTTTTCTCCGTGCAAGTCACGGTGTCCGGAGAACAAGTGCCGCCATCCCCCCACCCAGGGTACGGCAAAAACCTACGGGTGTCCCATTAGAAATTCTGCCAAAACACAACACACACGTGTACCAACCTACCCAATATAAGAAACCTACAGTGCCCTCCCCCACACCCAATGGCCAATGTTGCCACGGGTTACCCAATAAAAAAAAAAAATAATAATACTTAAGTGCTAGTATAGGTACTAGTAAATATTTTTTATGTTTTAAAATAAAAATGGTATAGGGGGTTTTACCTCCACTGGGGATGTGTTTATCCCTTCCTCTCTCCCCTCCACACCTTGACACGTGTGTATAGTTATTATAAATTATCAAAATTTATTATATATCACATTTTTGTAATGTATATTATTTTTAAAAACTCAATTTATGTGTCCTACATTTTATTGTGTATGAAATATTAAGTTAAAATAACTTACTGTATGATGATAAAAAAAGATCTTGTGGGTCCAATAGCTGCGAATCGACTAAAAACGTAATATTTTGTTATAGAATGAGCTACTTTAAAAAGTTTCTATTAGAACATATTTTGATTGTTATCAATTGCTTAAAAATGCAATAATTGCAATTATAACAATTATTGTCAAATAAAATGAAAAATACATTTTTAATGCATATATAAATAAAACAGCTTATGTCTTATTATAACCTTAATTACCTTGTAAGTGGAATATTATATTTAAGTTTCAATTCATCAAAAAATATTTATATTATTTTTTTTTTTTTTTTATTGGTCTTGAAATTTATACAATTTCTGCTTCAACAATTTGGTCATTAGCATGTTACTATAAATAATAGATACATAATATTTATAGTGGGTAACAGATCAAAGAATAAAAAAAAAAAAGGATATAATAGAAACAGTTTTAGATTAGTTCGTTTGGTAATTTGTACATTGAAAAGGGGTTGACTAGAGTAGCTTGAGTAATTTGGTTGTCTTGAAGAATTCGATGGTGTTGATCTCATTGTCAGGATTTGGGCCTAGACTTGCTCCAATTTGGTAGCTTATATTGAGCTCCTCTCTTTGTTGTATGTAAATTCTACATTCTTCGAATATGTGTTTTATTGTGATTGTTGTGCCACATAATTGACATATTGGTGGGTCTCCTTTGTTCATTAGGTACTCATGAGTTAGTCTTGTGTGGCCAATTCTTGCCCTATTTAGTTTTTTTTCATTTGTGGTACTAATATTTGGATTTCTTCTCCATCTTTGTACCGTTTGTTTAACTTGGTTTAGTTTGGTGTTTTGGATGTTCCATATATTTTGCCATAGTATAGTGGTGTCTTGTTGAATTTGTTTTCTTATATCAGAGTATGATGAAATGTTGATATATTGTGAATTCGGTGAACTCATTGCTAATTTAGCTTGTTTATCTGCCCTTTCGTTGCCAATTATTCTAATGTGTCCAGGTATCCAAATTAAGATTATATTGTTGTTCTTTTGGTTTGCTTCTTCTAGTCTATTCTGAATTTGAATTGTTATATCTCTTGGATTGAATTTATTTTTTACACTAATTAGTGTACTTAACGAGTCGCTTAGAATGATATGTTTTTGGTTTTCCTTTTTGTTTCTGTATTTTATGGCTAGCAATTTAGCAAGTGCTTCGGCTGTATATATGGAACATGTCGATGGTAGTTTGAATGATGTCTGTGAATTGTTTTTTATTATGGCTATTCCTACCCCTTCGTCACTTTTGGAGGCATCTGTATGTAGTTCTTGAAATTCATTTTGGTTCTCTAGAGTATTTTTTAGAAGGTTTTTGTATATAAGTGGAGGCGTATTTTCTTTACGTAGAGTATTCAATTCTGTGTTTATTTTATATATGCTTTTCCATGGAGGACAAATTATTTTTTCTTTTTTTATTATTTGTGGAATCTTGGTGTAGTTTTATTATTTTGTAGTTCAAGGGTTATGTTGCTAGTTGATGCTGGGTTATTTGTTAATCTGGTTAGTCTCATATAGGAGTGTCAACTCTGTTCTTTTTAGGTCTGGGGTTGGTTCTCCCGCTATATTATAAATACTTTTAATTGGGCTGCTTTTGAAGGCTCCTATAGCCATTCGCATCCCCGTGTTGTGGTTTGAGTCTATATATTTTATTAATGTGTTTTTGGCAGCGTTATAAAGAAATGAACCGTAATATAATTTTGCTTGGATTGTTGATTTAAATATTTTGATCAATGTTTCTGTTTCACATCCCCAATTTGTGTGCGATAATGTGTTGAATCTACATTTTCCTGGTTTGTTAATAGGGATGACTATGCCCTTTTTCCATGTTGAGGGGAAGATACCGTTACTCCAAATGGTGTTGTATATTTTTTCGAGTAAGATTTGACTTTTTGGACCAAAATATTGTATAAAAATAAATGAAATCCCATCAGGCCCTGGGCTTAGACTTTTAAATTTTTTTAGTGTGTATGCTATTTCTTCCCTTGTTATCTTTGAATTAATTTGAAGTTAATTTTCATTGTTGTGGTCAACGATATTAATGATGGGTATATTTTCTTTTATGTGTTTGAGATTGATAAAGTTAGGACTGTATGATATGGCATTACTGTTTGAATGGAAGTACTGTCCTAATTTGTTAGAAATTTCATTTGGATTTGTTATTAGTTTATTGTAGATTTCATCGATTAGGTTTATTTTATAGTTACGTTTAAGTCCTTTAAGAGAGTGTATTTTATTCCATATAAGTTTGGTATCTGCCTTTTCGTTTATATTATTGATGAAGGATTCCCATGACTTTGTTTTACTTGATTTAATTATATATTTAGTTGCTGCCCTATGTTTTTTTTAATTAATATAATCACTTTGGTTTTTTGTTTTTTTGAATTTATTGAGGGCTTTATTTTTAGTTTTTATTGCGTTTTTGATAGCCTCGTTCCACCAGGGTACCTTTGGTTTTTTCCCCTTATTCTTATTTTTTCCTATCGTAAGTTCAGCTGATTTTATTATTGCGTCCGTGAACAATTTTGTTAGACTGTCTATGTTTAATTAGTCTATATTTTGTATGTTGTCCACTTCCAGTTCTAGTGTCTCTGTGTATCTGTCCCAATTTGGGTCTTTTAAGTTCCACCTCTCTATTGATTCATTGTTTATTGCGTTGTATGCCCTAGATAAAATTTGAAGTATTATGGGAAAATGGTCACTGCTAGTTAGGTTTGGCGTTACGTTCCAATCGATCCGTTGTGCTAATGATGAGCTAGCGAAAGATAGGTCAATGTTTGATAAGTTGCCATTTATTGGATTTAATCTTGTGAGTTCGGTGTTATTTAATAATATTATGTTGTTATTTTCCAGGATTTTTTCTATGACTTTACCTCTTTGATCAGTGTTTTTGGAACCCCATATTACGTTGTGACTATTAAAATCTCCTACAATTATAAATGATTGTGGTAATTGTTTTATAATATTGTTAATGTTCGCGTCAGTGAATGATTTGTGGTTAGGTAGATATATATTGCATATGTTAATATCATTATTCGTTAATTTGACTGTGACCGTTATCGCTTTTATGTCTGTAGATATATTTAATTGACTGCTCAGGTAATTAGTGTTAATTTCCACTCCACCACTTGCCCTTGCGCTATCTAATCTGTTTTTATTATAACCATCATAATTAGCTAGGTTTGTTATGTTGTCGGTTTTGAAGTAAGTTTCTTGAATGCATATGATATCTCGATTATGTTCTTGTATTAAAATGGTGATTTCTTCGTATTTTTTATTGAACCCATTCATATTCCATTGTAGGATTTTTATATTATCATTTTTATGTGAATTCATTGTTTGTTTTTTTTGTTTTGTTTTGTTTTTCGTTTTTGTTTTTTTTTTATTATTTTTTTATGTGTTGATTTGTTTATGCTTCTGAACTAGCTGAGTCATAATTATCATCTACAAACTTTTTAGCAAAACGAGTAAGTCTATTTTTATGCTTTTGTTTTTTAAAATAGGTTTTATTTTTAATAAAATATCAAGTAGTTCGTCTTTAGTAATCTTGTATTCTGTATATATGTCATATGGATTAAAATCACCTTGGTTGTTTTCAAAAATATGTTTGAATGTAGTGAAATCGATTTTGAAGTCTTCGTTATCATTAAAGATTTCTTCTGCCGGGCTTAAATCAGTATCAATGTTTTCTAGGAATTGTTTGAGAGAATTAGAAGTTATTTTGGGTTTTTTTGTTTCCTGTACTTTCATGATTTTGTTTTCTAATATGTTGCTTTGTGAGGGGTTGTCAATAACTGTAGGTGAGTTTAGTAATGAGGGGAAGGGGAAATTGAAAGAGTTGGAAAGAGATCTTTTTGCGCCAGAGGTCGGGGCTATATCCATAATAGCCGTTAAGACTTCTTCATTTGTGGTGATTACTAAATTTGGTACATTTGATTTGTTTTTATATGTATTGTCAGGGCCATTTTCATTTGTTGCCGTCTGTGTTATGATTGTGTTTTCTTCAGGTTTATTCGGAGAATTAAAGGCAATATGGGTTTGAGTTTTACATAAGAAGCATGTTAGCGAGTCGTCCGATATAAATATTCTGTAGTTTGTGTCATCGTAGTTGATTAGGATTGAACTAGGGAGTTCATCTACGTCTTCATCACTTATGTATAATTGACGACGAAAGCTTAAAATGTGGGAGAAGTCGGCATCTTGTATACCTGTTCTAAAAAATGAGATGTTGCTACGCAAAACTATATTAAGTTTATTAAATTCATGTTCTATGGCTTCGTGCGGAATGTTGGGATAGACGTTAGATAGAATTATTCATTTGTTTGGGTTATGCAATTTACGGATTTTAAATTGTTGTTCATTAATTGTTATTATTGGGTGGTTGATAAAGAGATTGTCTACTAATGCTTTATTAGTGAGGAAAATGCACAATTGTTTATTCGATATACGGGAGGCGAAGATAATGTTGACTGGTTTTACAATATTGCCGATAGCGATACTATAATCTTTGTGCGGGAATGTTTCGTTTATGTCTATTAATATTGCTTGTTCTTTTTTCGGGATTAGGCTGTTTGCTACAGTTGAGGCAAAAGTTTTTTTGTGTGCATCTGTGGATATTTGTGCTTCGAGATTGTTTGTTGATGAGGAGGTCTTCTGTGGTGTGAGGATTTGCTGAGTTATTTCGGTTACTAGTGGCGTTGATTTGGTTTTTAATACCTGTGGGGTTTTAATTTGATTGATTTTACTGGGTGACTTTGTAACAGTTGACTTTGTGTTGGTTGGTGGATTTTGACGGATTGAAGGCTCTTCATCGCGGGTTTTTTTGTGAACATGATTTAGTGTTTTGGGCTTGTGCCCTGGTTGTTTTTATTTTGAGCACGCGCCTACGGTATTAAATAATAACCATATTTACCTGCGTATATTGACTGCGTTGACTGTATGCTATCGAAGCTAATGAAGACGGATTTCGCGATAATAAACGTGTTGTCTGTACGCAGTATAAACACGAACTGTTATATTATTTAATGTATTAACAATAATAATTAATATAAATATTATAGCAATAGAGGAAGATAATGGACGCATGGATGTTATTTAAAAAAAATATTAAAAAAAAAAAAAAATAGTTATTTTATTTTTCAAAGTTTGCATAGTAGTTTTTTGAAATTTATTTTAATACAATTTAAAAATTTAAAAATACCTTTTTTTATTTTTTACCTGAGTTCATACTTTGTTAATAATTTTGAAAGATATCAGAGATAATTTGAAGCCACTTTTAATATAGAAAACAATGTTTTCCAAAATTAATTGAATAAACAAATTTTTATAAGCACAGTTGATCTATAAGGTTTTACTTAAAATAGGTACTTAATTTATCATTTTAGTCAACAAAAGTGAAAATTCTTGAAATTTGTGAAAAATGTCTAAATTATATTATGATCAAGCTATAATATTTTTTATATATGTATAGGTACGTGGAAATACTAACATAGACGAATACTATACGAATATCTTGAGTAACAATTACAACCGTTCATATGTACATCTACAAACCAAAAATCATCTAAAAAAAAAAAATATTTTCAAATATAAATGAGATACCTATAATATTTAGTAATCACAATATTTGTAGTAATAAAATAAAATAATAATAATAAAATAAATATCCTATTTCAAGACGTAATATAAATTAAGTATAATTTTTGTATATTATGTTTATGTACAATACATTTTATTTCTGTTTAATTTCAATAAAATAAATAAGCATTGTTATCAATTATAATTTTCAAATGTTTTTGCACTGTTTTTTGTGCTCTTTAAAATCATTTAAAATATAGCCTGGAAAAAATTGTTATAACTAGTTTTAATAAAATAAAAATATTATATGTATTTTATTAAATCTTTTTTAATTGTATTGAATTGTATTTAATTGTATTTGGCTAGTTTCATTTGATTTTATCTCTTTGGCGTCTCAACAACTAATATACATTTCAATTACCTATCACCCACTGTTTATTTTCATTTAAACTAGCCCTTTTTTCAAGATTAGGTTTTTTTTGTATATCATTCCTTTTTGCTAGTTTGAAGCTTCTGTGCTTATAGTGGGCGTTGTCTTTTATTTTTGTGAGCCACTATAATCTGGTAGTTTTGTAAGTCACAGTTAAAAATCTTCCTTGTGCGTTGTGGAATTTCGGTAATTACTATAAACAAGAGAGAGAGAGAGAGTAAAGTTTTTATAGGTACTCAAAACAGTTTTGGCTATGTTGTACATTTGTAAGACGGAGACGATACGCGGGTAGCGCATGATATAGCACGTCCTCTTAACTTTTAAGACACAAAATAACACATTATTTGTAAAATCAAATATTAATGCATTTGTCAACTCAGCTCAGAATCTATAGCGTCTAATTTCAAGGCAATATTATTTAAAACATAAGAATACAATTTTGAATATATAAAATAAAAATTTATTACGAGGAATTACAGCATAATTTTGGTTGATTGAATTGGACACCTTAACGATTATCATAAAAATGTAAAAACTATAAATTAAAATCATTATTATGACAGAAAATTTCGTGATCGTTTGTGTAAGAACAATAGTAAAATACTAAATTGTATCAACTTATTGTAAACTGGTTACGATATATTTTGTTATGTTTTATATCTAGCACAGTTGTGTAAACTATTCAGGCGTTATACGAAATTTGTTTTTTGTAAACCATGTCAAAAAAGGTGGAGGGGTAAAAGACGCAACTGAATAACATTTGTAGGTATGCCAAATCAAAACATATATTTAAGTTTTTAGTTTCTGAAAGCTCCTATAAATGTATTGATTTTACAATTTTCTGTTTTTATTTTTTGTGTCTAAATATTTTTTGAGGAGTCAAAAGTAAAAAGAGGAAAACAAGGTAACCCGATCCCCCGCCACCATCTTAGCACGGTGCTTCTTGATAGTTGCTGTGTCACAGGTTTCCAAAAAATAAAAGTCGTAGTAGTAGGTTTCAAGATTTGTATAATTTACTCAACTAGTATTGTTTTTTTTTTTTTTTTATTGAACTTAAGCCCGGCGACTATGGCCATTAGCTGTTGTAGGGGTTATAAACTGTGGTAGGGGTAAGGTTGATATGGTAGGTTGATTTTACGATTGTTTTAACGGTTGTTACGGTAGGTAGCAAACACGTGTATGTGTGGCAAGGTTTTTAACTACCATGAACCCGGGTGGTCACCCATCCGGGAGCTAGTAGCTGTGGCCGTTACTTCCGCGACTGGTAGCAGCCAACGCGCCACGCTAAGCCACAACTGGTTTTGTTATTTGTTCTTATAACACAAAAAAAATATTATGCAACAAGTTCACAATAAGTTAATACAATTTATTATTTTATTTGAAACATTATGGTTACTGACGCCCTAGGTCGCCGCAACCTATGACGCATAAGACACCATACTGGTAAAGGGCGTAGGTAAATTGAGTCCCAAACTAAATTACCGTTTTTCAAAAGCGGTGAGTTGAGTCCCTTGTATAAAAGTTATATAGAGGTAAACTGAGTTCCGTGTAAAAATATTAAAGCGGTGAATTGAGTCCCTCGTATATTATAAATAAGTTTTCAAAATTACCTATGTACGTACACAGTCGTGCACCATTAGTTATTGCGAGCATATAAACACACCAATGTCGCGTATTAATAATTATATAATTTTCACCAAAATATATTTTTATTGACTTTGAAAAATCTATACATAATTCCGCACAATACGTTTGGCCAGCATTTAATATTAAAGGCTGTCGTTTTCACCTAGGACAAAATTGGTGGAAAAAAATACAATGCCTTGGCTTAAATAAACAAAATTCGGAGGAAAGTAATTTTTTAAAAATGTTAGGTTCTTTGATTTACCATTTTTAAGTCTGAAAGATGTTTACAATTGTTTCATTGAAGATATTATGCCAAAGATTCCTGCAAATGAAAATATAAAATTATTCACCGATTATATTTTAAAAACATACATTGCATCAGATTCTACATTCCCGCCTAATATTTAAGCTGGTTACACACTAGGCGAATAGTTCGCGCGCGGTCGCGGTTTTTATCCGCGGCGAACATTCGCTTGAAATTAAACAACCTATTTTAGATTAGAGCATTCACACCATGCAAACCGAGCGGATAAAATCCGCCAACGTCCGCGATCGATCGCGCATGTTTAATTTTAGGCGAACATTCGCCTCAGACGGCTAAAAATAATCACGTTGTTTTGACTGGGTCTATGCACACCGGGCGAACGTTCGCGCGTGATTCCTCGGAAATTTTCATTTTTATATCATAGTTGTAGGCGAACGGTCCTACGTCATTTGAATATTATTATTATAATATTTAATACAGTGGCGGTTCTGGTAGTATTTTTTTGGTGAGGCAACCTATGTATCAACCCCCCCCCCCCCCCAATACAAAATTAGAATTCATAATAAATCTAATTTAAAAACATAAAAAAATCCACACAGACTTCATTTTACCCAACAACAAACATGCCCAACAAAACAATTTTTGTATATAATGACTCCCGCATAACCAAGAGTGTTGTTGATAAAAATTTGGATTAAATGACCTACAGAATACCTTACTTAGTTTCTTGTCAGGAGCCAAAGCTGACAAAATCGGAATAGGCTTACCCACTTTTAGTAAATCATTTTTACTATCAGAATTCCATCGTCGAAACGACGTCTCCAACAACATAACTACCACGTCTGTCACTGGATACGTCATAACTCCAACAGTAATTAATTTAATAATGTTTATTACAAAAAACTGCAGCACTCGCACATATATTTTAACGTAGACGTTAAGACGAACCGGAATCATCGAAAAAGTGTAAAACACAAGCGACCATTCGTACAAGACGTCAAGACAGAAATCACTAATGATAAATATAAAATTATTATCAATAGATATTACAACGGACAACGGTTCAATTAGGACTGTCCCGAGTCTCGATTGTAACAATAACATCTTTACTGATAATGTGTTTTTACGTTGAAATGCCGGCTGACTATATATTCCTGTATACCGAGTCTATTTTTAGTACATAAGGCGATATTAGTCGAGCCTCACAATGATCATTGCGCATGCGCAACTCTAGTTATTTAATAGTCGCGTGCATTCGCGTACATACGCTTGTGTGTGTAATTCATGTACACAATAGTACATACTCTGAGGCGGAGTTAAACGGTGCCTACTGACGTCATCGGAACATTGCCGCCGGTTGAAACACTAGCGTTTGTTTACGTAATAATTATTTCATACATTTCTTATCGGTTTATCACTATTTTTGGTAATAAACACTAAATAATATAATGATTTACCATTTACAATATAATAAATAATAATTTATATTGTTAAACTTGGCAAAGAAGATTTTTTTCTCAAATAAAATCATAAAAACGTTAAAAATTAATATCAAAATATGTATATGCTATCGGTGGGCCAAGAAATACTTTAATAGTATTTTTTACTTAAAATTTTAGGTTAGGCGGCGCCTCACTTGCCTCACCCCCAAAACCGCCACTGATTTAATACAAATTTTAAATTTGAATACAAATATGAGTTTCTCTTTTGATTTGGAACATTTTATTATCGAGATATCTCAAGAAGAGTCCATTTGGAATTTAGGTAAGTATAATTTTTACCACTCAATACTCATTATGCACATTTATTTAGATTTTCATTAGATTTTTATGTGGTTTTGCATAGTTTTTACTGTTTTTAGTATTTAAATTAACTTTTTGTTAAGTACCTAGCTTATAGACCACTTCATAAATTATCTAAATTATTTATCTATACATAATACTTAATTAAAATGACGTGTACAATGCAATCTACATACTACATTTAGAATCAAAAGATTATCACGACAAGATTAAGAAATATAAAAGTTGGTCCAGGGTTGCAAAGGCTACTTTAAATGATTTTGACAGTCTCGACGAAACTGGGAAGAGAGAAAAAAGTAAGTATAGTCATCCTAAAATCTATTAATTTATTTTAAAATTTATATTACAACTTTCAAGAACTAATGTAATATTACTATAGTTAATATTTGTATTAATGTAGATATTGAAAAAATTATAATAATATTTAATCTTATATAAGTAATGATATTAATAATAATAATAAAAAATTATAATAAATACAATATAATATATTATGACATAATATATTGCATAATAATATAATAATATATCTAATATATGTAACAAATAGGTACAATTTGAATAATGAATGTAAGCACTTATTAGTATATCGTAGATGTCATCCAACTTATTAATATTAAATATTATATAATATAAGTGAATACAACATATGTTTAACATACAGTAATACTGAGTACCACTGTTTTTTGGACATTGCAACCGGATGTGTTTACCATCGACAGCTCCAACGCAATTAGGAAATTGAGTTATATTGTAGAAACCATCCGCTATTTCCAACCAATTTTCTTGAGTGGGTGGTGCCATTTCAGTGGGTTGTAACTCATCCCAAACCACCATACACGTTTCATTAACTACTTTGGCTATGGTCAATACTCCCATCAAAAAGTCGAAATGTAAAGACGAAAAATTTGTCCCAGTAGCCAAGTATCTAAATAAAAAAAACAACATATTAAACTTGTATAAGTTGTGTCTAATGGATTTATTAAATTTGAACTCGATTAAAAATCATTGTTTGATAAAAATTTATAATATAAAATGTATAACAATTATTTTATTTATAGTGGTGTAAAAAATTAGAATAACTATTATTTAGTTTAATTATTGTAACAAAAGTAATAAGATTCTATGAGTAAAAACTAGCTTAATATTTTTAACTTTGTTAGTTAACATTACTATGTGTTTAAAAGTCAATAAGTATGCCGTATATTTATAATTTTATTTTTAGTTATTAAAAAAAAAATTATAGAGAATGATATATTTTCAGCCTGGGTCTATGATTGGGCGTAATTTTAATATTTTCCCCGGGCGTAAAATATCTTAGTTCTGCCTCTGAGTCAGTCTATAATATCTCACTAAGTTTATTTGATGATATTATTGTGAATAAAGTAATTTTATTAATTTTAGTATTAGGCATGAGTATTTACTACAGTTGGTTAAATTCATTTTTCCTAAAAAATAATAATAATGAGTTACTTTTCATCAAATCCAAGTTATGTTAATTTATAAATAATTAAATAATAAATATTATAAAATTATTATTGACAATGCATATGTATAGGCAGAGGCGGACTGGCCAGGTGGGACAGTGGGAATAGTCCTACTGGGCCGCAGGCTTTCTAAGGCTGCCGGCCTGAATCATGTATAAATTTATATACTTTATACTAAAACAAAACAAAATATAATAATAATTATCAAAATAAATCTATTTAGGCATATCTTATACAATAAATTATAATGATATTAAAATCTTTATGAATGTGGTTATCACTAGCATTGGTTTTATAATATACCTACTATATTATTAGTATATTATAAAATTAATGTCACTAGACACAAATAAACAATAATATAAATATAAGCAATATAAATTTAATTCAGCCCGGAATTGCTATTTATAGCTTTTAATAAATAATAAGGATAATTTCGTATTTTCATTGAAATACATAGGCTGGGTGGTGGTCGACTATGTACCTATGTAAATTGTGAGTGAGTTATTTGATCCAAAAATAACAATATTGTTTTTACGAACGTGCGCAATTGCCGACTGCTAATCTGTAAACAATTCTAACTATAAGCACATATTGCCCATATTCAAACTAATAATTTAGCCATAAGAGCATCATTTTTAGTACAGTGCACCCGTTCAGTTTGTCGTTTATTAATGTTTTATTACATATTGTCATATTGATACTGTGCATTTTAATTTATAAATATGAATTCTAAAAAACAAAAAGGAGGAGCTGCCAAAGAACGTGAAAAAAAAAAAATCAAATTACAAATTGCTGCCCAATCATGTCATAACTTATTATGACATGACATTTATATGTAACAATTGTTTACAATGTGTATACAAACTTGTATACAATTTAAACATGCATGTCTTGGCTTATACTCAACTATGTGCTTCATATGAGTTTTTTCTTACTTTGTCAGTCACCGAAGTCAACTGCGAAAGGACATTCAGCAAACTTAAGCTTGTTAAAACAAGACTCAGAGCCAATATAAGTCAAGATAATTTAGAAGCACTCTTAATTATGAGTGTTGAAAAACAATTACTCAATGAAATTGAAATTTCAAATATCATTGAATATTTAAAAGCTAGTTTTACAGTAATGACTAAAATGTTTTCAATATAAAATTGTCATTTCAGTTTTGTTTTATATAATTTAAGTATTTTCTTAACTATAATAAATAATAATGCATTAATTTGTATGGATTATGATTCTTCTTCTTCATTCTCTGGCATGACTACTCTCTAAGAGATTTTGCTGACATTACTAAACTTTGCCACCTATCTCTATCTATGAATTATATTATATGAAAAAAATTCTTTTGAGTCTAATTGTTGATTATCATATTTTTTAATGTTGAAACTAGACCCATAGTATCAGTATGTAACATAACACACACCAGAGTACGTATTTGACCTAATTAAATTAAATTGTACATGCTATTTATAGGTACCTTATAACAATTAATTATAGTTATTTAAGATTTTTTTTTTTTTTTGGGGGGGGGGGGGTGGGGGGTGTTTATTTTTTGGGGGGCTAATCACCCTTCAGGCCACCTCTATTTGGGCCGGTGACCGTGATTTCCCACTGGGCCGAACACCCCTCAGTACGCCTCTGTGTATAGGACATTAACTTTATATTAATCTATGTATTTTCACATTGTAGTCATTGAATTGCAAAAAAAGTGGAAAAACTTGCGAGACACATACAAAAAAAAATGTATTACAAAGTCTGGTCAGGCAGCTAATAAAAAAAAAAAATACGTATTCTCGGAAATTTTAGAGTTCTTGCGACCAACAATGGAAAATAGAAAGTAAATATAATATACTTCGATTATACATAAATAGTTAACCTTATATAATATTTATAATCATACCATTAATGCATATAAGAATTTACTAATTTATAATTAATTGTATGCAAATCAGAACAGAAGGAAATTTTAACCACGAAAGTGACGAAGAGGAGACGGAGGACGAACAAGGCAACAATTTGCAAACAGTGGAGGAGGATTTAATTGAAGGGAATTGTGTCAATGATGAAATCACTAAATTTAATTCAAATCCTGTTTTGGAAACATCAATGACATCTACAACAGTAAACAAAAATGTAAAACCTATGCCGAAACGTACGAAACCATAAAAAAAAATTAACTTTGAGGATGAGTTACTAAAGTCTCTTAGGAGTGAAAATGAAGCCACTGACCCAGATAAATCATTTCTAATGTCCCTTTTGCCTCAAATGAAATCTATCAGTGAGGATAAAAAGCCAATGCTCTACATTGAATTAATAAATGCTATACAAAGAGTAAAAAATAATGATAATACATCAATGTATCGTCAAGGATATAATCAGAGCAATTTTCCACTCGGAGGATATTCGCAGACAGTATCTGGACCAACAATGTACTCTCAACCTGCAGTAATACATTCTAGTCTTCCTACTTATAGTCATGAGTCACTGCAGCCATCTTTTTCAGATAGTTCTATTAATTTACATTAAGTAGGTAACTAAATGTATCAGAAGTTTTATAATTTAGAACATATTTCACAGGACGTGCACTTACTTTTAATAATTTTTTTTTAAATTTAATTAAGACTATTTTAATCTATTATTTATAATCTAAAACACCAGCGTATTTTTTTTTATTTCACAACTATTTCTCCTAAGTATTGTTAAACTGGAAAATATTTTTTTTATTATATGAAATTATATAATTTTTATAGCTTTTTGACACAGGTTTTTTAATATTACCTATATTAATGATTTAATAATTTGTGTTATTTTTATTATAAATATTTAGAGAACTAAGGCTGCTACATAAAATTATTTTTATTTTATAGAGAAAATATATATAAAATTAATTTTGCGATTTCATTTATGGTTTTGCTTATATAGTATACTTTGCAAGGTATAACTGTTTTACCTTAATGTCACTGACAATCTTTCTTCAGGTGGTATTGAATCTCCAAGAATTGTATTTTTTTTTTGTAATCTATGCTTTACTCGTAATAACTAAAAATTAAAGTCATAATTTTTATTAGAATACAATTATTTTTAAGACAGAAAAATTATTAAAGTTATAACAATAATGATTTTACTCACCAGTTCATCAAATGATGAAATTGACATACGGTAGTACTTTAAGAACTCGTCTGGATGGAATCTTAAAGTCATAAACGTAACTTGAAATTGGCCTCCCCGAGGCCTTTTCAAGTTTAGAGGATGAACCCAAAAACGCCTATTTTTTCGTTTTTCCTGTTTTTTTTTATGCAATATATAAGCAAGACAAACGGTCTGAGTACGACTCAAAAAAACCATTTTTAATTCGATAAAATTATTTAACTAAGCTAAAAAACTGTGAGCACGAGAATAAAAGATCATACACGAACGAGTAACCACGAGGTAATGATATTTGGCGCAATTTTGGTGCGATTAACCGCGTAAAATGTTACAGTGTGTAAGCTTTGTGTCGAAAGCGAATTTAAATCGCCGCGGATAAAAACCACGACCGCGCGCGGACAAACCGCTCAGTGTGTAACCAGCTTTAGGCTGAATTTTTGACAACATCTAATCCTACAACAAATAGTTGTGAATCATTTGTGAAGCTGAATAGTTTATTTTATATATCACATCCAAATATTTATATTTTAGATTCTGAGCAAAGCGATGAATGTATTGATTTTACAAGGATGTATGTTTTTTTTTTTAGATTCTGAGCGAAGCGATGAATGTATTGATTTTACAATGATGTGTGTTTTTTTTTATTTTTTTATTTTTGTGTCTGTCATCACCTTTTAGGACAGTAAAAGTGCTTGGATTTCCTTCAACAGTAACTTTTCTGATAGGAAAGTGAATCTAGTTGGTACTTTGGGGGGTCAAAAGTAAAAATTTCCCAGTAGTTTTCACAAGCGACGTGAAAAACAAAAGAAAAATTAAGGAAAAACGGGAATTTTTACGCAAAATCTGTTTTCGAGAAAATCGATTTTGGTTTTTGGTGTAACTCTAAAACAAATGACCATAGGTACATGAAATTTTGACTGAATTTTATATTAGCATTTTCTATACACCATAAAATTTACAAAATATTTTGACTCTTTTTGAGCTGTTTACAGCCATTGTCAGTTTTCAATTTTTTTAGTTTTTTTTTTCTATAAATATCAATAAAATTTTATCTGTTGAGTAAAAAAGTTTGAAAATTTAATAGAAGGCTCCTAGGTTATTGTTTCAAAGGCAGATGAAAAAATTTAAAAATCCTTAACCACAGTTTTTATTTATAAGCATTTAAAGTTCAAATTTTGACAAAATACGGAAAAATCACGAAAAATAGCAAATTATTTTGAGTTGAGAATTTATAAAAATTTTTCTTTTTAAATCTAAGATTTGAAAATGTAATATAAGATTACTCATAAGTTTGTCTACCTATATCAAAAAAAAAATGTCTAGAAGAAACTTAAATTACATTTTTATGAGCGTCTGAAATTTATATTTTTACAACATTTGATATTTACTCGATTTCTCATGTAACAAATTTCTTATTTTATTGTAATTAAAAAACGAATGACTATAGATACTTGAAAATTTCACTGAATGTTTATATTAGCATTTTCTATGCACCATAAAATTTTGACTCTTTTTGAGCGGTTTACGGACATTGTCAGTTTTCAATATTTTTAGTTTTTTTTTCTATAAATATTAATAAAATTTTTTTTGTTGGGTAAAAAAGCGTGAAAATGTAATATAAGGCTCCTGATATATCGTTCTAATAGCAGTTGAAAAATATTAAAAATACATAGGCACAATTTTTTTTTATAAGCATTTAAAGTTCAAATTTTGACAACATTTATCAAATTTATAATTTATTAATTATTTTGTAGTTAAAAATGTATACAATGTTTAACTTTTATGGCTAAGGATTGAAAATTTAAAACAAGGCTCCACGTAAATAGATTATATATAAATTACTCTATTCACAATAATATCACCAAATATACTTATTTCATAGGTTGACTGACCGTTTTCGCTCAAAATCGTTTTTCTTATACAATAATATTATATCATTGAATTCAAATTTAACACCATCCATTACAGTGACCCACTTGTAACCTACTGTACAGCAGAGCGACATCCACTTATCCATCTTTTTATCGATGTACTCAAAGAAATCTAATACATACATTCAAATAAGAAGTAGAGATCTATCCAAAAAATTAAAACACAATATAGAAAAGGAGAATATATTAAGAAAGCAAATGACTAAGTATAAAAATAATCAAATTAGTAGACTTGAATTTATTAAGCTCGTATCATTAAAATATGTACCCGTTTAATATGATATTATTATTGACAATATTAATTATTAAAAAAGGTGGGTACGTGGATGTTGCTTTGCTGTACAGTAGGTTACAAGTGGGTCACTGTAATGGATGGTGTTAAATTTGAATTCAATGATATAATATCATTGTATAAGAAAAACGATTCTGAGCGAAAACAGTCAGTCAGCCTATGATATTACCAAGTATATTTGATGATATTATTGTGAATAAAGTAATTTATATATAACCTATTTACGTGGAACCTTGTTTTAAATTTTCAATCCTTAGCTACAAAAGTTGAACATTTAATAAATTTTTAACTACAAAATAATTATTAAATTAAGAGAATCAATCCTTATCAGTAAATATCATTTAAGTTTAAATAATAATATTTTATGTTTTATATACTAGTTTGTACCGAAATGTACATGGTTTACGTTCTAAACTGTCATTTTTACTAGGTAATTAAGTGTATCTGTTTGTTGTTGTATCTGAAACTTGCAGTTAAACTGTAATTTTTCTAATTCTGAATTAGGTATAGATAGTTTTTTGTTTTTCGTTTTGTTGTTAGGAGTGCAAAATCTAGCCCATTTAAGCTTTCGGGAGTTCACAAATAAATAAACAATAATATACTTAATAGTAAAAAGTTTCAAGTCCGCCACCAAGTTGGTCGCGTGACTTGTTATTTACTCCGACCCCTAAAGATGTTTTTTTTTTATGTATGTCTAATAAATATAAATAATACAAAGAATGCAAATGATAAGAAGAATGCGTGTTTTAAAAAAAATAAAAACCTCACAATATGTAGTAATAGGCAAAATTAAATTTCTAGTTAAAGACCAAATTATTGTTTTATACATTGGCAAAACACTATTTGACTTGCAGATTTCAATAATTGTTATATAAGTACGCAATATAATACGCATTGAAAATACATCGGAAATATTTCTCTGCCTTTACATAACATTTTGTACCGTAATACAATTGAATCCAACATGAAATTCTTATCTGGGTGACATGAAATAAACTACCTCTGTGAATAAAATAAACTATGCTTTTATTAGAAATATTTTTATTGGTGTTTTAATAATTTATGCCCAAACATTTAATGAAAAATATTGTTTCTATTAATGTCCATTCGGGGAAAATAAAAATGCTACGTTCCCTGTCAGTGCTTGCGAATGATAGAACGCCGGAATGGAAAAAATAAATATTTACACTTTAAAATTTTAAACACACTATCCAATTGTGCTAGAAACTATACTTACATAGTCACACATTTTTTCACAAGCGTTTAAACTTAACAATTTTACAAAATTCGTCAAAATCATTAAAATTTTAAATTATTTTGATGTCAAAAGCTCTTAAATACTTTATTTAAATAATTAATTAATCAAGAAAATTGAATACAAGATTCCTTACAAAATTTTAAGGGAATTAAAAAAAATACCAGCGTAAAGACATCTATATTTTTATGAGCGGGCGGTCAAAGTTTTAAGAATGCTAACAAAGTTGCAGGATATTGAAACGTATATTAGATAAAAATTTATCCTCAAAAATTGAGATTATTTAAAAAATATCCATCGTAGAAACTTGAAATATTCCACGATTACTAAAATTATCTTTTCCTATACACAAAAACATTATAGATAATACATTTTTACACCGTTCTACCGAGATACGTCGGTATATTGACTTATAAGTTAATAACAGCTTATAATAATGTATGAAATATTATATAATTATTATTACTTACATAATATGAAAATTTGAATTGTTTTTAACAAAATTAAATTCAACCTACCTATTACTGTCTAATTGAATAAGAAATGAGACAAATGCTAATAGGCTATTAGTAATGGCATAATAGCAATATAAAATGTAATGTATTATAAAATATTCTTAGAAATATAAGCTATTTCCGCTCCGCATCGTTTTCGTATACCTATAATGATTTGTTATTGAATAAATGAATAGTGACCCACTCAATGATGACAACTATACAGTAGACTGTAGAGTGACACCTCAATTTTTTCGTTCAGTATTGATTTCGAGTGGACCTAATCGCTTTCAAAGAAAAACATCGAGATTGTCGCGTTTTATTTCTTTCTCACTATTTACATTCTTTTGTATACGGGGTGATTCACCAAGCAAGATCACCGCCATTTTTTCCTTTAATAATGAATTTATTCAAATTCTGATTTTTAGAATATTTAAACACACTTATAGTCCATAGACCATATTTTAAAATTCTTGAAGTATTTTTAATTAAATTTTTACTGTAAATTATTTAGTGGATAGTCTTTTAAAAATGTTGATGTACCTAATTCAAAATTCGAATAAGTAATTTCTTAGTTATTATAATTTTTGTATTAAGGCGATAATAGTCCTTAAAAATGGTTTTACATGAATATAAAACAGACGTAAATTTGGATCTAATATTTATTATAATAGGGCCATTTTTAAAAATTATTATTATTGATGGATTACCTAATATTAATAACTACCATTTTCAAATTAGCATAGTCTAAATATCTTATAAACCCATTACCATGGACCTTTTATCCTTAGAACAAAAAGTTGAATAGTTCTAAAACTACCAGTACGAATTTTGATTCTGATACTCAACAATTTCAGAAAAATTATCCACTGCATAATTTACAGTTAAAAAGAGGTGTTCTCATTGAAAAAAAAAACAGAAGTTTGTATCTCTACAGGACACTTCTTAAGTAGTACAAAAAATCTCAAAATCTCAAAATATTTTTTTAAAGTATATATTTAAAAATTCCAAAAATCAGATTTTGAATAAAAGTTGCATTATTTAGGAAGAAAGGCGGTGAGCATGATTGGTGAATCACCCTGCATATAGAAAACCAAAAACAGTCGTTTTATCGGTTGCCACAATATAATACCTGCCTACTATATTTTATAATATAATACGTTGCGAAAAGACGTCGTCGTCGACTCATATACAGGCGCCGTGAACCGTATAATATAATAATAATAAAAAAATAATTTAATCAGCACAATCCGATCATGCACCAAAATATCTCAAAAAAAAGATTAAAATCGTGCCTAACACTTTTAGCTTTGTTCGTCATTGGAGTATAATACGAGTCGACATTTTTTCGTTTAAGGGTTACACATAGGTACCAATAAAAATACCATAATGATAAAAAAATATATATCGTAAAACCACTATACTACTATACATAATATATATTCAATATTACAGATAATATAGGTACGCTTCGTAACATCAATCGCCCCGTATAAATATATCTCATTTCATGGATTTTTTCGGGGTTTTTCTTCCTTTTAGGAACGCCTGAATCGGGTTGGACCCGGAATTCGGAGTGGTGGCCCCCGGACAAACCCCGCGTGAATGAATATCGTCCGAATGTCGGAAGAACCCGTTATAAAACCACAACACAAATCAAGTCTTAATATGTTATTATGTATGTATATATATATGTGTGTGTGTGTGTGTATATACATATATTATATATACATTCAATACATACGCATATATTTACCGGTTTCCGTATATTCTATATATTTGTATTGTATAATAATATATATACGAATATAATATTATATTATGTACTTGTGTGAGATTTTTCTGCGTGGCATCAGCTTACGGATAGGAATCATATAATATACGACGACAGTATATATTATGTATTGCGTGTGGTCCGCGGGTCATAATAATAATATATATTATAATACATGTAATAGCGTATTATAGTAGTATAATATTATATTATATAGTCGTTCTTCGCAACTGACTGTCACTGAGGACTTGGATCATGCCGTCCTATGCAACAACCGCATCGTTTATAATAATATTAATATGTATTGTGTGTGGTGTTTGCGTTGTACCCTATATATATATATATATGATATATTGTATACTATATGTAAAATATGAGATATGAAGTGCCCATCGACCCTATCGACCTATAGACGGGGAGAAAACATTTTATTAAATAAAAACGGGATAATAATATACATTATGGATTATAAGAACCGTATAATATATTATAGTTTGTCGTGAGTTACTGCGCAGGACAAAATCATGGAGTTTCCACTCGCAAATCGTACTATGTCATAGTTAAACTTATAATATATTATCATTATTATATATACGACAGTGTTGTCCCGCTACATAAGTACCCATAAAACCAAGGTGGAACGCGCATTCTTTCCACCTGATTCACGTGGCGATAATCCTCTCCGCGACCTTCATTGTTGCAGTCGTGACCATATCATATGCATTATACATAATACATTAATACATATATTATATAAATGCACCGTTATATAACGTTCAACAATCGTTGATATTAATATTATTAATTGCACTATACCACTGTCGCAAATACGCACTTCAACGTGTGGTACAGCCTGTAGTCGTTTAAGTCTCCACGATGTAAGAATAATATGTGGAATCGTGGATGATATATAGTATTATTATTTATTTCGATAGCATCAGGTCATCGAGTACGGTGTTACTAATTATTATACTAAAGTAGGTATAAGATATATCGTTATGTAACCCACCTATTTTAAAACCAACATTACGAATATTGTATGCAGTATAGTATCGTCGAAAACAATAATATTAATCAGTTAGTATATCAGTAGATCAGCATCATACTTAGTACGTGATATTATGATTTTTAAATTATAAATAATGTATGAAATTAATGTATAATATAGGTACCTTACTAATGGAAATTCAACTACCTATACCAACTCGGATAGAGCTTTTCGTAACCATAATTATACAAATCCATCGAAATATAGATGACGAAGCAAACCTTTCTCTCCTTTGATACAAAAAAGCACCTTACGTAACTCTTTTTATATGAAAAATAAACTATGACTCATACAAACGCATGTATTATGATATTTTCTATATAGTTTTACATTTGTCATTTATTTTATTTATCGTGAATCATGATTATCTTTTTATACTCAGTAATATCATTAATCCATTATTTATTTTGAATGGATAATAAGATGCTGTTTCATAAAAAAAATTTAATTCTAAATCAATGATTGACCTGAGAGTGAAAACGTTACTTGACTTGAAAACGTTGACGAACTATATATGTATACCTACTCAATATAGGTACAATAATGATAATATGTAGCACGGGAAATACCTATTAGTTGTCCTGGTATACGTATACTCGTTCACCGCGATATAGGCCAATGTTTCCTGTATTACATTTACAATTTACATTAGTCTCCACTTATTGCAGTACTCACTGTGGGACCAGAGTATTTGGTCCATTGGCCAAATGAGTGAATAAGGCAACATATATACATAACAATTAATAGGTATATGCAATGTAAACAAAAAATTAAATTTGGTTAAGTATTAACAAATATTGATTATTATTTATTAATGTATTTCAAATGTCATTCAAAAATTAAAAAAACCATGAAAATTGATAACGATAAAAAAGAAAATATTTTTTTTTTCAAAAATATTATTTCATATTGAGTAATTACATTTAAATTATGTAAAAAAATATTTTCAAAAGATTAAATACTTTTGAAGTGATGGATCAAGGAAACAGTTTTAATCGTCAAAATATATGCGATAAAATCAAAAAAATATGGAAATTACCCTTCAGCCAGATAATAAATGACATCGATGACATCGTCATGAGTAATCATAGATATAGGATGATGAATATCTGCACGACTTATAATATTTCTACCTCATCCCCGCATGATATAAATATAAACCTTCTAAGAGCACAGATAATAATAATAATATGTTGTAAATTAATATTATCACTCATAGTCTCATCCACAAAAAATACCACGACCCACCTCCTCCCTCACAATGTTATAGTTTTGATATTGCTTTGGACTATGCATATTCCATATCTCTATTATCTATATGCGCGTGAAATTGTCCCACAAACATTCAATTATACTGTGTAGTCACACGTTTTCAAGGGTGTACCCATATAGCCTCACCAGTTGTGGCGTAGACGACGACGAACGGCCCAGGGGAGGGGATCGGTGGCGACGATGACCGGACCGCGCGCGAGCGCTCCGACCTGCCTGTGCCGGTCCATCTACGGCGGCGGCGGCGACGGTCACAAACGTTTCACGCGGTCCGACAGCAACAGACGTCACGAACACGCATCTATCATCTCGTCCGCACCGGCGAGCCCTTCCCCCGCCCTACACACGACTCGGTTTGTTGTACGCGTTTCGACAATCGTCCTGTCCGACGACAGACGTCGTTTGCTGTCTCGTCGGTAAGTGCACACGGGAAACGATCTACATCGGTAACCTACAAATAAGGGAAGTTTTCGCGAACGCACGGAGTGTCGCTCTTCAACGCGCACGAAACGACACGTTCGTCATGACAACGTGCAGAAGTTTGCCGACTCGCAGCCACGCGGCCCGTGGAAGACGTCGTTGACAGGTGCTCAAAGTCTTCGATCGCCCTCCGCCGCGGGTGAGCGTCCGTTTCGGGTACAGCCGCCGTCGCCACTACAGCCACTGAGGCCCCTCGTCGGCGCGGGATCGCGCCTCCCCGACACCTGTACCGCTAAGCGATGGCCCGACCCGGCGTGGTGGCGCCCCTCATCCAGTTGCTGCTGTGCGCGGCCGCTCTGCGACCCGCCGTGGTGATGGTCAACGGCCAGGACGCAGACTCACTGGCCAGCAGCTTTTTCTCAGGTACACATATTATTGTCAAGTTTAACCCTATAACCTAATGATATACACACAATCGTCGGGTCGGTACACAAAAATAATAATAGTTATTAATTATTATTATTATTGACAGTTCACACGATAATAATTTTACTAAATATTGATGTTTTTAAATATTTTGAAACAATATAGGTACCTAATATAAAGATTAGTATTGGTAAAAATGATTTATAATATTTTTATATCTGTAGCGCGTATGTCACGTCATATTAGATATTATGTTGGTGCTCGTGTCTTACAGCAATATTCCGTTTAGCGTCTATAGGTATGACTATAATATTACTGTCGACAATACCGGCCCGGGACCACTGTTTAGATGCAGAGTCACACGGCCCTGCTGTCCCATTGTCCACTGTAATGAAACCACACTGCGGTGTAGGGCTCACACTTTTTGTTATTAGTTCAATGCAACAAAATTCTATGGGACGTTTCACCTCGCACACAAATCGTTACCTATTCTAGTCACGCCATTAGATTATAGTTTATTATTATTATTATTATTATTATTGTGACCCGCTACCTACCATTATTGGGCTATAAGGAGTTTTACAGTTGTATGTTTATAATAATACATTAATCGATATTAGAAATAAGATTTTTTTTTTTAAAAAAAACGAATAAATAAAAATGACATGTTATAGCACTGTGTTAGGTATATAAATGATTATCATAATTATTTGTGTAATAGTTTTGAGTAAATTATGAAATTTATAATTGATTGGGGTTATGAACGAATTTATTGGGGGTAGAGTTGAAGATATTTGGTCCAGAAGGCTGCATTTTATTTTTAAGTTTTTAAAAGTGTGGCATTCAGTTATTATGGGTTATACTGTAGAGAGTAAGGTGAACTTTTCATGAAAACCACATAATTGTAAGTGTTTGTCGAATGTATTGTTAATGAGAATGGATTAAAAAAAAATTCCAAAACATAGTAGAGCGAGTAGGGTGGTTTTAAATCAATCAATTTGAGTTTACGCAATAGGTACGTTTTCACGATTCTCATAAAATCATTAAACCGTTATTATCGATCGAACCAATGGTAATCAGCGTTCAAATCGCTGGAAAATAATAGTCATATTATAGGGGACATATAAAAACGTTTCTTTCGATTTGCGGTGTCGAAGAAACTAACTACCGATACCTAACCTTAGGGCGATCCATTTAAGTGCCCACGCACTCATTGTTTTGAAAAAACATTACATTTCTTAAATTTTTTCATCGTCGACATTTTTTTTTAACTTTTTAACTTTTTTTATTGACAATATACATTTTTTTTATATTACGTAACAGAATATTTCGATAAACTAAAATCAAAATTCAAACGAGTGATTCATTGATAGCTATGGATATTAATTGATCGTCTGAACTTTTTCGTAATAATGACGGTAGATACTTAAACGGATCGCCTTGTATACAATGATTGTATTGTGTCGACGCGTAGAAGAATCCGGAAGGATATATACGGTGAAATGTTTGTGAAAACGGAGAGGGGAGGTACTCTCCACCGGTGGCGGGATTCAATAGCACCGACACCGATACAATATATTAATATGATATCTTCATCATCATCATTATCATATCATATACGACCGGAAGAGATAGTGACGACGACGACGACGACGACGACGACGCGAACATATAATATCATCGCCGGAACGAGGACACGCACGACCGACGACCACTGCGACGACACGCGAAGACGGCGGCGGCGGCGTAGGTCTAACGGTATCTGGCGTGCCGGCGCAAAACAATCGGCGTGCGCGAGTTTACGGCGGCGTGTTTCATAAAGAAAGCGTTTGACCCCGATCAGCCGCCGCCGCCGTACAAGTTCTCGTCCTCATCGTCATCGTCGTATATAATATAAGCACACGTACCTAAATTTAATACAATAATTATAGTTTCACGCCCACTTTACGAGTATTATTATATTCATGCCCAGAGTGTGACGATCGCGATGACGACGGTCTATTATTATTATTATTTCTGCTATTATCGTTGTCGGCGCGGTGTGGCCGATCCGCCGCGGTGGGGTGGTGTCTCGGTACTCGCGCGCGACCTTGCCGGTTACTGAACCCGCGAGACGATCAGCGAAATCTTCGCCGCCACCGCCCGAAATCGTCTTGTCCTAGTCCGGCAGGACAACACTCCTCTCGTCACGATGACCATAATAATATGATACATTATTATTATTATAACCGAGTAACGCTGCGCGTATAACGGACTTTTTGAAGTTATGGAGAAAAAAATTCACAATTTTACCGCGATCCCCAAATCTTTTGAATAATTAATAATAATGACGTCGTGGAGATGGCTTAGCACGTGACATTGACATATTTAATTTCCAAAAATGCTTGTATGATGTTTGTTTTAAATATATCTTCCAAATTATTGATATATCATCTATCTAAATTAGAGAAAAATTTAAACGAAAAATACAAAAATCATCGGACAACGTGGTGGCGGAACATTTGTCGTTAAGGCTATATCGATTGTTACATTGGAAAGTTCATAAAACTCCACTTATTAACTGTTTATTATTATTATATATTATTATTATTATTATTATTATTATTGTAGTAGCGTCCTCGAATGAGGACAACGCCGCGCCATTCATTAAATTCTTCTACATTTTCATTTAAAATCGTTATTTTATATCATAAATTATAATGCTATATATGCATGGATATATGTTCACACGTGTGTGTGTTTTTAGCTGGGTTCCATGACCAGGCAGTTTTTAAGTGTACAAAATATTATACTACTTGTGTGTTTCAAATTATGAAGATGTTAATTTTGAAACCTGTTCCTCAGACGAAACCAGTTTCCGTTATGTTTTCAAGGTGTTACACCAAAGTACGATTTGATTCACAAAACCCTCCGTATACCTATCGATATATTAATAATATGAAAGATTATTGTGTTATAGAACCGTGCGTACCTACGTATTTAATATAAATATATACGTATTAACACGTGCACGTGGTTATCGTGTTACCGTATATTATTATAATTATTAAAATTCGTTCGATTGGTCGTTTTTCACGTGGTTCGACAAAGAATGTTCATTACCTAGGGCTTGGATTTCGTAGAAAAATAAATTGTTAAAAAAGAATTGCCCAAAAAATTATCTATTTAATTTAAACTTTAAAAATGCAACAGTAAAAAGAAATGAATTACCTATATAAATTATTTAAATTTAAATGTGTTGTCATATTATATGATATAGTCTTTAGATAAAGACATTCTCAATATAACTTAGGTAGTTGGGTGCTGTTATATTATTAAACATTGAAAATGATCTTTCTACATCTACTGATGAATATTTTATATAAACAAATTAAAATATTTTAAACTGTATATATATGTATATATATTATATAGATAATGCATCAAACATCTAAATGTATAACTGTATACAACTATCTATAAATTAACATTAATGTTAGATGCAGTGCCTTTATATGTGTTATGAACATATATATATTGTATATATAACATTTTGAAGTGCTTTTCATCCATTATTCTTTGAAAAACCTGACATTGACTACTAAACATGTCAATTTTGCCTATTTCTGGCGATCATAATATGTAATAAGGTAACATAGCTAATATAATATAATCAAAGAAATAAATTACATTGTCTTGAAAATTATTCGAAAATGACACAAAAATTAAAAACAATTTAGCTATTATGTAGTTCGAGGAAAAAAGCAAAATAAAGTTTACTTTACTTAGTATACGTACATAGTAAGAATGATACGAAACGAATTTATGTATATAAAAATTACATTTTAATCACACTCTCTGCTTGCAAAATAATATTTTAGCTACAAAATCCAAGGCTATCACTATAACTTATAGCGAACTTTTCGACTCCGCGAACCCTGCAGTCTCATAATATTACAGTGTTATCGCGCAGCTGGCAGCAACTACGCCTACCTACGTATGATTATCACGCGAAGAGGCAAACATCGTTTGTATATTATAATACCACGGTATAAATTGCATACTATAGGAGTATTATCGCGGGAATGCCGTTGCCGAGACTAAACCATAATATTATTATAATATTATGGCAAACCACGACGGCTGCCGATAAAGCGTGGCCGGCCGGCACTAAGTTTCTATACGCGTATAGATCACGAGCCGGCACCAAGATCTATAATTGTATAGATCACGGGCCGGCACTTCCTATGACACACACACACACACCATCATCACCACCACCACCGCCACCACCACTACCTCTATCACCATCGCATAGATACCGTTACGGGAACGTGCGATCTACGCAGGACCGTTATATGCATGCCATGGCCACTCATACAATGGACCGGGAAAATATATACTTTGGCGTGTGACCCGAATACCTACTTATATTTTATTATTATTCCTATTATTATTATTGTTATTGGACAAAAAGTTTTGTGATCATTGTAACTACGCTATATTATTGTAGCTATCTTTTCGCTGTTGTTTTGGATGTTTCGATCTTGAGTAGAAGGTCCGCCAGTGGACATCATAATGAATTATGCATCTAACCGTGCGAGCCCTCTCCCGCTCGACAAAAACGACCTCTTTGGTTGCATCCCAACTATAATCTTTTACTTTTGGATTAATATTCTTTTATCCAAAATGTAAACACCAAATACACTACATATTAATGTAACTGGGCTTTCCGTTCGTTTAACTATAATAAAATAAATAAATAAATACCATTTCCTACCCCGTGGGTTCTTCTATCAATTAAACTCTCGTACAATGCATTATAGTACAAGTCCCAGTGATATTAAACACGTCAAATTCATTATTCACTATAGCTTCCATAATAATATAATATTATTATTATTTATGATTTACCATGGATTTTGTTGGGCGCAGGTTTGCTGGACACCATCACCAGTACGGCGGACAGCAAGGACTGCCCGGGCGTTTGCGTGCACACGTTGGCCACGCTCATATGCTACGAGGTGCTGGAGAACGTCAAGTGTCCCAGCCCGACGATGCGGTGCTGCGTGGAACCTCCTCCGCTGCCGGCCAACGGCACGGCGGCCGCCGTTAACAAGGTGGTCCAAACCACCCCGACTGCGGGGTCCAGCGCCCGGCCGCAAGCGGTGAGTGAAATGCTTGTTTGCCACTGTATCATCATGACTATATTATTATAAGAATGGTGTTAGCTGGTTGCGCTTGAAATGTTTTCGTGAATAATGTTGTATATTATGTTAGGCACCGTGACTATCGCGCCGTCGAATATTTTCACGACAATATTATTATGTGTATAAAGATTGTATTATTAAAGTTCTAATGGTTAAGTACCTATCTATCTGCTATATCGTACCGATCAACGAGCGAGTAGGATTGTTATTTTGTGTTGTATCTTGTATGATACAAGATAAAAGATAAGCCAACGCTGTACGTCACCGAGATATAGAATTAAAAGTAAAATTTTCACCATCGAATTCCTTTTTTTTTACTTTCAATAAAATACACAACAGTGCAATCCACTACCTATATTATTTTTATTTCATTTACCGAAAATATTCACCACTGCAATAAATTTACATGGCATAGGTACATATTATATTTATCCCTTAAAATATATTTTCACTGGTGTAATATTGACATTTTTCGCCGGAATTGAATACTAATAACCGCGGATTGTATTGTAATTATACAAAAGTTGACTATTCTTAGCGTATATCCAAGTCCGGAAAAAGAGTTGACCACACTGATCTCACTCATCACTGGGAAAAATTAAACTATTATTGATAAAACTGTTATGATTTTGTTTTCACTCAGGTCTCCTCTAGCAGCCAACAGCAGAGGCCGGCCGTCAATTCTTCGTCCGCGGACAATCCTGGTAAGAAGGTAAACTGAAATAGTAAACGGGCAATTTTTTGACACGGGAACGTGTACTCACGCTTTAAAGAGAAACGACTAACAAGACTAGTACAACGACTCGGTGATAAGATTTTAATCAAAATGAGCAATATTAATTGATTTTGGGTTCCTATATTACAATGTGTATTGTACATATTATTGTGTTTTTTTTTATAGTACTCAGTGGTACGGACTAAACACTCACTTTTTTCTGATTTAGAGAGCAGTTTTCCAGTAGTTTTGTTTAATATTTAATTTTTTTTTCGAGCTCTATGCTCGGAACACATGGTTATACAGTTGTTTATTAATTTAATATTATTATTTACTTGACATTTTAACTGTATAGACCCGAGAAACTAATAGATCATTCGTAATAACGTTAGTAAGAAAATTCATACACCAATTTCAACTATGTTTTCACGGTACCAAAAAAAATATCCCAAAAATAGCTTTTCATAAGAATTTAAAAAGAACACTTGTTAGAATTTATATGTAGCGAATCTGTGTTACAAGCGATTAGGTTAGGTGTCCTTTTATAACAATATCGTCATATAATGGTTATCGTATGATTTCATCTCGAAGGCATCGTGTGTCCGGGAGTGTGCGTGGCCGAGAGGATAGCCGACTACTGTGAAGCCGTTCTGAACGTGACGGAGATGTGCAAGACGGGTCTGCGGTGTTGCGTGTCCAAGGATGCGTTCGCCGGCGCCGAACACCTGGTCGTGCTGGACAGGAACTCGACCAGGATCAGCCTGAACAACGCACCACACCGGCCGCCACCACCGTCGTCCACCACGACAACGGCGGCGACGACGACAGCGGCCGCGGACACCTCGGCGGCCGCGCCCCCGCCGCCAGTGGGCAGCAAACAATGTCGCGGCGAGTGCGTTAGCGGGCTGTTTGCGCTGTTCTGCGACGACGTAGACGCCGAAGCGTACTGTCCGGGCGACGACAGCAGTTGTTGCGTCACCGCGCCCGCCGACGGACAGTCGGGCCAGCAGCAGCAGCCTCCGCCGCCACCACCGCGTCCCACCCAGCCGTCCAAACAATCGTCGTCCAAGCAACCACCGGCCACCACCACGGGCCGGCCGTTACCCAAGTGCCCAGGCTTCTGTCTGCTCAACCTGATGGCCGCGTTCTGCGAACGGCCGTCCGTGCTGGTATCATACACGTCCACGTGTAAACAAGGTTCGGTGTGCTGCGACAACACCAAGGCGGCCGCACCGTCGACCGCGCACGCCACGCAAAAACCCAAACCCCGGCCGCCCGCGCCGACCACCACCACGGTGGCCACACCACCCGCACCGCCTGACGGCCGGCCAGAGTGCCCGGGATCGTGCATCGTCCCTTACTTGTCGTTCACATGTTTCAGTAAGTATTTTTTTATATAAGTCAGCTTCATACTGCTTCGGGTCGTGTTGGGTTTCGTTTACCTAACCTAACCTAACCTATACAGTATACATATAGGTAACAAAATATACTTTTATAATCGTCGATATTTCCCTCTATATAGTTACTTAAAAAAACACATATTTTTAAAATTCACGTGAAGTAACTGGTTTTTTGTTGGTCTTAAGGAAATGCTGAAATGACAGACGTATTCAAATGCCGAAAACCAGGGACGCAGTGTTGCGCTTCGAAAACACAAATTCGCGAAGTCGTTGAACAGAAGACTGGTGTCGTCAACTACGGGGCCAATCCACCGCAATCCACGCCGCAAACCTACGGTGGGTTTACGCACAGAAACGACACTGTACCGCCGTTTAGGCCGCACGTGCCGAGTTCGTTGCAAGTGTACACCCCGTCACCAGGTCAGTTAAGATGTATAACTTCAATACTGTATTACAAAGTTTTTCACGAAGATAGTAATAATATTATAATATAGGTAAAAGTCACTAAAAAGTTTCGCGTGACCCACTAGATTGAAAGTTTATACCACCAAACGGTCTACATGAATAGTGTACGCCCATGATTTTACTGAAATCATTTGTTTGATTTTTTAGTGAATATTGTTCACAAAGCATAAAGTCTTCAAAAGTCTTAGACAAATATTGGTCATTTTTTGGTAGATAGAGATTCACGAGCACAGTCTTTTTTTTGAAATTGTATCAAATTCTAAAGAATCCTACCCAATCTACTCACGTGTATCCAATCACAACTACAGTTTTTTTATCTATAATTTTATTACCTACATGTTTAATGTATATTTAAAAAAATGTGTGATACACAGTAAGACGTAATAGAGAAAGGAAATGTTGCCCCAAAGTTCTCCAACTATTTTCCATACAAAATAAATGTAATCGTTTGCTTAAAATTATATGAAATGTATTAAATTGAACACCCCTACTTACTAAAAACAATTAATAATATTTAAAAATGTATATAAGCCAAGTTAAGAAAGCAACTTGGTCATTAAAATCGGGAATTTAAAAAACATTATTTTAAATAGTTATAAATATATTTATGAATCTATAACTATTAGTACAAAAATATAAATCAGTTGTAAAATTGTTTGCGTACAAAATATTTCAAACTCAACTTTGTAACATAAGTAAACTACTATTCCTATACGTACTACTTACAACTTACTTACATAACGTTAATACTTATACGTGTCGAGCCTTAACTGTAAAATATAAATTACAATTAATGTTTTCCTGACAATCTTCTATAAGCTATAAGCCATAAGTATTTACATTAAAATGTTTTTATTTAATTTATTTTAATGGTACTACATGCACCTAATTTTTAGTAAATTATTGTAATGGACATGGGACATCTCGCACACGTCAAACCGGCTTCACCGTAATGGCTGTGCAGGTTAAGAATTAAAATTATTACTTAAGGAACCTAGTTCAAAGTGGGGTACCTTGTGGGTACATAATGACGTGAACACGTGGTTGCTAGGATACACATGAAAATCGAAGATTCTGATTTCTAGATGAAATGTAGAATAAAATGTACGATTAATAATATAATTTATTTTTAGATTAAATAAGAATACAGCTACCAATGCCCAATTAAATCGTTTAACACTGTCGCCATGCATTTGAGATTGCGCGTGTTAATAGGTCATACGGTTGTCGGGTTGTGTTATCGTTTCATTTTTTTTTTTATAGGCATGCGCATCGTTTGATACAATAAAATATTACATACGGAAACCTATAACATTGATACAATAATAAAGATGGAATGCGATAAAGTTATCGTGTTGTATACCAAATTCTCAACGATTTAAAAGCAAAAAACAAAAATAAAAATCAGGAAGTACGCCAATTTTTTTTAACAATCCTAATAGGTAATAGAGCATTCGTACGTTTTCCCGGGGTAGGTGCCGCGAGTTTTACTCCGACTAGATTTTTGAAACGCGATAGTGTAGTTGTATAGTACTCTACAGTCTACTTATCTAATATTGTATCGACGTAATATAAATTGATCTTTAATTAAAGTATTGTATAATACGCGCAATGCATATTATACGCGAGTTTGCTCCCAATGAGTCAAGTGCCGGACATATTAATGACATAAAATTTTTCTAATTATTTTATTATTTTTGTAATTATTACGTATTTTTTCTCAGTCGATTATTCGGCGAATCCTACAGTGTCCACGTTGACCACGTCAAATCCTGTACCTGCCAAACCGTCGACGTACAGCAAGTACGTGTGCGGCGTAAAGGGAACGTCTAGGACGAGGACGTCGAGAGTAGTCGGCGGTGAAGACGCTGACGCGGCCGAGTGGTGTTGGCAAGTGGCGTTGATCAACTCCTTAAACCAATATCTGTGCGGAGGAGCATTGATCGGCACTCAATGGGTGTTAACTGCTGCGCATTGCGTTACAAAGTGAGTGGTTCTACTTGATCTACATCAGTGGTTCATAACTGTATCATGACTATAGTGGTAGGTACTTGTTAATGCGATCGTGAGATGGACGAAATACATTAAAATAAAAAAAGCATTTAGCCACACAAATTACAGAATATAATCCAATAATAGTGCCTACGGTTAATTATATTAAATTATTAAAAAACATAATAATTTTTATGTATTTTTTTTTATTATTATTATAATTACCTATTTAAGAAGATAATGGACTGGACATGTGTGCTATAGAAGACATTAAAACTTTTAACAATGTTCTTTTCTTCGTCAAATGTATTTTCCAAGCTTTCGAGGAGTATCATTTTAATTTTTAACACATAGATATTTATTGTTTTAAACACTTAAGTCCTGTTTAAACCCATATTTTGAACTAATAATCTTCATCCGAATAATGCAATATTCTTTTAAAATTATTATTACAAAATATATTTAATGCATAATGTGTTTTAAAAATATTATGTATAGATAACGGTAAAATTCTAGATGATATGTAACTGCTAGTACTGACACGGGATTTATAACGGTTACAAGCTAGTTCGGGATACAATAACGTGGGAACTAGTATTATGGTATACAGAAAAATGTATCAATTACAGTTAAATAACAATATTGTAATTTATTGCAAGATGTTAATTACATAAAAAAATATACACCAATTATAAGTTACGTCTGTGTTTAAATTGCACTATCTCAATTACTACTGTCCTATTCCTAACTGTGTATTATTAGTGTAATACGTAACGCGTTTTAAAACAACATTCCAATTTATTTTAAAGTAGGTATACCCATATTATTTTTTTACGTGCAACTGAAATATATTTATTTATTTTTTAACTGTTACCTGAATTACTCTAAGACATATAATATGTATGGTTTTTTCTATTATTTCAACAACACAATTTATTAATACACAATTTCACGAGATTAACATTGGTCTATAGTTTTAATTTCAAAACTATATTTCTCATAGCATACTATTAGCCTAGTGTAAAATTCGTCGTCACCAACTTAAATCGACAATGAATGTAACGTTTACGCCGCTTGATTTTTCAGCATTGTGAGGTCCGGTGACGCGATCTACGTGCGCGTGGGCGACCATGACCTGACCCGAAAGTACGGGAGCCCGGGTGCACAGACACTCAGGGTGGCCACCACGTACATCCACCACAACCACAATTCGCAGACGTTGGACAACGACATCGCCCTGCTCAAGCTCCACGGTCAGGCCGAGCTCAAAGATGGCGTGTGCCTGGTGTGCCTGCCAGCAAGGGGCGTCAGCCACGCGGCCGGAAAACGATGCACGGTCACCGGATACGGATATATGGGCGAAGCAGGCCCGATCCCGTTGCGCATCCGCGAGGCCGAGATCCCGGTGGTCAGCGACACGGAGTGCATTCGTAAGATAAACGCGGTCACCGAGAAGATATTCATACTTCCGGCCAGCAGCTTTTGCGCCGGTGGTGAGGCCGGAAACGATGCCTGTCAGGTGAGCTGCGTGGATTTTGATCCGGCTGGTTGTATATTATAATACTATACCAATTAGAACTGTGAATTCAATACAATATATAGCGCAAAAAATGCATTTTGAATCCCAAAAAATGCACTTAAAATTCCAATAAAAGCATTGAAATATGCATTTTATATTTAGAAAAATGTCAAAAAATCGCAATTTTTAAAAATATAAAAATGTCAAACCTGCACAGTACACATGGATACTCTAAGGCGTTGGATTTGTGAATCTACAAATACGCACTTACATAATATTATATATGACTAAAACTAAGGATTTAATGTATTATTTTTTTTATTAATGCTAACATTTCGATTATAGGGAGATGGTGGTGGACCCCTTGTGTGCCAAGACGACGGATTTTTCGAATTGGCTGGATTGGTGTCTTGGGGCTTTGGATGCGGCAGAATAGACGTACCAGGTGTATACGTTAAGGTTTCGTCGTTTATTGGTTGGATCAATCAAATTATAAGTGTAAACAATTTGTAATTTTAAACATTCAAACGTTAGTTTACATTAGTTCAAATTAAAGTCGAACATTGTTTAAATTAGGTTAAATTCATCAATAATTTTATTATTTATTATTTATTTTGTATATAAACCCTAAAAATTATTTTTATTTTATAAAATGACATAAAATAATATATTATATACATTCTTGTATAATCATAATATTTACGCAATTTGTAAATATAAAATAAAACCGTAATTTGCGTATTAAGTAAGTATAAAATTGACATCGGTGACGTATTGTGCCTAACACAAATATTTTGCCAATATTAATTATTAGCTGTAAAAAAATATTGGTCCGTTAAAAAATATATGTTCAAAAAATTACATTTATCACAAATCATTTTTATTATATCTATTAATGTTTTATATTAAAATAAATAAATCATTGAATTAGATATGTTGAATTTAAAAATGAGTAATAATTTTATATAATTATATGTTTTATACATTAAGAGATATTAAGTTGAAACTGAATTTTTTATTTCTATCAAGAATTTATAAAAACAAATATATTACTGCATTTATTGAAAAGTATAAAAAGTGTTAATTAATGCATTTTAAACTAAGTATAAGTATTATAGTAAAATTAAAATGTTGATGTTCAAAGTAGGTTTTTACATGGTAAAAAATTAAAATGTACGGTTCTATAAAATAATACACAGAGTCATATTGCTATTGAAATAATGAAATAACATTTATTTAAATGTCATGCAACGAATTAAACAATATTATTGTTTATTAGCTACTCGCAAGGGCTTATAGAAATGTCATCAGTGTGGTTGTGAGTGTGGGGAGAGGGGAACGAAGTGTATTTGAATTTTTAGATGAATTTAAAATGTCGTTGAACGTTAATATATTTTTTAGGTATGGTTGGAAAGAGATTGCCCTCCCTGCCACCCTTGGCTACGCCCTTCCATACTCGTAATTCGATTTCCTATTATCTGTATTTGGCGTTTTATATTTTGAATTACATGATGTTTAAAAACGTTTCTATTATTGTAACTAAAATATAAAATACTCATTATAGCATTATATGAATTTACATGATATACTATCCATATTTAGAGTTTGTTTTAAGTTATTGTATTTAAATTTAAAACTATATTACAAACCTCAAAATAACAAAATAAGACAGCAATGGTAATTTTGTATTAGGTACTATAATTTATAACACACATTTTAAAGCAAAGTTAAATCATAGAATTTAGAAATCAATTCTGAAAGAATCACAATAGGATATTTTTTGTTAACTTTAATAAAAAAAATAAAACTAGAATTATAATGTTTGATATTTAATAATAGTAGGTAGTTAGAATATAATAGGTAGATTTAATCTTAAATTAAGATTTTAAGTTCTAGTAAAAACTAAAAAGTATATAGTAATGAAAAAACATTCACCTCAGTGGCAGAATAGACGTCGCACTGGAGTATAAATATAAATATAATTTTAAATCATGACAAATCATTGCATTTGAAAACAATCTCAAGTTTTCACAAGTTATCAGTATATTTTTGTTTGAGCTTGGGAAAACTACTGGAAAAAAACTCATAGCTATAAATCTATAACTCATTTTATCAACGAAAAATAAATACATACTTGTGCCACACTCATATTCAAATAACTACGGTAGGTATATAAATTGTGAATACTCGTCATAATCGTTGACATTTTTGCTGTACTGATGTAATTATATAGGTACTTTAAATTATCTAGATAAAGATACAAGTATCTTTAGAGTATCTGAGTATCATAAGATGTAGGTACTTATTTAACAAAACAAACTATTTTCTTCATAAAAATGTTATACAAATATACAGTCGCCAAATTAAAGTAAAACAAATAATACATCATTTAAAATACAATAATTTTTATGTAAGACGTTATAGGTGTATAGACTCCTGTGGCGTGCCCAGGAGTTTAAAATGGGGGGGACTACATTTTTTTTTTAAATAAACAAAAAAAAAAGCAGGTAAGTGTAAGTCGCTCTACTGTACAGTAGGCTACAAGTGGGTGACTGTAAATTTTAATTCAATTATTTATATCATGTGTGCAAAAAACGGTTCTGAGCAGAGACGGTTTGGCAGCCTAGGATATTTTATATTATACTTATATTGTTATTATTAATATATATTATATACATTTTTAACTACAAAAATCATTTTAGAAGCTTGTGGTTTTACAATGTGGCATTTATTTATTTATTTTTTTTTTTATCCTGGATACAAAATTTCTACCAAAGGGAGTGTTTTGATTACAACATATAGTATCTTATATTTTAGCGAATTGGATCAAGATGGTACTTTAAAGAGGTAATTTTTCAATTTACTCAATAGTAACTTAATGCCACGGAAAAAACCACCGACAAATTACGAAAAACCGCTAAAAACATGATTTTAATTTCTAATGCTTTGTTCATCACTAGGGCTCGGATTTTAAAGCATATTAAATAACAAAAAAAGCACAAAATTGTTTTAAAAAAGCAAAAATGAAGCATATTTGAAGCATGACCAAAAGTTAACATTAATTAGTTATAACACTGAATAAAAATTGAAAAATTAATTTAAATTAAAAAAAAGAATTCACTACTATGTATCTGACAATATGTTCGTGTCTTTTAACAGCTTGCACATGTTTTTCTCTCCGTAGGTACATGCTGTTGTACATTATATTATTTTTCATATAACACTTTTATTTCACAAAGTTTGCAGTATAAAATCTTGATAAAATTCTTTATCAACTTCTAACACTAATTTTTTTAAAAATTAATTTGTTTTAACTTTAGGTATTTTTATAAATTACAACACTATAAAACTTAAATTTTGAACTGGTCGATAACGATGTTATCTATGTACTGAGCGTAGGTTCTACAGGCTATATGCTGTATGCGATAATCTACAATAAAATCTATATTTATATTATACATAGATATAAAATCAACCCGATAACAAAAACTATAATAATCCAATACAACCATTTAGTCCGTATTCCGGGTTTTCACATTTCTTCTTAATTAAACAAACATTTTTTTAAGTGAAACCTCTCACTTCGAATTCCACAGTTAGAATAACTGAAAAAAGCGATAAAAAAGCAAAAAAAAAGCAAAAAAAAAAGCATTTACACAAAAAAAAAGCAAAAAAAAAAATGGTTTTTTTGGAATCAGAATTACGTGAAACAAATGTATGTGTAAAAATTAGATTTCTATTATATATATATAAAAAGATGCATTTGTTTTAAAATCCGAGCCCTATTCATCACCATAGAAACGAATAAAAAATAATAATATTATAATATTAATTCAACTTAAAGGCTATAAGTAATAAATAATAACAATATAAAATATCCAGACTGACAAACAGTCTCCGTCAGAATCATTTTTCTTATACAAAGATATTATATCATTGAATTCAAGTTAAATACAATCTATTATACATTAACCCACTTGTAACCTACTGTACAGCAAAGTGACATCCACTTACCCGATTTTTAAATTTTAAGTTTAATAAATTTTGTCGAAATTAAAATTTTAAATATTTAAAAAAAAATTGTACATATAAATATGTGTTTTTAATATTTTTCAATTGCTATTGTTAACATTTTTTAGGAGCCGTGTATTATATTTTCACAATTTTTGACCAATCAAATAAAAATTTATGATTATACCATACATATTATATAAAAAAAAAAATTCAATATAAGAAAACCGCTACATGAGAAATCGAGTTAAATTTAATTTGACTTTCCGATAAACATTTTTTTTTTTGATAAAGGTAGACAAACTTATGAAGAATCTTGTATTAAATTATCAAATCGTAGATAGTTAGATAGTTAGATAAAAAATTTTATGAATTTCTAACTCAAAATAATTTACACATTTTCGTGATGCGTTAATTTATCAAAATTCTAACTAAATGCTAATAAAAAAAATTGTGACTTTTTTTTATATTTTTCAACTGCCATTGCAAGAATATACTAGGAGCCTCGAATTAAATTTCAAGCTTGTTGACTTGACGAATAAATTAATAATTTAGAAAAATGAATGACTCTTAACAGCTGTAACAACTAATAAGTTGTTTTCTGTAGGTCGGTAAAAAAACAATGGGATATAAACCCTAACTCCCCCCCACCTCCCTGAGCACACCACTGATAGACTCTACCTGAAAGATGCACATACTCAGTATAATATTTTTGTTAAATTAATATAGTATATAATTGTATTTTAAAAAGTATCTTAGATACTTCTATTCTCACACAATAGTTTGTATCTAATATGTACAGATAAAGAATTTTTGATTTATAGTTTCAAAATATTATCGAGTTTGATACCTGTTAAAGACTACTATACAAAATATCCTTTCTCAATAATATACATATCTAACTTGTTCAACTTTTGAGAAGCCCAAAGGTTTTGTTACGCAATGATGGACGATGGTGACATATTGCCTTGACGTGTATCCTATATTATATGATGATTTAAGATACATCTACTAAAATTTAAAACTAAATTCACCATTGAAAGTGCCGTTGCAAAGTGCCTTGTTTATTAATTACGAAACATACACGTCATAACTGTGAGTTCTATGTTCCAATATGTACCAAAAACTTTGCTGCTAATGAGTTTCTTGCAAGGATGATGCAGATTGTCAATTTAGAACGATCGTTCTCTTCTTCATAACATTATACTATAATAAACTTTCTTGTACACTGTCCATTTTTCGTGATAATTAATATTTCAAAAATATGTTTATTTCTAAATAGTAATATTGTAAGTTATTTAACCATTGAACTACCAGCCTGTACTTTTAATATAGGTTGTTAAAATAAATAAATAAAATAATTAACTCTCATTGCATATTATTTTTAATAAAACGAATGTATTACATTGATGTTATGCATACAGCGGAAAGTTAAAATTATTTTTATTTACCTACAACTTTATTATCTTTATAAATATTTACTGGCGTTAAGTGAGAACAGACAATATAAAACCGATCAATCCGAGTTTAATATATCTATTTCGCTTGCTGTATACTTACCGATTAACTGTTTTTGTTACCATTCATAATAAATAATAATATAAAATATTCACGTATTTGGCCCGTGAAAATTAATCGATGCAGTCGCTATAATATTAGTATAGGATTGCTCTTTGTCTCTAGAATGTCCACGACCTAAATAGTTTCGTGTCCTTTTTAGTTATTATAAGTATTAAATTAGGTATATTAATTATTAAACTAAACGTATAGACCTACTATACCGTTCACTGCGATCAATAATTATAGTAATAATAATAATAATAATAATAAATATAGCCTAACGTTGATCAATACGTTGTCTCTTGACTGTAGTACTGTAGTGTACTATTGTAGATATCATTCAAACACAAATCATTTTAATTTTATATTTTATGCGTTTTGGAGGATTTTTAATAGATATTGGTGAATTACGGATCAATGATCATTAGTCATTACCAATATACTAACGAATTATTATTTAGTGTTTTAAACAAATATAATATCTAATAGTAAATGATGTAGGTACCTATACAGTTTTTATATACTGTTTTAACTAAATAATGAATTAATTAAAAATCATACAAAATACAATGAACACTTTATACATTTTAAATTATAATAATGTCATTATTGCCTATTATTCTATTTATGTATTTATTTCCTATCTATAATTTAATTTAAATTAAAAACTTTCCATACCTACAGATAAAAATCAGTACTAATACTAATATTACTCTTGTATGGAACCCTGCGTCAACGAGTAGGTATAGATCATAGGTACCTATATCAAAATATGTTTTATGAAAATCATTGTAGTCACATGGTTTGAATACATGTTTATTACCTGGTAAAACATATACCTATATCACATCACACTTCTTTGAAACTAGCCAAACCTTTAAACTATATTTTTTCGTACAGCGATAACACTAATAATTGTTTATAAAATGTATAAACAATTTTTTTTTTTTTTTTTTTTATTTTTTTTATTAGTGTTATTTAATATTTTTTAGAGACATTCCTATATTATTTTAAAAAATAACATCTACAATTTGTTAAATTTAAGTTTAAATATTAACATGACTAATATTAACCTATTGACCAATAAAATTTGCGGTTCATAACTCATAAGTTATGTGTTTATGTATAATTTAAGTAAAATGTATGTTCATACTTTATTCCTCCAATGTCTAAGATTACCTATATTAAATTTAAATACATATAAATAAATACTTTCTTCGTCAAAATGTATTTATTTGTATGACTTCATGATGGGAGAACGCAATGAATAAAGAAAAATGAAAATAAGATTGTATATTAGCATAAACATAAAGTATAGTGCCATAGTGGCATATATGTTTACTGTCTGCATAATTTATCAACAACACAATTCTTTGAAAAAAATTTATGTCTATAGGTCAATGTTAAACGTGTTACATTTATCTTCAAAATGATTTAAAATAAATAGCCGCATAAATTAGTAAATAAATAGAAAACTGTTTAAATCTAAGTGAAACCAAAATATAATTATTTACTGTATGGCGATAAGATATGACCGTAAGTAAGTAGGTACCTACACTAATTACTAGGATACTACCTATAGGCTATTGGTATCTAATACACTGATTACAATATAACTTACTGTAATTTATAGTAATAAATTTTAAGTTTTATAGCAGTTTCAACTTGTATTATTTTAATTTAAGTTCAAAAATGAGAAAAATATGAGTACCTATAGCAGTTGAAATATTTATTTTTGTTTCTTGTTGATGGCGTTATGAGATTAGCACTGTGATTTTTATTTGATAACATATTATATTTCAATCATTTTAATCGATGACACCCGCCTTAAATTTCCTATTTGCTATACCAGAATTTCATTCAAAGAACAAAAATAGTTGCCAAAATCTGGTGGGTCCCAAATTATTTTTCACTAATTTATTCTATAATCATATAATATTATAATTACGCATAAAGATTTATTGGAAGTGGATTATGAACTAATAAATGAAGGTATCCCATTGGTTATTGACTAAAAATTAAAAGCTTAGTTTCGTGTAAACTTTTAGCTCGCTTGCAGTGCTTTCACATAATTTGGCGATTTTAAAACCATATATTTTACAATGGATACAATGAAATGTTTAGTGATAAAATATTACCCATACGAATCGTCCAATAAAATGTTGTCTGTACGGCTGTTGTGTATACCGAAATGCATAAACGTGCGATGTCTCGCTATAGTGATCTGATTCAATGAATCGCCGCGGGCGACCAAAATTAATCATTTTGAACTCAATAGGTGACGTCTATACATGTTTCAATAAGGCCATGTGTCATCTACGCGCCGTATAGAACTTTCATACGGATCTTAACAACAGTGTTGTACATCATAATTTAGTGAAAGTCAAATACACGATTAAGCATTAAATTATATATTTACGAGCACGTTACCGGGCAATTTAGAGGAGTAAAAATCGGTGTTTTTCTCGCAAGACTCGCTCATCTTGGTGGTCGTTACGCCTCCTCAGATCGCTTGTCTTTTTTTTAAACATATTCAAGTCCAGAGGATTAGCTGTAATTGACACGTTTTTGCTTCTTATACAACCAGTAGTTGTGCATCAACAAATTTAAGTTGATTTATGCACACAACCAGAGGTGGGTAATCATTATTTTCGTTCTATAAGTGAAACAAATATATTATATTGGATTATATAGGCAGACATATAGCAGGTAAATCAATTATTATACATGTATACACATAAACACACGATTGAAGTTTAATTTTGTTAAATAATAATTACTCGTATGCATGTACTATGTACAATATACATACTAATAATATTATATAGGAGGTACCTATTAGAAATTATATTTATTATCATTATGAATAAATCAAACAAAATATTATGATTGGGTACCAATAATACTTTTAAAAATAAAACAAACTAAAAAATGACATACAAATAAATACTAATTTATTTTATTGAGATAAACTAATAGTCTTTTAAAAATATTCACTAATTACTATTATATCAATTAATCAATATTATCACTTTCTAACCTATCAAAGATTTAATACATTTAAACAAATTAAGAAACATACATCCCACGAATTGTCTTACTGAAATACCTACGAATGTATTTTATTAGCATTCGTTTCATTCTTCCTACGTAGGTACTACTGTCTTTGGTACCTATATTTTTTTTATCACTGTTTTGCACTGATTGTCAGTTTTCTAACTCATAACTTAATAACTAAATGTATGTTTTGTATACAATAAAACATAAAACTATCTTTTCTCACTAATGATTAGATACAGTGAAACTTAATATGAGATAGATCTTCGTAGGTATGAGATTATTTTTTTTTGTTTTCTGTCATAAAAAAAAAAACTTTTTATACTTTTAACGAGTTAAACAACTTTTATAAATGATTTTTAAATGATAAAAATATAATAATAAAATAATAATATAAAATACAAAACAGTTTGTACTTTCATTACCTATATCTATTAATACAGTAGACTTTTCAAACTTTCTAACTAATATTATATTATGTCATTATTTAAGTATCTATCTATATAATGGATGTATGTAAATTAGTTTTCAATTTTCGATTACCATATTTTATAGCCTTAGAAATAATTGACCAGTGGCCGGTGGGTCTATAATATTATTTACATCACACATATAAATATCAAAGTTAGATAAATAACATTTTACAAACGATACACTAGCATTATTAATTTGACAGTAAATTTATTATGCTAATGAAATAATAGTATTTCATTTAATATAGCGTCGTAGCATAAATCAATATTATGCGTTTAAATATTTAAATAGATATTGATAAAAGTTTAACCTATAAATACTATAGGAATGCAAGATAAAAATCAACTAAAAAATACATTTAAGACATTTACAATTAATTATGATCGTTGATCGATGTATATTATAAATAATAAATCATAAATCATAGTCACTTATAGATATAATTATATTTTACATTTCACAAATATATATTGCTCGAGAGTATAATATGTTCATAAGTAAAAAGTTGACAAGTAGGTAACCACTCTGCTGTACAGTTGTAGGTGTCGAGTGTACGTCGTCATTGAGTATAAGTCACCGTAATATATGTAATAAATTTGAATTCAATATGATAAATCATTGCATACGAAAAACGATTCTGAGCGAAAACGGTCTGTCAGCTTGTATTACTAAGTTCATTTTATGATATATTAATTTATTATATTGCTATTATAATAATTGATATTACTATTGGACATTACCATAATACGGTAAGTTGCATTCATTTCAACCGAAAATATTGAATTTATTAAATATTTTATCAATAAATAATATTTAATAATTATTATAATAGTACCTATATATATTATCGTTATTTTGAATCAATACTGACTTACCGCACGACGGTGTTAATATAGATTCGTGGAACAAACAGGAAATATAGTACAATATTATTCTAAATGTTTTAAAAAAGTCTTTGTGTTCATAAAATATAATAATGTACCAACAAATTTTAAATCTTCGTGAAAAATATTTTTGAGTATTCAAAACTTTAAACTAGTGTGAAGTTAGCCTTTAAGTATACACTTTGTTAGGTAACCTAATTTCATGTGCTTATAAAAAAATCGTACCTATGTATCTTAAATATTTTTATATAGCTAGGAATTATAACAAGTAACAACTTTTGAAGAACCATATATTAAATATATTCAAGATATATTTTATTTTTTAACTAGGTATTAGAGCATAGGTATGCATTTTGACTGAACATTGACGTAAGGCATAATAATGTCCTATGGATGTCTTTTCTTTCTAATATTTTTTAACCCATTTATAAAAAAAAAATATTTTTTTTAAGATACAATTCATTAAAACAATTATTACTAAGAATTTACAAAAAATAACATAATATATAATTTGAAATAAATCAAGTTAGTAATCTTTGTACATTTTCTTATTATATATTATTTTTCTAATATGTGTTTAGAATCCTAAAGAAGTTATAAGGGTATAGGTACAAATTAAAAACTAAGCAAGACTTAATTTTTCAAAACCAAGTAACCACTAGGATTCTGATTTCTCAACACACGTTAGGAAAATATGTAATATAGCTTATATTAACTTAAAGCTTAAGCCGTAAAAAATATTGTAAAATCATTCTACTTACTATAAATTAAAATAATAATAAAAATTAAATATTTACAATAATTAATATACTATAATCAAATTAAATTAAAATGAATTAAATAATTTTTAGAGAACTAAAAAAAGAAAATTTTTTTAGTAACTGATATACCTAACATTACTATAACTTATTGATTTACATAGGTACTCAATACTCATATAATATGTTTGAGCAGTATAAATATGCACAAAAATAAAACATTTTAAATACTAATTCTGCTGTATTCTGGTATTCAAATGATAATTATAAGACAATTGTTTGAAGTGGTAAACGGTACTTAGTCATTTGGTAATAATACGATAAAAATAGAAGTACCGTTCTCTGTCAATCCATCAATGCATATTAAAATTTGCAACCAGTTATTGACTGAAACTAAAATAAACAGTTTATACAGGTTTTTTTTAATCTGCTAATTATTGTACACAATTTGTAGGACTGTATATCTATTGTATTGCCAGACTCATTGCAATATTGAAACTACTACATAATGTATATTATTATGTTAAAGTTGAACTTAATATTAACCGATTTACTAAGTATAAAACCTAACCTTAGCCTTAACATAACATGAAACATTTCTTCCTATGCATGCACTATACACATCTATCCAACCAATAAAATACATAATAAAGTAGCATCATTCGTCATTATACGTTCATAATACATTCATACATGCATCAATACATGTATACATAATACATACGTAGATACAAATAGGATTCTAAAATGTCATGAAATTAATTTTTTTTATATTTTATATTATAATGAAAGATAAAAAAATCAAATTTTAATTTAAAACTATAATAGGAAATACAGTAAACACCTCTACTTATTTAAGTGTTGAGTGAAAAATGTTATAGAAATATTTCTTAGATTATACTAATTACATAATAATGATCTATCTTATAGATAAATCTTCTTTACATCGTGTTCGGAAATTAAATATTGATAATCAGTAATTAAGTATGAAATCAATGTGACTATCTAGTGATGATTTTATGAAACATACAAAAAATCACAGTTAAAAAAAAGGTGGATAAGTGGATGTCGCTTTGCTGTACAGTAGGTTACAAGTGGGTCTCTGTAATGGATGGTGTTAAATTTGAATTCAATGATATAATATCATTGTATAAGAAAAACAATTCTGAGCGAAAACGGTCAGTCAGCCTATGATATTACCAAGTATATTTGATGATATTATTGTGAATAAAGTAATTTATATATAACCTATTAACGTGGAGCCTTGTTTTTAATTTTCAATCCTTAGCCATAAAAGTTAAACATTTTATACATTTTTAACTACAAAATAATTAATAAATTATAAATTTGATAAATGTTGTAAAAATTTGAACTTTAAATGCTTATAAAAAAAAATTGTGCCTATGTATTTTTAATATTTTTCAACTGCTATTAGGACGATATATCAGGAGCCTTATATTAAATTTTAACGCTTTTTTACCCAACAAAAAAATCTTTATTGATATTTATAAAAAAAAAAACTAAAAAAATTGAAAACTGACAATGTCCGTAAACCGCTCAAAAAGAGTCAAAATATTTTCGAAATTTCATGGTGTATAGAAAATGCTAATATAAACATTCAGTGAAATTTTCAAGTATCTACAGTCATTCGTTTTTCAATTACAATAAAATAAGAAAATTGTTACATGAGAAATCAAGTGAATATCAAATGTTGTAAAAATATAAATTTCAGACGCTCATAAAAATTTAATTTAAGTTTCTTGTAGACATTTTTTTTTTGATAAAGGTAGACAAACTTATGAGTAATCTTATATTACATTTTCAAATCTTAGATTTAAAAAGAAAATTTTTTATGAATTCTCAACTCAAAATAGTTTGCTAATTTTCGTGATTTTTCCGTATTTTGTCAAAATTTGAACTTAAAATGCTTATAAATAAAAACTGTGACTAAGGATTTTTAATTTTTTTCATCTGCCTATGAAAAAATAACCTAGGAGCCTTCTATGAAATTTTCAAGCTTTTTTACTCAACAGATAAAATTTTATTGATATTTGTAGAAAAAAAAAACTAAAAAAATTGAAGACTGACAATGTCCGTAAACAGCTCAAAAAGAGTCAAAATATTTTGTAAATTTTATGGTGTATAGAAAATGCTAATATAAACATTCAGTCAAAATTTCATGACCCTACGGTCATTTTTTTTAGAGTTACACCAAAAACCAAATTCGATTTTCTCGAAAACAGATTTTGCGTAAAAATTCCCGTTTTTCCTTAATTTTTCTTTTGTTTTTCATGTCGTTTTTGAAAACTAATGGGAAATTTTTACTTTTTAAAAAAAAACACACATCATTGTAAAATCAATACATTCATCGCTTCGCTCAGAATCTAAAATGTTAAAAGTATATATTTCATAGGTACTCATAAGTCATAACCCTACAAACATACATATTATATATTATACACATACATTCATACATTCATATAGGCTACCTATTAAGATATATAGGCAATTACTAAAGCAATCATAGTTAAAAAATCCAAAAAAAACTAAACGTTCTGAGAAATAAATAGGTAATAAATACTAATAACATTGAGTTTTTTCCAACAATTTAAATTACATTTATTTATAGAAGTAGAAATGATTATTTGCAACGGTAAATCGTTTTGCTATAATAATAATATCATCTATTGTTGTAAAATTCCTAACAGAAGAAAGTGGTTTAACAAGTAACAACGGATAATATATAATGTAATAAATGTTACAATATATATTTTATTCGTGTTACTTTTTACACAGGGTATTTACATATTTGTTTGGAATAAACGAGTTTACCATTTCACGAAAACTTTTATTCGATTTTATGATAAAACCTTGTAAATATATATTTTATTATTATTATACACATAAAATTCAATTTACCAGTAATCTACCACTAATGCATTATATTTATTGCAGAAAGCATGGACAATGTATGGTCGTAAAATAGTTAGACACTTGGCAACATATCTTTACATAAGCAACCTCTTACCTCATTACTATAATAACTGTATGTAAAATGAACACAACATTATTACTAAAATATGAATACACGTTTAAGTACAAACTAACAAATAATTCCATAAAATAGAACAAACTTGAATTATTTTTAAGCCTCCTTTATTTTTGTTATTTTGTTATTGTAATTTATCTGTTAAGACAAAAATAGTATAGATGTATAATAATCTCAAATGATTAAAACTTTAAACTTAAGATATTATATGATTAAAAAAAATGTAGGTATTTAAGGTATAGGTACAAGGCTATATACTGAATTTTTATTTTTATTTTTATTGAATGAATAATAATATGTAACTGCCCTAATCCCTTGAGTAGTTGAGTCTTATTAACTGAAGGCCCCTACAATTAATACTAGACATAATAGGTACCATATTTTATTTTTCACCAATAGTTACCGTACCTTACCGTAATTTTGTTTTTCATAGTCCCATCAATAGAATTTTCCATTATAATAACAAATAACCATCTGACTTTGATTTTTAGATTCTGAGTGGAACTATAAATGTATTGATTTTACAATCATGTGTGTTTTTTTTTTTAAATTTTTTTTTCATCACCTTTTAACCTACTGTACAGTAGAGTAACACCCACTTGCCCACTTTTTTTTCTTTGATATCCGTAGCCTGTAAGTTGCAAAAAAATGTTACTTGTTTTTTAGTTTATTTCTCTAAGTTGTACATACTAAGCCCTCGCGGGCGTTACAATCAAAGTAAAAATAATATAATAAATAGGTATGAAATAGGAAATAAGCACTAATAAATATTTGCTTTTGCACATTTAACCTATATATACTGAATTACATATTATGATTATAGATATGTAACCAAATAAAATCAATTTTACAATAACTTTCAAAAAAACTATGCCTTGGCATATATTATTATGCTTAAAAATTACAATATCATATAACACATTTCTATTCAATTTATCTGTTAAATAATAACCTCTATAAGTCTAATAATATTTTTGCATTTTTTTTTTTTTTTGATATGTTAAGTTTGATTGTTATTTAAAATAAAACCTTAAAACAAATTTTTGTCAAACTGTAAATTTAATTAAGACAATTTATTTCCAACTAAAATTATCATGAACTATAAGATTTATACAGATTTATACAAATGTGGATGAGGCGCAGTGAATTATATTTTATTTAGTTACTTATTATAAAGTACATCGTATTTAAAAACATATCACAATATTTAATCAGTCAGCCAATTAAACATATAACATGTATCTAATATGAGTATCATTCATTATAGAAATTAGAATCTCGTACACTGCAATGTAAAAATGTATACATACAATGTATCGTAATACTTTCATAGTTACCTATATAGTTTAGGTATATGGATTTAAGTTATCTAGTATATTATAGGTACCTATAGTGTTTTGATTATTAAAAGAAAATATGTGATAAACATAAATTTATTTTTTATGAAATTAAAATAGTTATGATGGAAATTATTTAAATTTAATCATCAAACAATTGTCTTATTATAGGTGCTACAAATAAAGTTAAAAACGCGTTTTGTTCAAAAACAAATACTAGTTTATTAATTCAAAAATATTTAATTCAGATTATATTATACCTAAATACCTAATACCTATAATATATTTTACGATCTCATTAAAACCTTATTTTATTTATTTTATGTATACTCCATTTAAAAATATATTCCATTAAATAACCAGAGGCATTCAATATTCTCGAACTCGTTTGACAAGATACAAATTATTTAAGATAAATAATATTTGAGTCGAATACCATTAATTTTATCAACCTATAAAATACAACGATGAAACTTTGATTGATTAACAAATATTGGCGGGGGGAATCGTAGAAAGAAGAACAGTTCATTATAAAATAACAAGTAGTCTGTGGATAGACATTGTTCGTTATCACGGTAGTCGGTTAAATATTAAATAACCAATCGTTCAAGTCTCTCAGAATGGCACATAATACAAGGTAAATAATCAAGGCAGTAGACGCCTACACACAATTAAAACAATATTTTAATACATTATTAAGTAATCGTATGATAATATAACAACTTTATTCAAGTATTTTAAAATTTTTTTTTTTATTTTATATTACATAAGTAAGTGATTTTATTTAATATTAGTTAAAAAATTATTAAATCAATTCTTATTTTCCGATAGCATATTATACAACCAACTATTAGGTACCTATTATTAAAATTATTGTTTAAAATTACTGTAAGTAGGTACTTCATATTTAGTTGAATCGCATGAGTAATATTATTATTAGAATACATGTAATTTAATATATTTTATTTTAGTTATAAATTGAGAATATAACACTACCTATGAATGTATATTTTTGTTTACATTCAATATTTTAACTAAAGATTAACTATGATGATAAATGTATAATATATAGCTTAGGCAGTACATAATATGGACTTATTTAATTTTAATAATATTACAATGAAAGTGCTACGCATAGGTAGGTACTCAGAAAATGTTCTTATTTTATATTATCGCTTGCTTAGTAACCTAATATGATAAAAGAACATTTTTTTACAGTCGACAAATAAAATATGTCAAGTTTAGAACATAAATAGTTGTATGAATTGTACAGGCTTCTATAGTCAAAAAGATCGATTGAAATTTCAGGTATGTTTTTAGAAGGCCTTGACCTGCAATGTATGGTCTTGAATCTTAGTAGGAAATAATTTTGTATTCATCACAGTTTAGAAGTTAATGGTCCCAAATATAAAGAGTATTCTATTTTAGTTTAGACTGTTTAGAGAATAAGAAGATTATTTAAAATTCTACTCAGTTATGGGAACTACTTATACAATTTCTATTTCTCTTCATTTATATTATATACCATATTATTATACTATTTAGGACTACTTAACTACTTTTTTTTACTCTTAATAAATTACAGGGAAAGTGATGAACTTACGCATTTTAAATTTAGTTTTATAAAATTTAACGTAATTATAGCGGTAGAAAAAGTAACATAAATTATTAGGCTATAAATAGATTCATATTTTGTGATAATACTATTTCACTGAAGTACACCTTCATAATAAATTATCCTTAAGTTAATATTCAAAAAAATGTATTTAATATTAGATACAATGTTTTTACAATGATAATATGATACCCATACTAAATAATAATAATTTATACTTTTGAATTGATTTTTTGTCCGTCTTAAACAAATTATGACACTAAAATATTACTATCGAATACTGGACATCTTTGGGGAAGTTTATCAACATATGAGTAGAATAATGGTAAACAGCGATGTCCTATAATTCGCAAATACTTTGTAGGTCAGTTCAGTTTCAGGTCATAGAACTTTACCATGCGTGTATATATATTTTGTTCTTCACAATTAAACTTACGGTACTCCAAGTACGTGTCCGTACGAATTGCACTGTATATCATGAATACTAATGTATGTCAACCAGAGCAGGCGTGTCTTGGGCGAATTTACTTATTATTATTTTTTTTTTTTTTGACACTGAAAGAACAGAGTCCAAATAGTGACTCATATATATCCTATATGTACCAATATCTCACGAAGACGCGAGACTGTGAAACGGCCAAACACTTTGTCGTCGAACGTCTAGCGACTAGTTACTTCCGCATTGAACTCACGGGTAGACTTGTTTTTCTGTTTTAGGCCCGTCATCGTCATGTTATTCCTTATAACCATTATATGCATCGTGACCTCGTTGCCGGCCTCAATGAACATGCCACTAGTAGACCCAGGTAAGCCGATCACACTTATAATAATTTTTGAATGTTTTCAAATAAAATTGTAAATACTCAATATTAGCATTTAGAAAACCTGACCTAACTCAATCTGAAGTATGAAACATTGAAATATTATTCTTAAATTAAAAACTATCAAATAAATCAAACCTTTGGTGATTAAAAACTGAATCTTAGTTATTTAAATTAAATACCTGAAATGGAACAACTAATTTATCAATATATTATGTATTAATTTTTTTTTTATAAAAATTACATTTAACAAGTCATATGGACTCAAATTGTTTTACCAGAGTCAGTTTTTCAGTTTATTTATGTTTTCATATTGCAGTAAAGTATTATTATTATTATTATTATTAAAATTTAGTGTTACACTCAAGGATTTCATTGAAATTTAATATATAAACCAAAAAAATAATTTTACCAACATATCTATATTATATAAATATTAAATATATGTATATTGTGTATCATATAAATATATTGATGTACATTAAATTGTATAATTTTATTATCTTACTTTTTGATGTTTATTATAATTATTATTTTATTTAAAGGGCTCTTTGTAATATCAGGCGTCAAAACATGTGGAAACACTTTCGGTTATTGTCTTTTGGGTAGTGATTGCACCATGGACGATGATTTTTTGCCAGATCCAACTGGTAACTGTGATGGTTTGAAACGTGCATTCACTCCGAGTGCTCCTTTTGCCTGCTGTAAGTTTAACCAAAGATCGCCTCAATCCGGGACACCGATGATAGAATCTAAAGGTACCAAAAAGGCAGCTAACACTGTACCTAAAGATAAATTGGGAAGAAACACAAGGGAAAATATAGATTCCTCACAAATGGATAGTGATCAATTGGCAAAACTAAACGAAATTGAGTTAGTGGTCAAAAAAATTGTCGAACAACTAATAAATGAAACTGCAAATAATATTAAAGCAGAAGAAACCATATTAAATACTGAAACAAAAAAGGAAGAAAATACGATTAGAAATAGTATAAATGATGAAAAACCAACAATGAACGACATTATTGAAATAAAAGATACTACTGTAGATCCTTTCACAAATCCAGAAGAAACATTAGACGAAGGATATGGGAAAAAAGAAATACCTCTAGAGAACAAAAAAGACAATGAAACTATTACACCTGACACACTTGACACAACTGAATCAGAGACGGAAGAACCAAGCATTGATGACGAATTTAAAGCTGAAAAACGTATTTGTCAAAAATCTTGTAAAAGTGAAATTATTTTTTTGGTTGATAAAAAACCAATGTGTTATGGAACACTTTTAGATGACATATGGATACTTACTTCTGCCACATGCGCTTCCAGGTAAAGAAACACAAAATATCAGAACCTTAATATCATGAAAATAAATTTAATACAATGTATTATAATTAATTATCAGCCAAACTAGAAAATTTGAAAAATATCCACCTAAATTAATAGTCATAACCAGAGCTATGCATTTGACGCATATAAAGACAAACTGTTGAGAATGAATATAATACTTAAATGTAATTAAAATAGCAAGCTAGGCATCAAAATATATTATGTAAATCCCAGCATAATGCAAGTAATTTAATAACAATGATAGTTAAAAATGAATAAACCTTTGTTCAAAAGAATAAAAACTGTTGAGCAAATTTTATAATTTTTGTCAAGATTGGTGGTATAAATTACCCATAACGGTATACAAATATTATTCAAGTTATAGAATAATATTCTGTTGAAAAAATATTTTTTTAAATCTTATAAAATAATGTTTAAAACATATTATTTATTACTATAGGTCACATTTTTATTTCTACCTATAACTGTACTAAATTTTCAAAAAATTAAATCTTTAGTTTTTAACTTCATTTATAAAATACATTAAAAATTATACTTTTAATAAGCATCTTTTAGTTTTTCCAGAAGAGAGAAAGAATACTTTTTAGGAATATAAAATACAAAAAAACATTTAATTACTTATTTAATATATCTTTACATTTTTATTTTTTTAATTTTTAAACTTTTAATAAGAACATTTTTTAAAATTTTAATAGGTAAAATCATGAAAAATTAATACAAACTATCCTCGCCTTATTAACATTTAATCACAAATTTCTTTCCATAACTTAAATTTTAAAACCACGCAAAAAAATTAAATTAGACTTAAATTTAGACTTTAGGTCTCTACTTTTTATTTGTATATACAATTTTTAAAACTTAATAATTCCTCATAAAAGTATAATATTTAGAAATATTTCAATAAGCATATAAATAAAATGTCAAAAATTCAAAACTTATATAGATAATTCCATATATTTTTTATGTCTTACATTTTTCTTATCTATAATTATTTTAAATTCAGGTTGAATAAATCTGGTATAAGGAAAGTGACAGTAAGTCGAAAAGACTTAGTGGGACCGACATTGAGCATTTCGAACATATTAGTGCACGAGAATTTCAAATCACCCGTTTCTAAAAGCGCACCAGAAAACAATGATTTAGGTAAATAGTATTATATTAAAATGTGTTCATCAACATTTATCTAAATTTACCTGAAATATTATTTAGCACTAGCTAGTTTGACTGTTCCACTCGAGAGTCAAGCATGTACTCCATGTTTCAGCCAAAAAAATACCGTAACGAATGAAGTATGCAAGACTTCTCAAAACCCGAATTTTAAGAATACAGTGAAATCATGTTCGTATACATTTAAATATTAAAAGGAAACATTGTGACCATATCAACAATTTGATTTCAGCCGAAAACTGTGAAGGTCGTGTACAACTACGAAAGTTGATTAGCAATCCATACATAATACTGCCGTGCAATCACTGGAGGATGCAATACAATGTGAGTATACGTGCATTTAGCCACGCGAGGCGTCACATTTTTTTGTTCGTTTAAAGAGTAACAGTTGGTTAAACAATATTGATTATCCCTCTTGTGATCAAAAGTATGATGTTAAAATAATGATATATGTATGATATACACGTTACACATGTATCATTGTACATTTTAATAAGGTAATAAATAGATGAATAATATCGCACAAAAAATACGATTAATATTCTTTAAAACACTGCAGATTTTGTTATATACTGTTATAGTATTATTGAAGAAATTGTAAGAATTTTGAAATTAAAATGTAAAATACTTTTGTAGCGATTAGATTATTTGAACTCGATTAAACATTTATCACTCCAGTAAATTAATTCAAAAAAACTGTAAAATTTAACTATAAAACCTTAATTGTACAAAAAAATTATACAGTAGTCAAAGAAAAAAAAGGTGAAAATATAAGATTAATTACCTACCATACTTTGACATAAAATAAACTGAAATGGTTACTTTTAATTTATTTGGTAGGTACCTATACAATGTTTTGAATCCATGTAAGTTTAATGAGAAAAGTACTATAGGTGTATGAGTTTTCGTACTTCTAGTCATAAAATGAAGTAGAGAAAGTGACAAGCAGTACAAAATATTGTAATAGAAAAATATTCATAAAAGCGTATTATTTAAAACGTATATCTTTATTAATGCAATATTTAACAAAATATTATACAGGGGTGCAGTGTAAAATAAATTGGAATGAAAGGAAATAATTATTATGAGTGTACCTATATCTAGTAGATACCTATATAGGATATTAAAATTAATTATATTTTCAATAATAATCTAATTTGATAAGCTGAAGAGGAATAATTTAAGAGTCAATCATTTTATATGTCAAAATAAAAACAATTTAAAAATGAATCGTTGATTAGATATTTATAAAAAAAATTAAATCGGGACAAATCCAGATATTGTGTTATTTTATGTCTTTATGTAGAATACTAATAATGAAAATGTTTAACGATGTATGGTAATATTTACCATAAGAAAAATATATTACATTTTTATGTTTAGAGTTATAAGAATTATAAAATAATACTAAATAGTGAATAAATAATGGATTGTAAACATTGATAAACAGAACGATCTACCTAGGTCCTAGAGTATAAAGCGATGTCCGTACAATTATGTATTATAGCACAAATAAAGAATAATAAATAGGTACTTTTATTATTACATTAATCGATATTTTTGTTCTGAAACATGCACTAGAATAAACATTAAATTATTTTTCTTCTTACTACCTTATAGCTAAAATGAAACTGTGTTTGACTTTTGCAGCAAGAAGGGCGACTGGGAAGCAGCCTGTGGTGTGACGGTAAACTGGCTGGTGTCCAAACTGGCGTTGGCGTAGGGTCGTTGATTTATACGCCAGTGAATGAGTACGCCATGTGGATATCCGATAACAAGAGGTAAAAACTTGTTGTTGATTTCCGGGTAGCAAATAAGCTTGGGATGGAAAAATCGCAATATCATACGTATCAGAATTACACATGTCATATTATAAACACTGCTATAAGCTTGAATTGAAATAGCATATTAAACTTGATTTTATAAGTTTTATTTGCATACATCCAATGCTATAAGTCGTAAGATAAAAATACCAAGATGTCTGATTAGACAAGAATATCATAAGGATGAATAATTTATTTGATATCACTAATTTCAAACTGAACATTTTAGATACACAAACATTTTAATCTCATGAAATGAAAGTAGTATTATACCACGTTAAGTATAGGTTAGATGAAAATACATTTACTCAAAAATATACATTTTATACCTGTATTACGTCTTACTCCAAAGAAAAAAATCAACAAATCCTCCATTTTCACACATATACATTTTTCAGGATTGAAGAAAGAAGATGAACAAACAAATTCATCAGATGAAGATCTTGTGTATTAAAAGACTGTGCAATTATTAAAATATTAAATTAATTTCATATCTATTTTACTTACGTAATTATTGATAAGTTTTTAGATTGTAATAATTTATTATAATCGTATGTAATTTTATGAATTAATTTTAAGACATTAAACATCCAAAACAAAACAATTTTTTATCGAATTTAACTCCACTTTCCGTTGCTGGGGGATTTTTAGAATTATTTTTAACGCGTCAAAACTAACAAAAGATTATTTCTATCATAAGGGGTAAGATGGTTTTAAGTGTTATAACCTGTCTACACAATAATAGATCTTCTTTTTTTTTTAATAACTGGTAGGTATATTACACCTGGCTGGTTTAAATTATCAGAGATGTTTTTGTTCTGTACAACATTGGTTTTATTACCTGGCAAAGAATATTACGGGGTTGGATACAAGGTCACTAACTGAGGGAATAACGAACGTTCTGACAGCCTTATGTCGTTATAATGATGTATATAAAATTATATTTTCATATAATTATTTTATAATATGAAATTATATTCTTTTCGTTGTATAAAACTTCACGTTAATAGCTTACAAAAATAATAACCATAAATAAACCGACCTAAAATTATATTTTAGTATTTATCCAGTTATAATCAAGTTGTATTTTCACAGTTCCAATCTTTTGTACAGTTGCAACCTAACATTTGTATTTTTTATACAATTACTCCGGGTCACTGTCAGAATTGTTTTCATTGATTATAAAATGTGTAATTGCATCCTACGAAGTATATAGTGTATATTTGTATTTATAATTTTAATAGAATATGTTTTTTTTATTTTATTTTATATAAATAATATAAATGGCCATGGCTGTATGAAAAAATATTTATATAATATTTAATTTCATTTTTTTAATTTATAAAATAATTACAATTTAAGCTTTTGTTTAACCAACTAAAATTATTTAAATTTATTTATTTTTTAAATTAAAACAAAAATATTTATGTCGATACTTTATTGTTTAATGAATTATTTAATGAATATTTCATATTATTCAAATTCTTTAGTAATACATATTATATTTGAAGAATAACCATAAGTGTATATAGGCGCCTACTCTTTTTTAAATTTCAAATTATAATACTGGTTTAATTTTATATCTTTAGCAATGTACAAATTAATAAGATGCGTAAATTTGATCAAGCAAATGTACCGATCTATTTATAATTTTAAAATAAATATAATGTAGGTATACAAATATATCAACGCGTGTAAATTATATTCAGATTTTTGTCTTAGAATTCTAAATAATTTGTTTTGATCAAATTAAATTTTTTTTTTATTATAGAATGTATTTTGAAATGTCTTACTATAAAGAAATTACTATACTTATATTATTTAAAATCTACCTTGGTTGATTGTCAGTATACTATTTTTTCCATGTCCTTTAGATTAGAATATGTTAAGATGCTTATTAAAACGTGACAGTGAAACTATTTACAGAATATATCTATCATACATACAGTAGTGTAGGTAATTAGAAAAGCCAGAGTAGAAGGTAAAATAATTATGTAAAATATAACGACAATAAATAAGACATTTTATATCGCACCGACGCAAGTTCGAAACCTCGGCCGCGGGCGGCATTTTTCTTCGGGCAAGTCACGGTGTTCGGAGAGAAGTGCCGCCATCCCCCCCTGGGCATGGATGATACCTAAGGGTGCCCACTAAAAAATCTGCCAAACCAAAAACACACGTGTTTACTAACCTACAATTCTCCTCCCCTACAAACAAAACCAAACAGCTAATGACCATAGTTGCCGGGCTTCATGATCAATAAAAAAAAACTTATTATTTTATATAATCTACCAGCTAATTTTAATTTATATTTTATGTAGGTAGGTATCTAATGTGTACTTTTTTATTTCTCATTAAATCATCAAATAAAAGCAACTGATTGTACATTGGTAACTCTCGTGCATGTATCCAATACCTATATTTTTATATTTATAGTATGAAAACAAATAAATCTAATTTATTTATTTCAACTTTAAATCATTATATTTTACATTTCATTAACACTAACACCGAATTACTTGGACATGGCAGGAGTTGTGAGTATTAAACTAAAGCTAACTTAGCATCTGACAGAAATGTATCTACCTACCTACTAATAATTATATTATATTGACATAATTCAAAATTTAAAATAATGTTAGTTTAATTTAAAAAAGAACGGTTGTTATTATTACTACCTTACTCCGTATTCGTAATTCGTACTATTACATTTTAGCTAAAATTAAATTTTCTATTTTTTGTTTTATGTTTCCTAGTTCGAAAATTTGAGTTAATTTGCAATCAATTTAAAATATCCTAATAGTTAGGTTAGATTACATATACTTACACAATACAATTAAAAACTATCAAAGTCTTTAAACGTGTTTATAATAATTAATTTAAATATATAATATATACATATTATACTAAATTAAGTATTGATCGCGTACATTTAATGTATGTATTATAAATGTAAACTACAAGTATTAAGTACCTATGCTTGTTTCCAAATGTTACTCAATGAATATTACCTAAGAAGGAAAAAGAAAGTTATATTTGTTTTAATAATGTGCCTAGGTATATACAATAATAAAATAATAATCGATGTAATATACATATATGCGTATAACGTGCACAGTAAATATGGAAAGTGAACATGTATTCTTAAGTGTAATTTATGTTAGTCATAAGCATAAGTCATAAGAATAGACCACTCCAACTGCGATCACTCCGTCACTCATTAACCGACTTTAATAGTAGAGATATTATACAGAAATTAACTGTACCAGAATAATTTTGTTACTTATATCTATTTTCTGTAAAATATTATATATGCGTTTGTGAAGTTAACATCTCCCATTAAAAATATGGTTATACGTACATTCGGTTCAACGGTTGAAAATAATTAGAAGATCGTAGTAATTTTCCGCGAACCGTGAACATTGATTTGTTGTAATTTATTATTACTCATAACTATTTACCGGATTGATAGGTATTAATGTATTATACATTTTACGAAATTCAAAATTTAAAATAAAATTATAAACATGAAGTACCTATTACTTCACAATCACTTATCAGACCTGGTGATGTGTCATATTTGTACGTTAATTAAAGTCATTGCATTCGACCAAATACCGACGGTTCTTAAATGCACTTACAACTGCAGAAATCAGTGACATAAAAACAGTCCAAGACCTAAGTGCAACGCTTGCCCATAGTAAATTGTTATCGCACCGTTTCTCGCAATACCACCGAAAACTTAGAAACTCGAATACCACCCAGAACTTTGAAACTAGAATACTACATCGAGAATTTTAAATCGCAAATACCTACCTACATATATCTGCTGAGGCTGCAGTTGTATGCAATGCTAGTAAGTTACTAATACTGACTTTCCACCAAAACCATCGACGTCGTGTCGACCTTACGACGCCGCTGCCTTCTACGTCTATAATATATATTATATTTTTGTATTACTGTTATTATTATCATATTTATTGTCATATTCTTCTGAAATAATAATAATATGATATCATAACCATATTGTTATTATGATAATAACAACATGTACGGTTCGTGTGGTGTGTGACGTCACCTTCGGCGTCCTTGCCCACGGTCGTCCGGGGGATTCACTTTCTTTCGAGCCACCGGCTCACAGACACAAGCGACAGCGGCGACGCGCACACGCCCGAGATCGGCCGCGACTCTCTCTCCTTCTCGCCGACCGCGCCACCGCCACTCACGTCCGCCGGAGCGATAGTATAATATTATACCTACCTTATACCAAGCGCGCGGTCATCGGACGCACTGGAAACCCAGCGGACCGGCACGGCGGGCGGGGGCGGGCGGCGTTTACTCCCACGATTTGCGGCGGCGACGGCTAGAAGAGATCCCGCGCGACGACGCGACGCAGTGCCGCAGTATCCGCGGGCCCCGAAATACTTACGGTCCGCTCTGGTTCGCGTCTGTTATGTGCGTTAATCGTCCGCACCGCCACCAGCACTACTCTGCCAGGGACGACACGCTTGGAACATGTGGTCGAGATGCGTCCTGATATTAGGTTAGTCGGATCATAATAATAATATGAAATAATGTAAAATAAAGTTATAATTATAATAATGATAATATGTCGTTATTGTTGATATCGTACTATTGTCCGTGTCGCCAGTCGTATAATATGATATCATCATATAAACGGGGGTGGAAAATTCGTGTATATTGTCGTGTATTCTGGTCGATCGAGTCATCTTCGAAGAGCCAAAACGGATGACAGATGACTGAACGGTCACTGCAGCGTGCACAGCAGCAAGCACTGAGGGTGGTACTTAAAATCAAGACCAACAATTTTTATATTTATTTTACTGATATAATATTACTATTATAAGATTACCTACCCCAGTATACCGCCCTTCGATTAAATTGGCACTATAGTTACTATTTTTGGCTAAATATTATCCATTCGTTTAAACTTGACGTACCTAAATAAATAAATTTAACTTTAAATTTTTTTAAACGGACCTGATAGATCCGATCAGTAAAAAAAAAAAAAAATAATAATAGCAGTGACCACATTGCCAATTTGCGTGTTGTTATTACATATTATTCTTTTCTCGGTATGTTGTACACAGAAACATACATTTTTTTTAAAAAATCATCGAATGGCTAACAAAAAAAAAGAAATGTACTAAACTATTAAGTTAATAGGATCATAAAATAATTTTTTTTTTTTTGGTTTATTATAAATAAGAAACCGAAAATCTAAGAATTTTGCTCTGTTCTACTCATTTATCGCTGCATGATACGACATTATAGGTAAAGAGCGTAATAGCGTAATACGTATGGTGTAAAATTAGGCAGGTATAACAACTATGACTATTCCAAGAGAATTTATGAACGGATTTCTATAGTCATCCAGAAAAGCAAGTTAAAGAGTTAGAACATCACAATAATAATTTAAAAAAGGTTTGTTAAGCCTTGATAGACTACGCCACTCTTAGACAAATAACTTATAATTTGTATAATTTAACTTAGGTTGATACGTATTGACGAATAGTGTTGTTTTGTTTTGTTTCTTATACAATTTAGTTTGTTAGAAATACATTTTTGTGAATGGGGGACTTTTGTGTTGTGATGACACTGCAGTGATATACTTTACCCTTTAAAATTATTTTTTTACCACCACACTCCGGTTGAAAGGTTTGCGGTATACAATGAAATCAATTACAGTAAATTAAAATATAAAAATCATATTAATTTTTAACACTAATGACAATAAATTTGATAAATACTTACTTTAATTTAAATTCAAATTGTTTTATTTTGTAATACATTTTAAAATTAAAATATTTTTGTAATAATTGTTAAAATAATAGTATAATTTGAATATTAATTTATTAATCATTTTTCATATTTCAACTATCACATTGCACGCGCTATTTATAATTAATCCCAATGCAACTAAAAAAAAGTTTGATTTTGACAACAAAAGTCAAAAGTTCCATAATAGGTCTATTATATAAATTATTTAATACTACAAATCACTAACATATTATACGTAAATATACGCATTAATTATAAACTATATAATAAATGTTTATTTGTATTTTAGATAAAAATTTAAAAAATTATTAATCGGATAAAATACAGCATAATTGTATTCATAATTTGTATTTAATTTCAGAACTTACTTTTGATTTTGATACGTACTTGTTATTTAAAATTAATGCATATTATTTGAGTCGTTAACACGTACGATCATCCAAAATAAATAATAGGTAATAATAATAATAATAATAATACATTTCTATCTGAATCCGGTTGGTGCTTATTCATAATCCATAAAAAGCTAAAAAGTTATTGCTTATATTTTATCAGAATACCTAGTATGCAGACTAACAATGTTTACGTTTTTTCAATAATCTAGAATTATAAGCAAGTGGTGCATTCAACCGCGTGAGTCTTTTTGGAGCATCACAAATTGAGTTCATTAATTCAAATTTGTATACAAAATATTTTAAATTGTGTACATAATAAATTATACATATAGGTAGGTGGTGCCAGTTTTTAGTATAATACTCAATTGAATAAACCCAATCATTATTCCTTATTCGTCAAAATATAATTATTCTCGATGAATTTCGCTCTCCAAATCTTAAATATTGGATACGGTTCTCTTATTATTTGTATCACTTTATGTAACGAATTTGAAAAAATATATGAAAACATTTAAGAATATAAAATTAAATTTTTCAAAAAATAAAATTCTAAATAATTGATTATATTTAATTGATAAAATTATATTCTTGAACTTATAAGTAGGCTTGGCATATTTGAATATCAATTAAACTTCATTATAGAATGTAGTCTCGATAGCCGAGTATAATTGTATAACGAAAATGCAATTCGTTTCGTTGAGGACCAATAAAGATTACAGATTATTGTAGTATGCTTGGCGCATTTCTCTAGTTGTATTATCTGACAAGTGACAACATAACAAAGTCCAGTACTAATTTCGCCCATTATGGTTTTACATCCTTCAACAGAACGTTATGATTTGGTCCATTAAATTGTCTTCCGGTCATGATGCGGACTTCCCGTTAAAAGAGCACGCAAAAATAAAAAAATAAATTATAAAAAATATGGCCCGTTATGTAAAACTGTACTCATACTGGGCGGCGAGTCGTCTTCAACTGATTCATTATGATTGAACGCATTCGAGGGAGACGAGTGGCGGTATGTATATTTTTTTAGCAGTTGCACATTCAAAAACAATGGTCTATCATGTCCAACGTAATAACGTATCAAAGATTCTCACAGTCCACAGGGGTAATGATTCGTTTAACAGAAATGTATTGGCACATTGTTTCAAGTGATATATTGATTTTCTTACACTTGGGGACACTAGGTCATTTTTATACAGTTATATTTTTTTAGTTTTTTAACAAATTAACCACAAAATTGAACGACCTTAAGCAATATTTTAAGATACAAAGTAGACAGTTTTAAAATTATTAAAAATGTAATTCATATGTTGTTATTAAATTAAAATAAAATAAAATAACTTATTGTATTTAATACAAATAACTACAGAAAAATAATCAAATTATTATTTTCATAACATGGAAATAAGACATGTTTTTAATTTATTTAGTGTACCTAGACAAGGTATAATACGTTCCTATTTATTTATAATTCAAATTTGTTTTTGTTGATTTAACCATTTAAATTTGAACATACGCCCCACACTTTATCCAAATCATAAAAATTAATTTTCAATATAAAAACATTAGGTAACGTATTTTTTAATTATTTTATATCATTACTTCACCAAATTGTAATATGAACATTTTACATGCAAATTATAATATTCACCTGAATATATCTGCCATAATATAATAACGATTTATATAAATATTTATGGACATTTTAATTATAGCATTACATTTTTAAGAAACTAATTATTTTAGTTTATTTTTTTTATAAAAATATTAATAAACATAAATTATGTTATAACTTCTATACTAAAAATATATGCAACCCAATTTTGACTAAATGGCATGTTTGATAAGTAAAAAGGGAAAAAATAAAAAAATGTGTATTATTATTTGCACAGCCTGCAACATTGATAAATAAATTAATAATATAAGGACTCTTCAGTAAGTCAGAAGCAGTCCCTTTGGATTTTGGAACAGTCGATACTCCTTAGGATACACTATTTAACTAAATGTCTGGAACACCCGGAAATATTTAACGACCGGCAGACGTGCGTATTCAAATACTCAAACAATAATAATTGACCCACTTGTCGTGGTTTTTTACTCCTTTTATGTTTTTTAATGGTTGCCCTTTTGTTTCGGGCTGAAGCGAAAGCCAGACGAGACAATAAATCTGAATTTATGACATCAAGCTCTTGTGCTCTGGTTGCCTGTCGTCCAAACAGAGGCCATATAATAACACGGCGAGTACCTACATGAACCACACGCGACCAATTAACAGGGATCTAAAATAAAAATCTCAAGTTTTTAATTATTATAATTACAAGAGGAACAACAATGAATGCAACACTATGGAATTGGTAATAACTGGTAGGTATATGTGATATGTCAAATCAACTTGACCTGATTCCTCAAAGTTGTGTCATGGGTGAAACCATCATGCATTATTGTATATGTTTTTTTCCGAATCATTACACAATAGTGTAACACCGACGAAATGAGTCAGTAAAAGGAGTGACGTCGAAAAAACGATAAGTCCTTCATTTTAATAATTTCAAGGGAAATGTATTTGTCAAACATTGTATTTACAATATATTAAATTTACACTATTGTATTCGTACATTTTTCAATTCAAATTTAAATATTATTTTAATTTTAAAAATATCTATTGGTAATACTTATATTTATAACGTCCAACAATCGAATTGCAATAATTACAACACAAATTATTACTAGTTATTAACTACGAAATGTATTATATTGATTTTAAAAACTAAATAAATTGCATTAAGTAATAATAGTATCAAATGCTAAAAGTGTCCAACTACTTAAATTTTGCTAAAAATCAATAAAATCGAATTTAGAAAACGAAAAGAAACACGTTAGTTTGAATAACCAGTTAGTAGGTATACCTAAACTGTTAATATATCTCATATTTCATGAACTGGAGTTTCTTGTTCTTTATCTTCTAACGTTAGAATTTAAATAAGGTATTTATGATAAACTTATTACTCATACCTACTCACTTTTGGGTTTTTTTGATTAATCCACTAAGCATTATCGATTAAGAAACCTTTAGTAGGTATTACTTTATCACTATAGTTAGTATTTATTAAGTAATATTTTTAATAAAATCGTTTATAACAATCAACATTGAATTGAATATAAATTAAGACATTAGGTATATGTATATTACTATATTATGTATTCAATTGAGAGTATCATAATTAGTTAACATCATCAAATAAACTTTAAACAAAACTATACGTACCTATATACGTACTATACATTTGAAAACTGTATATTGTAGTAAATACTTTTTCATCATCTTAAAAAATAATATTCTTATGTACTGTAATAGCTGTAAAATATGTAAGGCTTTAAATTATTCATAGTTGAACCAAGGAAACATTGATTTATAATAAGATTGATAAATATTATTTTTTTTTAAATGTTAGTTAAAGGAAATAATTCAAATATACCGTTGTTCTAAAACCATGTGACAAGTAACTGTAGTTATTCAAAAATTGTTATTATTATATTTTTTTTTTCATAAGAATGGTTTTTTTTTTCATGAAATAATAATCTACTTATTTTATAAAATAAATTTCTATTTTGATTACCTGTCTTCACTATGAACATTTTTACCAACATTATTAGAAATATGTTTTTTTACGAATATTAAAAACAAACCAACACCATTTCACCAGTAGATTGCTATAAATAATTATAAACCTTAAATTGTATCTACCTATTTTAATTAAATATATACAATTTTTTTTATAAGATCTTCCTTCTTACTATCATGGTTTTATTTTTAAAATATACCTTTTAGCTGTTATCAAAATTGTAAGCTCAACTAGTTAACAATTCGTTGATCATATAAAAAATTAATCTTATAATGATCCAAGTATAATTGAAATATACAAGGTTATTGCATTTACACCCTTTCTCAATCAAATATTTGATAATAAAAACAAAAATAGCAGCGTAAAGGGAGCCAGAAATAATCAAGTATACATGCGCGGGAATTTTGAATTTTTTAGCTTTTGTCAGCGTGTTTTTGATGATAAGAAAAATTTATATTTGTGATATCCCTTTGCGCAGCCATTTTGTTTCTGATGATCCTATTCAATATGCAATAACCTGTATATTTCAACCATGGATCCAAGTATCGTACTATCGTATATCTTTAGGTATAAGAATATAATATATTATATATGAATAAATGAAAATTTTTTGTCGTCCATCAAGTAATGTTAATAGATTTCCTTTTGAAGTAGTCACTACAATATGTTATTAGTATAATATATAGTATACCTTCCTACAATTTTGACGATATCCAAGATATCAATACACCCACATTTAGAAACCACAGTGTAAAAAAAATTAGGTATTCATTAAAAAAATTACTGAACCATGACTATATATATATGCACACTTGCGTAGTTGCGTCGTGCACTTAAAGCAAAAAAAAATATTCGAGGTTTTCCGGTCCGTCTTTTTTTTTCATATAACAACACCCATATTATAACCATCGACTTTGTTTGTGTCAACGGTGGTACGCATCGGAGAAAGCGATATGTAAAATAAAAAAATAGACGCAAACGATAATGTATTAAAATATATTCGTATCTGCATATACCTACTATTAAAATAGGTATATAATCTAAACATATTATAGTTGGATGCAGAAAAATAAAAATATTCTCTACACTATTTTTTTTCCCCCATTTGAACGTCATAGGCCGAATCTCATACGGAAACGCGACAGGCACCGCCGCCGCCGCATTGGTCGTCGTCGTAATAATATTATATGAATTATATTTAATTCTATGCGTGTGCCTCCATAATATTATACATTCGTTTGTTTTCGGCCCGAAACACGACGACGACTCGGCCGCGGCCGCGCCTCGAGCGGTCATATAGAAACCGACGACGACGCTGCCGTCGCCGGGTCCGTGCGAGCGAACTCGCGCGCGCGTGCTCGCGGAACGCCCGGCGCCGACGGTGCAGCGCGCGATAAAGACCGCTCTGTTACGGCGACGACGTCACCCGAGGGATATTTTCACTGGCGCGCGCGCGGAAGGAAACGTCCGCGAGAAGAAGAAACACAACAAGAAACGTGTTATTATTGTTTATAACCTCTAATTAATAATTTGTTCACCGCGATTATTCACGTCCGCGCGCGGGGCGCATACGGCGTATATAGTTGCGTATATGTGTATCTTGGTCACGACCTTCGAGTATCCGTGAACGGCCTTGTTGGGCCGATATTATTCGAGTGAGAGAAAAAATATAGGCACACGACGACCTGTTGATACTAGTTTTCTTTTTCGTGTCTACAAAACCGATATAAGCTGCACACTCACAGATAATATATTGTATTATAGTATATATACGCAAAATATATGTATATGTGTGTGTGCTTACACGTAAATATTTGAGACAGAGAGAGAAGACAATTGATGAGTATAGCGTTACACTGCTGCAAAAACGCCATTTCGTGGGCGGATGTATCTCCCGGATATTGTTTACTTCGACTTTCAGACAATCTCGTTTTCACCAGCCGTTTCAACGATAACATCACTTTCGGTCAAAATATATTTCAAACCGTCAAATGGTTTTTTTTTTTGTACAATTGAGATGTCGTCATACTCAAGTGTCAGGTGAATTAACAATAAGCTTTTATATTATCAATATTCAGTCGAATTTCAATTATTAAACACGTAACTTTGTTATATGAAAACCATTATTCGTCCATAATCATGATTCATGGTATAACATAACAAGAGTAATAGACCATGTTATATAGTGATTATTAGTGATATAATTAACATTATGAAATCACCATCTTATAAGCTAGATTTATTATTAGATATTACCTTTATTAAATACCAATACTTTTATTTTGGGCAATTTAAACAATCACTTAATTTAATGTCTATATGTTTCTATAAAGAAATAATAGTAAGACATAATATTGAAGTAAATTGTAAAAATCATACTATAAATCAATTAGGTATCTACTTTTTAAACTTTTTATATCATTATTTACTGAATTTTTTTATTGGTCTAATTTATCATAATCTTTATGTAATTATGTAGGTAATTCATTCTATACTTCATAATTTATAACATCATAATTTAAAACAACATAATTATAAATAATGATAACTAAACCAAATACATTCATACCTACTTGGAAATATTATAATGATGCCTACCTACCTTTAGTTTATTAGGTACTTTATAATAATAATTTCGTTAATTTTAAAGATACTAATATTATTATAAAGATACCTGTTTTGAATATTTTATTTAGTTATATAAACCTTAACAAATTCGTATTACCTAATTAATGAATTCCCAAAAAGAAGATACAATTGAATCAGTTGAATACCTATAATTATTTAAATTTAAATCAAAGTTGTATGTAAAAAAATATCTATGAGTCAATACTCAATAGTAAATCATTCGTTAATAGTTTAATACACATGCAGCCATACAGGATCAACACGTTATGCCTACACAATGAATAACATGGGTGGGATTATAATATTTATATTTGACACATATACATAACGTATTGTCTTAAAATATCAAAACACCAAACTAATAAAGTAATAAGTAGTAACTTATACGTTCCGTAATACGATTTCAGTAAACTGTTTCCTACTTTGTTGCCATATTCCATATTATGTTACAGTAACAAAGTTGGATACACGTATACAATATTTCTGATTGTATTAAAATGATAATTTTTTTATGAATAACTTGTGCACATGGATTTTCGGTAAGTCATTCTATATTCCAATTTTACATTTACATGTCATTCATCATCTATTATAATGTATTCAATATTCATACTGGATTTTTGATCATTTTCTCTGCTCCGTAAATTAAATTCCACAAAACACACATATTATTTGATTTCATCTAATATTTCACGTTTTTTATATGAATTACAAGACTGAAGCGAGATCACAATTATTTACCTTATAAACATTTTATTTTACCCTTAAGTAAGTGGACTTTACGATCAATGCCCACTTTAATTAAATTTGTACTTATGTATATGATTATGGCAATTATTATGCAGCTTAAATTAAAATGCTTCAAGCTATATTATAGTTTAGGTTCCTATTATAATATAATAACTAACGAGTATATACCTATATATAATTTATTAAGACTCGTAAATTCACCACCATTAGTTGAAATTCCTTTAATAATTATGTATATTAAAGAGATTATTAAATTATTATTAATTTCCTTTTTACTTTACTATATAACAATTAGATACAACATAACATCACTACATCAGTATACTATATACATTTATTAAAGTAATCACGTACCTATATTATGTACGATTTATTAAGTAGTAGGTAGTTGATAAATAATTCATATGAATGCATCTAAGCCAAACAGTAATATTATTATTTATAATATGAATTAACTTATCCTAATTTCATTCTTTAATAGTGCGTTTATTTAAATTTTGATTTTTGGAACTTTTAACTAGATATATATTTATAAAACTATATTTTTAAATAAATAGGTTGGTACTTCCAAGTATTTTTTTTTAAAAGGTACTATTAAAAGAATGTTTTGTGACGGTATAAATTTCTGAATAGTTTTTTTTTCAAATGTGAACCCATTCCCCTCAATATTTCTGTAAATTGTTAAGCCGATTATTTTATTTATAATGTATTTCGACATTATGACATTATTATGTCTTTATTCAAACGATAGTAGTTTTCGGAATTATACTGAAAATTATGACTATCTGTAATAAATATGCTGATGTAATAGTCCATAATTGCAAATTTATTAAATATTACGATTTACGATAGTTTAAAAATTTTAGGTACTTATATAGATTTCTATTAACATTGTATTATAGACTATTGTCATGAGTATAATAGGCACTATAATAAGTACTATAATAATAAAATTACAACCAACAGTTTATGTAAAACTATTTTAAGGAATACAATTATTAAATTTGAATAAATATATTATTATAAGATAAAATGGGACTAGTTCTGAGAACTCTTGGTAAATTACCCTACATTTAAAAAAATGTAATAGGTATACTCAATTTACTTTAAATAAGAGTACAAATTTTAAAATTTGCTAAAAAACATTTAATTATTTTAACATTTTCTATTATCATAATATCATATCATATTATAAAGCATGTGTTGTTTTATATGTCAAATAAAACATGATATTATATATACTATTTAGGTATATGTTTTATTTATTACATTAATTAGTACTCTAACATATTAGAGCATAATTATATCTTTTCGTCAATCATAATTTTTAATAATTATTGATGATAATAACCAAAAAGTTTTAAAAAATGTATATCAATGACAATTTTTTTTTCAGGGATATGTTACTTAACCGTAAAAGCTGGTGTTGCAGTTCGTCATTTTGAAAACAGTTATTCACAAGGTAATTCCGATGATTCATATCCTAATACGTGTATATTGTACATAAATAATCCATATAATAGGTACCTATATATATAATAATAATAGTATGGACTATGTAATATACATCATCCATCTAGGTCATTATCACCCTGACAGTAATTCAAAAAAAAAATAATAGTTGCGTAATATTATATTGACCTCCAGCACTTTCTCCAACCAAAAATGTTTTGGTAGAAAAACCTATGAGGTGGTTACCTACGATTTTTTTTCTCCACACCTATCACGATTGTCCTGTATGCGTTTTTTTTTTCTAAGAAGTCACAAATAGTTGCACAACCGGTGTGTGTGTGTGTGTGTGTGTGTGTGTGTGTGTGACATGTGTGACATTATGTAACGGATGTATTGGATGAGAGAAAAGTAAAAAGCAACATGCGTGTGAGAGGAAAAACAATTATGTTTATTTTGGCCGAACATATAGGTACTATTACATATTATTATATTGATATACGGGAACTGCATTTCCGATTTTTATGTGGTCGCACTTTCTCTGATGTCCCATAGGAATTAATTTTTGTGTCCAAGCAATTTTTGATTTTTATATAACACGGTAGTTCAATTTTAATCGTTGTTATCCTATAGTTATTCTTTAATTTTTTTTCTATTAAAAATTAGCCTCTAGCAAAAGGCAAAAGAATAACATTATTGGCTGCGGTGTATTATTATATTGTTATTATTACATTTGCAGCTTATATAGGTACTATTTGTTTATGTATTACATTTTGACAAAACAAAAGACCTTGAGCTGTTTTGAACATCTGACGGTAAAGCACCCGGATATCGTGCATAAAATGGAAAGTAAACGAGTGTGGGCGGCGTAATATATTTTCTTTAAAAACACGCCGATTTACATATTATACGCAGTCTGTTTTGTCGGGTCGGTGAAATATAATATTAATTTTGTATGTATATGTTCAGAAAGGTTACAAGTCCACTGTTTGCCACACGCTCGGCAAGTTCAATTGGTCGTACATAATTTTCACTTTGAACAACCTACGAATAACATTTTTAAACCAAGTTTATTTGTATTGATACAATATATATAGGTACGTAGGTTTAGTGTCTAAACATTTTTAACCTACACGTTCATTTGTAATTTTTATTCTTTTAAATTATTATATAGTCACTGTACTAGAAAGTAACATCATTTTAAGCTTAAATTCATACCTAGTTACCTATAATAATAATATAATAACATACCTACAAATTAACTATAATAATGGTATGAGTGCTTTACATTTCTAAATATCACTATAGGTAAATGAAAATAACTTTAAAATACAATTTAATATAGTTAATTTAATTTAATTGGTACGCTGCAGGTAAACATCTAGATATTATACATTAAAAAATAATATTATACATAGAATAAATCGGAACATTTTTAATACAGATACTGATCAACCACATTCTATGAGACAATTCAGTTTTAGTTAACTTGTCACATTTAGCCATTATATGTCATTCTTATGAAACCATTTTTTTTTTAAGACTACTATTTTATAATGAATCATAATAATATAATTTGTATTCAATACTCAATCCTTTTAAAATAATTTCTAATTATAAATGATTTAAAATATACTCTATTAATCTTAAGCGTAAAACTTATTGCATAGGATCACACTCCTCGAAAACGATTAGGACTTTTTTATATAGAAATAAAAATACAAAACACTCGTACGATTCGTACCAACGTTATTTACAGAGTCAAACTGTGCCATGATTAATGTTAGCTTGTAACATTCTATTTATAAGCGTAAACAGTAGCAATGAATGATCACCAGATAGGACGCATTTAAATAAATGATTGATTAGCTCGTTAACAATAATGTCGACTCTTTGAATGTTTGCAGTATTAGATAAAATATTTTTTATAAAAAATAATAACCACTTTAAATACGAAGAAGAAATTTAATTTCCAAAAGTACTTAGTAAATATACCCTCCCAAGTATATAATGGACAATTTAATATTACTTAAAGTTAGCTTACGGGTTTTTTTTTTTTTTGTAATATAATATTTATAGTAATTTGTGAGAATATAATGTAACTGGCTACTAATTAGTGTGGGTTGTTGTTGTTTTTTAAAAAGAAAATATACACCACGCCTCTGCAGATGCAACCAAACGAGTGAAAGTTTTTCAGGTGTAAATATCGTTTATTTCTGAGCAATATTTATTCCAGTCGTACGCATAAAATCAAAATTTACTATTTCTAAAAATAAACTTCTTATATAAGTAGTTGCAAGTCATTATTTCACTATCACTACTATAAATACTACTATAAATTAAAGCTTATTAATATTAGATATTATTTAATACTTCTTATATTGTTTATTACCATTCTGTTAAAATTTGTTTACCTAAAAACTGGTAATGAATTAACTACGTTAAACTATAATATTTAGTTCTAGATATTTAGGTATATTTATTTTATATTTATTTTATTTTATATCTTATTTATTGTATTATAAAATACAATAAATAAGATATGTAAAAATGTTAGATAATGAACATGTGTATCGTACAAAAACCAATAATTTTAAGCTTTTAAATTATAATGATTAGGTAGTTCTAAAATGATTGAATATAGTATCGTACATATGATTAAATATTTAAATCAATGTATAAATTTATAGTAATATATATTACAAATTTTAACTTCTCCACTGTTTGTATACATGAACTAAACTATACCAATGAGTGTTAATAATGCGAAAGTTATATTTTTTATCATTGACATATTATACTTCAATTAAAATTGTATACCCTATCTATTACAATATAAAAGTGCCCATTAAAGTGAAATCAGAATTGAAACTGATAAGGAGATAGGTACCTATAGACTATAGTATATGTATTTAAAAGTCCTTTACATGTCTCAGTTTCTTGTATGTAATAAATATAGATTTAAACTGTGATAAAACGCACAGAAAACTTTTGTGTAAAACCGTTTTCTTATTTCACCCACTGATTAAACAAACACATATTTCTTATCGGCTATCACAATAATTATCACATGAAAGTTACATTGCTGATAAATAAACTAGAGGGCGCCTAGCTATATTTGGATAACAAATGCAACTCCGTTTCATGGAACCGTCCAGAGAACTGGTCGGTGTTTAGTTAGTTAGTTAGGTATCCTGCTATAGTCTTGCTAATTTACTTCTAATATCAAAGTAGGCCGACGTTATCTTATCGACTATTAAATTCACTCTCACACTATAGATTTCCATCTAATTTTTCCCATTCTTCGTTAGTTTTGCGGTTGCAACACTATAGGGCGTCCAAAATTGTATAATGATACCTATGCAAGTGTGTGGGGGGCACAAAAACAGATAACTTTCTATATGTGTCAAGTATAATACTTAGTTATTTGAATTTATTTTTATTTATGATTATTATTATCTTTTTTTATTCTTGTTGTACCTTACCTAAACTGATCGCAAATTTATAACCATAGGCGCAGCGCCTACGTACATACATATAATTAGCAGTACACCAAATCTGAACAAAAAAAGTAGCTCTCACTAAAATTTAAACGTTAGGTATGATATTATCTTATCATTATATAAACAACATATATTATTTACATTTAATCGTTAATCGTTATTATGATGTAAATTCGTATCATTAATAAATGTTTAATGATGCATTGAAGCACCTACTGAAACTATTTATAATTCTACAGTACAAAATAACTTGTATGATTAATTAAAACTATTCTTTCAGCAGGCTGTAAGGCTTTCATGCGAACAATAAATAACTATTGATCAAACATTTATAAATCAAATAATAATTTATACAGAGTAATAAAAATATGTATAAGTTACCTAGGTAGTAGGTATATAATTTTTTTGGATTTTGTAATTATTTTTTTTAGTAATTTTAACTTAAGACAATTTTATTAAAATTTGAATTTTTTATTAAAATAAAAATCAACTGAATTAGAAGGAGTGTTCGCGTTACGGTTATGTTAGGTTAGGTCACGATCATCTAACTAATTCCTACTACAATAACTGGCCAGGGGATCTCCGTTGGTTACTTTAGTAGCATGTATAGATTGCAGAGTGTATAGGTCTTACAAATAACCCGTGATTAATTACCTAGGTATATGACAGTCAAAACAGATATAAGACTCGTGTAAAAATATAAGAATATAACACTACTTTTACTTGAATAATTAAATACAATTTACAATATAAAATTGTATTTCCCATTAAGGTTTTAATTTCTATTAAATTAAATATATCTTACTTGTTGCAAGTTTGACTGACTATAAACTGGCCAATGTGGCAATGTATTTATCTTTTAACCTAATGAACCAACTGTCTTATTAGTTATTATAAATACATATACTATAAAACTTATTTTCGTATGTCATGTCCCAATGTTATGTCTATTGTAGTATTGTAGACTGTAGTATTATAATAGTAGTCACTAGTCGGTACTGGGTACCATCGTGAGGAGAAAGTGATAAATGGTGAATCATTTATATGAATTGTTATCATAATAGTTATTATTGCTCATTCAAATAATAATATTTTTAATAAAACAATCGTGGTAATTATTAATTATCTTGTAGAATTACCAATTCTTCTTCTTCCTCTTCGCCATTGGCTCCCAACTTTACTATATGGGTAGTTGTTATAATTACCATTTACCAATTACAAATAATACATTTAGTTAGGTACATCAGATTCTTGGTGGGAACTAAGAAGTTGATTTGATTTCATTATTATAGTTAATGATGTTTGTCTTGGGCGATCTAACAATAGTATGTTTTTGATACATACCATATTAGTAAACACTAAACGTCTATACAGATAAGTTTATTTATCGAGGTATAATTTGAAATTTTTTTTAATGAAAACAATTTTTTTAATACCTCACCCTGTTATTTCTCCACATTAATATTACAATATAACTAAGACAATATAGTTTTTAAACATATTTATTTTTGGTTGTTTTAAAAAATATTTAATGATTCCATATTTATATTTAAATGTTACACTCATTATTTAGAGTCAGCCCTCCCCCTACAACTGTATAACATTCTTCTATGATTTTTAATACATATAAGACTTAAATAACTATACATTTTCCATTGTCAGTTTAATATTGTGAATTGCTTGTAATTTACCTATTAATATTTTATATATTTTATGACAGCTTACGATTTTACTGGTAGACATCAGTATCATATAAATCGACCACCTAGACAAACTGTCCGAGAATCTTTTCACTTTCCTGCAAGTGATAGTCAGGATCATGCGGGGTATAGCGATGTTACATACCCAGAAGAAGGTAGAAGCGCTAAATCAGGTAGACGTGCCAAATTACCAACCGAGTTCCAAGGACCTCTACCTGAGGAACAGACTGAATATCCACCTGTCGGTTCGGAAGAAGCTCGGTATTTATCTCCACAAGCCATAGCCAAAATTTCAGAAACTCTTGGCGCTATCAACACTGTAGGAAGGTACCTAGTTAATTATACAAGGGGAACCACAGATGACAGACTTGACAGCCCACAGAGTTATCCAGTAAGTAAGTATATCTTTATAGAGAATAAAGCAATAACCTCACGTAATATAATATAATTAATATGGTATACATGCATAATGTATCAAACTTTTTAACAATATTTTGAATTAACTTATGCAAATATTATATAGATTATCTAGATATTTTTTGACCACAGTCTTTTTTTTCATATAAACAAATAGGAAAATGGGTTTTCACATTGATATTGTTCTTTTTCACTATCTTACATTAAATTACCAAATATTCTTATTGTGTCCCAGGGTACAGATTGTAAATTATTACACATTTGAGATAAGAAAAAATATATATTGTTATAAGAATTTAAAAATAAAAAAAAAAATTTTAATTACCTATAATTATTCAAAACTCAATGATGAACATTCAAACAGTCATTAATATAACTTATTTCTCAGTTACACATTTGGCATATACAGTTTAGGGGGTTAATTCAATAATTTATCAAATTAAACGTAACATAAATAAATAGGTAACTAATAAACATACATAAATAAATTGACTTCCGTATTAAACCGGATGGGTCAGCTGAATTTGGTTGACGAATACTGATGTAGGAGAAGGTTTGCAGAAACCAGGTGACCTGCCAACTGCAATATTCACTATCAGCAAGAACGTGCTTGGTCGAAATATGACTGACATGGTGGTAAAGCCACTAGTGAGTCTGGGTTCAGGCAAGGTGGTGTCGCAGGACAATAGACCATGCTCTACACCGGATGGTTCTCAGGGAAACTGCGAAGACCTTAGCAACTGCCCGCAGCTGTTGCTCAACTTAGGGCATCTTAGACAATCTATATGCTTTAAGAATCTGTTCGTGCCAGGCGTGTGTTGCCCAAAAAAGACATCTGAACCGTAAGTATCTACTATTTACTAGTAAGTATCAATAACTTAATCAGAAGGACTAAAAAACGAACAACTAAAATAAAAATGTTTGAGATACTTAACTATGCTCAATGTAAAGAAGATTTTAGAAGTCATAAAATATTAAACGTATACGATAGTTGAAATAAATATAAAAAAATATTGATACACACAAATTAATGTTCACTCTCCTAAAAATTTTTTATTGAACACAATTATTGAACATTTGGACTTAATACATTTCTTAATTTTAATACGTCATTCCTCCAATACTTTCTTAATCATAGTTAAATAAAATGTATTGACCTAAACTATTTCTACAGATGATTAGGTTTAAGGTATACATATATATATAATCAGCCTTTACTTTGTCTTCTTAATTGATTTTCTAAGCTATTTATAATTTATTTCATGTAAAATATGTATTATATTACAATTCATAATATTTGCACATAACCTTATACGTTATTTATTTTTTTTTTTTTTGGAAATCGTCAATGGACATTTTTTGTTTTAACACAGCATACGAGTAGAAAGTAATCCAATTGGAAGGGAAAAACGATTTTTAATAATATATACATACATACACTATATATTATTCTTCTTTAGACCATTATCTCGTCCGTTTGTCTTATTCATGCGTAAAACTTAATTGCCGATGACCTTGCCCACCACATTCACCGTGTCCTCACGCACGCGCGCTTTCTTGCGATTACGATACATACAAGTGAACAGTCGCGTCTATGCACGACATGCCGAACATTACCGAAAGGATAAAGAAAGGACAAAAAAACAATACGCGGCTATTCGATTTGTAACCGCTATTGCGCTCTATTTAACGCGCTTACTATAAATTTCATTTGTTTATTAACACGCCTGTCTATGCGTGTTTGACTATCTAATCAAACATTGATTTTCACTTTTCATTTTCACGTCACAAAAATATACTATTTATTCACATATAAAAGGGGTTAATTACAGTGAAAATGTATTAGAATATAAATTACGAAATTCTCATATAGTCTGCATATGTAACGTATGTGTTGAAACCCTCTGTTGTGCAAACACTTCCGTGGTTATTATTATCGAGTTTGACATGATTTTCATTTTCACTCTTAAATATAGTATATTAGATAATGTAATTGTGTCGACGAACAATATTTTTCATTTTCAATATTTAATAGGTAAATGACGGAAATTAGTACGTGGTCAAAAATTAATATAAGTACCCCAATGTAGTTTATTAATTATAATTCAAGCAAAAATGTATTCAATTTAGAGAAATTGTTTGCGGTAATAGCGTTTTCAGTTTCAACATTTTATGCGGTCACTGTATTAGGTGCATATTATAACAATCGAATTTTATGAAAGCACGAATATGTGGTCAATTCAACGATTCATTTTACAGCTACCGTAATTAAAGATATTTATCAAACAATTTTCGAATAAAAGTACTTTTAAATATTTTTAATAATAGTTGTTCAATTTTTATTTCGTTTATTATTTTAAGCATGATCAATTTTTAAACTTTCTATTTCTGTGTTTTTAAGCACAATATGTTATTCATCTTATCCACCCTATTACCGTATTAAATTTAATATTTTGTATACGTTTAAAATAAATTAAGAATTTTTCCGTTTGTCTAAGTAGAACATCACTAATTTGTAATTAATAATTATCATAGAACATTAATTTTAAAATATATTATATGCCTATATCCGATGTAACACATGTAAATTGCAATTTGACCAAATCTTTGTTCAACAGATATTTATTATTTTAATAACAATTAAAATGTTTATATACTTTTTAATATCATAATAATAGGAAAAAATATAATAATTTGTTTAACTATATTTTCTATTCTCTTGTAGACTTGTTCCTGAAAAACCTTCAAAACCTGAACACTTTGTGACTCAAACTGCAGTCACTAGGCCGCCGATAAATACTCGGCCACCATCGGCCACTCGACCACCACCGGCTAATATCATCACGTTGTCTACTAAAGCACCAATACAAGTAGCAACCAAACCAACTACAAGTTTGGTATCTTCTAATACTATTGATGAAGGTATAAACTATTAATAAATATTATAATAATATTAATAATAAAATATACTTAGCAAGACAAAACACTACACATTTGAATTATAATGTAATAATAATAAAACGATTTATAAGCATAGCTTTGATGGGGAGTTTTATTTGATCTATGTTTGATGATTAAATGATTTAAAGATTATAATAATGCATAATTCATTTATACGTTTATATATACCTACATTATAATTTTTATTATAAACTGATCTGTGTAAAATCAACATTTATAATACAATTATTATATAGATAATGCATACTTAAAAATCAATATCATATTGTTATTAAAAGATAATTAGTTTTTGCATTCCTTAATAATACGATAAAACTATTTATACATGATATAGGTACTATAGTTATAAACAATTGATATCAAAATAATTCAAAATAAAATGCTGCACTTATGCGCTATATATATTATTATATAGGTAGCAATTGGTACTTCTACGTGTGTGATAGAATTAGACTCAGATTTAGTATGGACTTAAAACAATTAACCTTTAAACCTCATATATGTAGTAATTAGTAGTACCTAGTTGATATTTTTGATATTTTTTTATCACAATGTCACGCTTCAGTAAATTTGTTTATTTCATGCATACCTTGATGATATATTAAGTATTTACAACCGGTTTTTATCTACGACAATCAACTTAGCTGTAAACTTGCCTTCAAATTGTATTCCAATTATTTTAGTTTTAAAATGATCTTATAACTTTATAAGTTATAAAGTTATAAGAAACAATTGTAACAAACTCCAGCATTTCTGATGACATACCTAATACCTAATAATATATAACATAACATTTAAAAAACTGCATATAATAAAAATACATAGTTAAAATAATGATTAATGACCATATAATGTTGGTTTTGAGTTTATGATTTTTGAATTATATTCTATAAGAACTAAAAAAATAGATTAAATCTATATTTTCCAGTGATAATATCTGTTATGTTGACATTTCCACGAGATTTAAGAAAACTACTATTGTATTATTTAATATTTTATTTACCTGAATTATGCTAGCATATAGGTACATAAACTCAAATAGATTAACAAACAAATAAATAATTTTGGTTTATTTTATTGTTGATGTGTTTATTGTAAAAAAAGAATAACTAATTAATAATATTATATAACAATAAGTTGAAATTATAAATAATATGATCGTCGCATAACTTACTTCAAAAAAACTATAAAATTCAATCATAATAATTTCATGTAATTTTTGAATGGATTACTTATATACCTGTTAAATTTAAAATTAGACTGTGGACGACCTGAAGTACCAAAGTTCCGAGTAGTCGGAGGAGATGAAGCTTTACCAGGTCGATGGCCATGGATGGCTGCTATATTCTTACATGGTCCCAGGAGAACTGAATTTTGGTGTGGAGGCTCATTAATTGGACCTAGACATATTCTCACTGCTGCGCATTGCACACGAGATAATAGACAAATGCCGTATGTTTTATTCGTTGATAGAATTAAGTTTAGATGACCATGTCGGGAAAACTTTATATTAATAAAAAAAAAATTCATTGAAAGATTAAAATAATTTTTTTTTTTCAGTTTTAATGCCAGACAATTTACAGTTCGACTGGGTGACGTAGACTTACGCAGGGATGATGAGCCTTCGTCTCCCGAAACATATTATGTTGTCGAAGTTCGTGGACATAATAAATTCTCCAGAGTTGGTTTTTATAATGATATTGCAATCCTCGTATTAGATAGACCTGTCAAAAGGAGCAAGTACACAATACCTTTGTGTTTACCTCCTAAAAGTTCTAAGTCAGATACTTTTGTTGGACAGAGTCCAACAGTTGTAGGATGGGGTACTACGTACTATGGTAAATTGAATTTGAAATAATTGTAATTAATATAATACAATTTAATTAAAATTAATTATAATACAGGTGGTAAAGAGAGTACTGTACAAAGACAAGTCGATCTTCCTGTATGGAATAATAACGACTGTGACAGAACTTACTTCCAACCAATCAATGAAGACTTTATTTGTGCAGGATTGAAAGAAGGAGGAAAAGATGCTTGTCAGGTAAATCTTAATCTGAAAGTATTTTAAGAAAGTGTATTATAAAAAATATATTATTTCAGGGAGATTCTGGAGGTCCGTTAATGCTAAAAAAGGATGGTAGATGGATACAAATTGGTATTGTATCATTTGGTAACAAATGTGGTGAACCTGGCTATCCGGGTGTGTATACAAGGGTCACTCGATACTTGGATTGGATTAATGATAATATTAATTAATCATATTTTGAAAACTAAAAAGCATCAACGATAAAATATGTAAAGTAATTAACGTAAGCGTAAATGCCAAACTTATGTACCTATATTTATACATATATTTTAAATAGAGATATTACAAGATTCATAATATATCTACCTAATATTTTTCTTCACCATCGACATTCTCGTCGTTAGTAAATTTAAAAATTATTTTAAATGTTAATCGTTTTGTAAATAAAATATATGAATAGAATCCCTCATGATTTAAGTTCTTAAATTCTCAAAGAAATATTTAATATTAACTATTTATTTATTGAATCGTAACCAAGACTATTAGACATATAAGTAGGTAGTCTAAAATCTATATAATATTATGAGTTGTAAAATATTATACATTTACCCGATTACATTTAAAAATATATTTTATAAATTATAAGACAATTGCTTACACTTGTATAATGTATAATTTAATAGAATAATAAATTATATTTGTATATTATACTGAATTATTTATAGTAAGTTATATATAAAATTTAGTTTCGAAATGTATTTACATTTTTTAAATAAACATTTACCTTACCGTTTAAAAAAATTAAATTTATTCATAAAACGTGTACTTATATTATCATGTAATATTATATAATATACAAATTTAAGTAAATCACTGAATAAAATATTATATAATCCTCTCTTATGTTATTTTTGTAAAAAGTGGGTAAATGAGTATTTAAATTAGTTTCAGTATTTTAATATTGAAGAAAAGAAAAGAATCGCATAGTATAAAGAAATCAACCTACCTATACCTTCATACAGAGTATACCTACGTCCTACATAATACATCGAAATACTGAACTGAATATTTAAATTAAAATATTTAAATAGAACCCCATGTTTTCCTAGAACATAATGGAAATAATAATGGAAACATAATGGAAATTCTTTCATTAAGAACATATTATTATATTTTATATGAATATTAGAAAATTAGAAAAGTTAAAATTAACCACGCAAAATAATCTAACGTATTACATGCTCTTGTAAACAAATTATACATAAATATTTTTATTTTCCGCCACACTTAATAAAATGGAACTGCACTATATGATGTATTTTAAATTATTAATCAATCTATAGAAGAAGTGGCTAAAAAAACTTCATGTTGGAATACAGACGTATTCAACAATAAAATATAAATATCATTAAATTACCTAATATTTTTTTTTACAAATATTAATAAATTACAGTATACAATTAAGTTATTGGCCTTCTTCTCGGCGTGTTTATGTATTAATTATAAATATTTCTACTACCATTAGTTCAAGCTATGTTAATAGTTGTTATAGGTACTGAGTACTGACATACTGTTGCTAAGTTGATACTTTTTAAAATTACCGTAGACGATAGTATTAAATTGTTAACAACCCTCTTTTATTTTTTCCACCTAAAATAAATTATCTTAAAATTATTATTGTTGATATTAAATCTATTTCAAAGACTAAACCTGCAAATATAAAACATTATTCTGTATAAGTAGATATCAAATTCTAATATTTATCTTGTATAAATTAAAAATTGTAATATATTATATCAGTTATACAGCATAATATTAATAAGACTTGACATTTATTGCTCCACCCCTATTGTAAAATGAATAATGGCAACAATAAAAATGCCTCTATTCACTCTTCATTGTTCAATTTATCATCACTCTAAATCAAAGCTTTTACATTTCACTGTTATTTACGTTGCATTAATTCAACATTACACTTTGTGAACTCGTTGAAAACTGTATAGTTACTTTCAACATTGGTATTGAACAACATGGCATCAAATAATCAATTTGTAACATTTAATAATGGTCAAGAGTATCCAATTTTAGGATTTGGAACATGGAAGGTAATTATATTATTATATTAAATTATTTAAATATATTTATTATTATTTTAAAACAATTACTTAACACACTGACGGACAATCATAAAAAAGTACTGCTGTAGCAGTATGTTTGTTTGGTGATGTCAGGGGACACTTTTGAATTCATATGTAATAGTACTGCTAAGCAGTTCTCAAAAACCGACCAAAAATGGACACTACTGCTACAGCAGTGGTTTTTTTCAATGGTATCTTATGAGAGACCAAGTAAACTTGTCCATATACATCATAAAGTGACATTGGTCACTGACAAAATAAAGCAAATATAATTTTAAAAAAATATTGATTATTTTTTTTATTAAATCGATTAATAAAATTGATTAATTTAGGCATGCTTTTTATAGTTACTTATAATCCACACTGTCCGTCAATGTGATAACTATGAGTTTTGGTTTATTTTTTCGATCAGACTTTAATAATTTAAAATTAAACATTCTCATTGAGTAAAAATACCCAACAAATTTAAATTTCATATGTAAATGTTAATGTAAATTTTAACTTAAATATTGTACTAATATAATTTAAACAATGCTAAAACCCGTTGTTATCAAAGCTTTAGTTAATATTAAAAAAATTAGTTATTTTTTATTAATATATTGGAAGGCTGGGCAAAATGACCTATTATCAAATGTAAAAGAAAGAATATTATCTAGTGAATCTCTTAGGTTTTTTATATATATTTTTAATTTTCAAGTGTTTATGAGACTTTTAAAATTGTAAATAGTTTGTACATTTTAAAATGCTCTTTCGGAAATGTAAGGATATGCAATGAGTGGTAGGATATTAGACAAATAAATGTGAAATTTGACGATTTAAAAGGAAAACCCACCTGATAAAACAGAAACAAAATCATCGGTACAGATTAAAATTAGAGTGCTATGGATGAAATCGAGAAAGATACCGTTAGCAAAATTTGGAGGTGAAGATTTTAAAAATTCTGGTGTGTGTGGCTTAAAAAGTTTTTTTCAAATAAAATGTATTATGAGTGAGAGTATTATGTATTTATATATTTATAAAATGTATATGTTTTATTCTATAACGAACTGTAGTCAATATCTAGATATCCTAAATATTAAAATCTTCATATAATTTGAAAAGCTATTAGGTATTTTTAGTTATTTATTTAACCAGTGTAGACATAACATGAAAAACTGGATTCGTTCAGTTACAGACAAACTAAAATCGTAATTCCTATAAATATCACGTATCTAATTAACTTTATTATTATTATCAACATTTCTCATTTCTTACAGTTTTAACGTGATTCACTAAAATATCGCGATGATTACCACATTTGTAGCCAAATAATGTTAATAACCGGTGAATAACGTATCACATGTGGGCTGTGAATCAGATATAACGTAATTTTTGGTATAACATATAATTATTTTTATTTAGATCAGCAATAAGAAAAAATAAACGTATCACATAGGATTAATAAATGTTTCATGATTTATATTGTACTATTGGTTAACATATTATATGAAATGTGAATTATATATTTATATGTATATTATAATTTTATAATGTACCTAGTCGAAACCTGGAGACGTTGAAGAAGCAGTGAAAGTTGCAATTGATACAGGTTACAGACATTTTGATTGTGCAATGTTTTATGGAAATGAAAAAGAAATAGGAGATGCTATTAATCAGAAAATTGATGAAGGTGTAGTAGTTCGTGAAGATTTGTTCATTACTAGTAAAGTAATTACAATTTAAATTTTAAAGAAATATAGAAACATTTATACAATTACAAATTTTATTCCTGTATTCAGTTATGGAATATTTTTCATCAACCTGATATTGTCGAAAGTGTATTAAAAAAAACTTTATCAGATTTACAAGTTGAATATTTAGATTTATATTTGATTCACTGGCCTATGGCTTTCAAAGTACGTATATTATGTCTAAAAACGCCAAAAATATTTGTACCAATAAATACGTACCTACCTATAGTAAAAATACTGTAACATATTAGGAGGGCGGATTAAATGATGATTTCATTCCAAAAGACGATGATGGTGCCACAATTGAAGGTAATGGTTCATATATTGATACATGGAAAGCAATGGAAGAATTGGTAGAAAATGGCCTAACGAAATCAATAGGTGTTTCAAATTTTAATAAAAGACAAATTCAAGAAATATTAGACGTAGCTACCGTGAAACCTGTAAACAATCAAGTAACTATATAAACTTATATTTCATCTGGAATTAGTAATGTTCGTATCAATAATTGTTTGTTCTTTATAGGTTGAATGCCATCCTTATTTAACCCAAAAAAAATTAAAAGAGTTTTGTGACGAACACGATATAATATTAACTGCATATAGTCCACTAGGAAGTCCAGATAACCCATGGAAAAAACCTGAAGACCCGACTCTCTTAGAAGATCCGAAAATTATGGAAATCGCAGACAAATATAATAAGACTTCAGCTCAGATATTAATAAAATACCAAATTCAAAGAGGAATTATGGTTATTCCAAAATCTGTAACTAAGAGTCGTATTGAATCCAACTTTGATGTATGGGATTTTGAACTTGAACAAGAGGATATCGATCAAATTGATACATTCGATTGCAATGGTCGTTTTGTGCACATGAAGGGGTATCTATATAATATTATTTACTACTTTTAAGTATATTTTCAAATGTATTCACCAATAATATTTAAAATGATTATACTTATATATTTTTTAGGAACATGCATTTTAAGGATTATCCATTCAATGATGAATATTGAATTAAATATATGTAGTTGAAAAGCGTTACTTTTTAGTTAATCTACATTTTATTAAATGTATAATGGACATGAATACATTTTATCACCATATAAACATAATTAATAATGTATTTAAATACTTTCTAATATAATTTTACTTGATATACTCCTATAAATAAAATAAACAACATTCCTACCTACCTAGTACATTTTTAAAAAATATTTTGTTTTTTTTTTTAAGCATCTATATAAAATGTATGCTAAGTAGTTGGTATAATACTATAATATGAGTACTTTAAATTAAATTAATATATTGAAATATAATGTATTTTCAAAAAATAAAACATATTGTGTTATATTATAGAAATCAATATTTTCTTAGCCGTCTAAATTTTTAATACAATCCGATAAATGTGCCTAATCAAGACAAATTTTATGCTCTTGACTCTAGTGCTATCTGCATGCTTTCGATGTTACTACGATTTTTAGTTATTTTATTATTAAGGTATGGCAGAGACATATTTAAGGTTGCTAGGCCACTAAGGGGCGTTCGACAAGGCTAAGGTACAGTGAATAATTTACTATTTGGGAAATTAGTTGCCTGAAATTGGCTGTTTGGTAAAGTTCATCAAATAAAGAAGTAATACATTATAGGACATAGGTACCTATAGGACCTAGATACATATTTATATTAATATTTTAATATAAGTAACTACATACATATACAAAACACACACAATTATTATGGTGTAATACAATATTGCAAATTTATATAAAATATAAATATATGATAAAAATAATACATAAATTATTACGAAAAAATAATTATTATAAGTTATGACTTTATGAGCTACCTCTGACATATTGTTATATTCATCATATGTTCTTCTATTAAATGATCGGTATATTTTGGAGATTCTATCAGCGGTGTCGTTATATTCTTTCTTCCACTTTCTAGGGGTTTCTGCTCTAGTACATCATTGAATCATTTTTAGATGATTTAGCTTTACTTATTTTTGTTGAGCTCTTATAAGTTTCCAAATATTTAGCCTATTTAGGTGAATAGAGTTTACAATAGATGAAATATTAACTAATCCATTAAGATATCCCTCTACGGCTCTTCCGAATTATCGGTGTTTGGCAAAGGTGGGCAAGTACCTAATTAGTATAATTAACTCAAGTTAAGTTAATGTTAACAAATATAAAATTTAACTCACCAAGTTTAATGGGGAAAGACATAGACTTAGACCTAGGCAGAGGTGGATAGATACAGCCTAATCAGACCTACATAATTGTGCTCCATGATCAAGACTAGAGGAGAGTGCAAAGATAGAGAAAGATGGCAAGAAGTATTTGAAGCAGCAAAGGTTAGAGCCTAAATGGGATGTGAATGCTGAAAGAATAATAAGAAGTTTAAAATTAATATGGAAAAAAATGCTAACTTAATAACTCAATTTAAAAAAAGTTAATTTAATTTATAAATTAGTACACAGATCACATAAAGCGTGTTTATTGTATCTATCTATATATGATATTATTTTATCAAGAAACAGAACATAAATTAGGTATAGAATTGATAATACTATTATTATAATATTAAGAAAATATTACTAGGTATATTAGATTATTTGTATTTAAAACCGTGTACAGTTATAACACAGAACAATAGTAATTAATAACAGAACAGTAATAATCAATGTATAAAATCAAACATTTAATTTGAACTTGATGGATTACTCTTAAATCAACTGCAAAAAGCTTAGTTATTTCAACGGTCAATTAAACTAGTTACCTAATAAGTTAATAAGTTAATTAGGAAATCTGAAATGATGTATTGTACACAGGGATTTGCAAAGAGATGTATTTACATAAGGATCTGGGTAGTAATTTTTTGTATTTTATGTTGTAAAAAAACCTTTTTATTTATTGAATTCGTATTTTCGTTTCAAATATACGATAAATTGTAAAAAATTAATTTTTTTTTAAATAATATTATGTTCATTCATAATATTTCAGCGCTGGGACGTGAAAATTCTAAATACGTCTTCGATCTCTGTGTGTTTGTATCTGCAATGGGTACAAACTCCACTAATGGTTTCTGAATCTTATAATCTGATAACTGATTATGTTTTTTTTAAAGCATTGTGTAAAATTATGATCATACGGCGTTGTAGATAGGCTACAAAATATACACAACCATTCTCGCCATGGTTAGTCTTTGTTTCTAATTCGTTAAATCGAAAATCGATTTCTAAATATGTATCGTCCCTTAAAGCAGTCAACTTGGACTTAATCACTTGGACATCACAAAATATTTTAGCTTAGGCAGAAATCGATTAGAAAACTAATACAATCGTTTTTTTCTCATTACAAAATTGACCAAGTTAAAGTAAATTGTTAATTAATATTTATTATTTACTAATATTATGATTATTGTCTATAGTAGTTATATAGTGTAAGGAGGCATGCGAGGTAGATCAATTCACCTTGGCGCATAAAGGCATAATAATGTACTTGAGTCTCAACAGTCAAGTCGAGTCAAGGCGTATTGCATCGATGTAAATCGTAGATGTGACTTAGTTGCATAGTTTGTTATTGTTAATCAGAAACAACAAAACTTACATTTTAACTTTGGTAACATTGATTTAATAATTGTTTACTGTTCAATGATATAATGACAGCCACTGAGTTACGGCAGCTTGCATTGCTTGCAGTACAATGTTTTTTTTTACAGACATTAGACCACGGTCCACGATGTAGAGAAGATAGATCTTTTCTACATCGTGCATTAGAGAATCACGCAGCCCGCAGTATTGGCGTACCACGTACTCGCTGTACTATAGTACTAGTGTACAGAGTACTACAACTGTATAGTGTACTCTGTAGTACTGTCTTTATTTTTTATAGTGTAGAACTCTATAAGGCAGTCTGGCTCCATGAGTGATGGCTAAACACTAACCATTTACCATAAATAATTACAATTATTTATTAATTAATAATTTATTTTGTCATGCTATATTTTACTATTTAGCGGCTAAATTTTAGCCATGGCTATGGCAATTATTATCCGGTTACCGGCGCTTCGTACTTGGCAACGCCGCAACGGCATCCGCCAAGTTGGCAACCGTATAGTTTAGAGATGAATGCGGCCGGCGACCGCCGCCACCGGCCGGCATTCGCATTACTATCCGGCCGCAGCCCACGCCCTGCAGGCAACAATTATTTGAATTATTTTAAACGACTACGAGTTATTTTATAACAACCATTTTGTAACTGGTATTTCATATATTATAATATTATTACTCTTGCAGATCACTCATCGTATTACTCGTTACCACTTGATTTTAATAATATTCATTGTTCGTATTGTTACCACTGAAGTAGAGATATGAATAATAGCCAATAGCATGATATTATAATAGAAATAATAAAATTCATAAACATGCAGTGCTTGGAAAGTTCTTTTAAAAAAAAGAATTACTTCACGTTCGCGTTCATCTTGTTAAAAAGGAACTAAATCGTTTCTCGTCACTGGCTTAAATAAAAGAACTAGTTCCTTTCCTCGTTCCTAAATAAAGAACATTTTTCGGTCATCAATAATTTAAAAATTGTTTTAATATAACTTGTAAGTAGTAATAAATTGTTTTATCATGTAGTTACTTTGTTTATTTAAAGTTAATACCGATAAGACCATTGTGACTTACATGACATTTTGTAAACATTGTCAATATTATCATAATTATTTTATTGTCGTATATAGGTTTAATAGAAACCAGAAACACAGAACAATATATGTGATATGATAGCTTATTATTATAATAAATACATTTAATATAATAGCTCATATTGACTAAATTTACAAAAAAAAATTATAAAAACTTTTGCTCCATAAATTATTTTAAGTACCTAATAGGTACTCAAGAATAAATTAACGAAAAAAAAGTAAAGTAAAGTATACAAATAATTATTATAATATGTAATTTATTTGATTATTTCAATAATGAATATTTATAATAGTGGAGCGACTATAAGCTCCCAGCTCGCCATGTTCTATGATCATAAATTATAATGAACAAAAACTGACACTTGAAGTTGGGCCTATAGAAAACTAATAAAATGGTTGGGCCCCCAACTTCAAGCTACAGAAACCAGACTTTTGCAATTAATTTGCTATAGTTTGCTATTTAATTTTCATAATATAGACATACCAATTTAATTTTCCAAGAAAATATTTTTTATGTTGGTGGCTAATTTCACAGTAGCCACTATATGGCAAAAGATCAAAGATCGAACAATTCTAAGATATTGTTATATTGATATTGAGTTTATTGAGATTATTAGATTAACATGAGATGATTAGTGAGTAGGACCTGAGTGTCCCAGTAGTCAGTATAGTGACTTCACAATTTGGCATATCTTTAGAGAAAAATTATTGACAACGAAGTGAACAATTTGTGATTACTGATTGGTATTTAAATGTTTGTGGGCTTCAAGGGACGTCGTACGCGCATGTGTTGTCTACTTGTCTCCGTCTAACCATAGGCGCAACTAGGGTTAAAATTCTGGGGGGGGGGGGGGGGGCTAACAAAACTATTTATTAAAAATAACCTATAGGAGGCTTATATCTAAATCAATAAGGGATATTTTTGGAGGGGCTAAATCTTAGTCAGGGGGGCTAAGCCCCTCTAGCTCCCCTCCCCCTAGTTTCGCCAATGCGTCTAAGTTGTCTAACACACGTACGACATATTAAATTCTCGTTCACCAGTTTCAACAGTGTGCTGTTTAGTTTTGATATTGGAGTGGATTGAATATTGACCTATTATAAAATTTGAAGGTAAGACTATTATCTAGGACACGAAGTAGGATTTTATTGATATTATTTATTTATTTATTTTAAGTAAGTTATGACCTTTTTAACACTTTAAATTTTAAAATGATCATAACTTACTTAAAAATAATAATATCAATAAAAGCCTTAGTTGTACTCCAAATAATAATCTTACCTTTAAATTGTATAATAGTTCACTCTAATATCAAAACTAACAGGACACTATTGATACTGGTGAACGAAAATTTGCAATGTCGTACGCATGTAAGACGGAGACAACATCATAATATGAGGGGTACGACGTCCTCTTAAGTCTTAAGTGCATAATATAATTGTATGGGTAGGTGGGTAGCTTATTTTAGTAACTACTACAAAATAAATGCTGTCACGCAGTTAGAACCTACTACCATTGATTATAAATACTACTTACAATACTACCTAACTGTGTAACACTATATAACTGTATAAATGTATAAAAGGTAGGTAACAACGATGGTCGATGAACGGAATGTAAATAACATGACAAAACATATCTTTGTTTCGTTGTTTGCTGTCGTGGTAAAAACTAAAAGGTAAATAATATTAAATAAATAAATAGTAAATAGGTATGTTAATACTGAGGGTCCCAATGAATATTAATAATATTATCAAAATGGCTATTATAGTATTTTTATGATTTATGAGTAAATTACCGACTACAACAGTTTACCAACTGCTTTAGTAACAGGAGTGGGGGTAAGCCGGCTCGTTTTTGTTATCGAGTCCGCACACCGCACTGATGCACTACGACTACACGTCACTACGTCAGACTACAGAGTACAAATCAACTATTATAGTATAATATTAAATTCTTATAATAATATAATCTTATCTGAGTATCTAACCTCGGTGATTGTTACACTACTACACTACTATATAGTATAGCGCAACAGCGGTTTACTACCACTTTATAATTTACTCTGTCCTACGGTCTACCTACTACCTACAAATATTTCGTTGTTGATTCACTTTATAATTTTATAATAACTAAAAGTAAATAAATTTCAAATACAATGGCATCAAAAAATCAATTCATCACATTTAATAACGGTCAGAAGTATCCAGTTGTAGGATTTGGCACTTGGAAGGTAAATATTACTAAATAATATTAAATTAATTAAAAGTAGGTAGGTAGTATTTGCCTACATTTTAATTTAATTTAAGTTACCTAATTTTAATTATATACAAGTTATGAAGTTATTTTAAATTAGGTGTAGATACCTAGGTACTTAAGTTGAAGTAATCGGTATTCAACTTTTTCAAACATTTTACCTAGTTATTACATTTTAATTTTATTCTCAACTATAAAAAATAAATATTATATTAGATAATTATTGTATACTGTACAAAGTAATAGGTAGGTACATGGCCAAATTTATATATTTAGCCATGGGTAGGTAAGTCCTATTTTTATGTTTTAAATTAAGCACCTGAATGCACAGATTACTTTAAATAGTTACCTATAAGTTATTATGATACCATTTACTTATATATAGGTACCTATATTATTGCCAGTTTTCAATACTGAAAATTGAAAATAATAATACCTCTTAGTGATTTAATTTTATATTTTTTTAAAAATTCAGAGGTCAAACTAACTTACTAACTTATCCAGTTTCTCGTTCATATCATATAGCTTGTACAACCAGCACAAAAGGTCTTGACACGCCTATCTAGATGCTAAACAATAAATTATATAATTAAAATATTAAACTTTTATAAATATAGTCTGGTATTCCCATATATATAGGTACTTACAACAATAAAATTATACCGTATACTCGTTGAGCTATAATATCGAGAGGCGATAATATATCAACTATTCAACTAAATAATAAAACACTTACTAATGATACTATACTAATGATTACTAAGAAGTAAAAATATAAAATGTTTAACTAATTTTATTTTATATTTACAGTCAAAGCCTGGTGAAGTTGAAGAAGCAGTCAAAGTTGCCATAGATACAGGATATAGACATATTGATTGTGCTATGGTTTATGATAATGAAAATGAAATAGGGAAAGCTATAAAGCAAAAAATTGATGAAGGTGTTGTTAAACGTGAAGATTTATTCATTACTAGCAAAGTAAGAATATTTACTAATTTTTATGAATTAAAATAATTAAAACACTATATTTTTAGCTGTGGAATACTTTTCATCAACCCGATTATGTTGAAACAGTATTAAAAAAAACATTATCTAATTTGCAAATTGAATATTTGGATCTATACTTAATTCACTGGCCTATGGCTTTTAAGGTACCTATGTTTTATATATTAGCTAAAAATAGTTCATGACCACTGAATATCTATAATAATTAATTATTTATAAATTATAATTATACTAGGAAGGTAAATTGGAAGATGAATGGTTCCCAAAGGATGCTGATGGAGTCACACTCGAAGGAAATGGTTCTTATATAGAAACATGGAAAGCAATGGAAAACTTGGTTACAAAAGGTCTTGTCAAGTCAATTGGTATATCAAACTTTAATAAGAAACAAATAGAAAACATTCTAAGTATAGCTACCATAAAGCCAGTTGTTAATCAAGTATGAATTTAATATTAATTGTATTATATAAAATTAAAAATATAATGAAAATACTTTATATTTGTTTATATTTAGATTGAATGCCATCCATACTTGAATCAAAAAAAATTAAAAGAATTTTGTGAACAAAATAATATATTTGTAACTGCATACAGTCCTTTAGGATCTCCAGACAGGCCTTGGGCTAAGCCAGAAGATCCGTCACTCTTGGAAGACCCAAAAATTGTAGCAATTGCAAAAAAATATGGTAAAACTGCTGCTCAAGTTTTGATTAAATATCAAGTACAAAGAGGCATCATTGTCATTCCAAAATCTGTGACCAAGAGTCGCATTGAATCCAATTTTGATATATGGGACTTTGTATTAGAACAAGGTGATATTGATGCGATTGATACTTTTGATTGTAATGGCAGAGTTCTTCATCTTAACTGGTATGTTAATAGTTAATATTTGTTTAAAAATATTAAACTGGTTTTATTATTTATTGTTTTAATCAACCATATACCTTTTTTTTTACAGGAATAGTCATTTCAAGGATTATCCATTCCACGATGAATATTAATATTAATTAATAATGTTTCTGCAATATAACTAATAATTTTTAATTTTTTTAATATACTATTCAAACGTACAGCATATTTTAATTGCATAATCAATTTAATGGATTTTTTCAAAATACACATAATGTGTAATATTTTTGTAAAAACTAATTGATTTTCAATAGTTATTTAATTTATTTAATAAACCGTATTATTAAAAAAAAAAAAATTAGTAAATTTATTTTCATGATATATTATTTTAGTTCATTGATTTAAATGTATATAACCTTAATGTCAGGAAAACTAAATATATATATATATATAATATGTTTTTTAAATAACACCAATTCAGAAGTCACTATTAAAATATTTTAATTAGCGTAAGAAAACTAAATGGTAATTATTTTAGTTTTGTTATGTTCTATTCTTATGCGTGTATTTTAAAACTATGGTAAAATATATAATTTATTAATTATTATAATTTAAACAGAATGACATGTAAAATAATCGGAAAGTTATATCAATTAAATAGGTTCAAACTGCAAAGATGTACATTTACAACCATTCACACAAACCTAACATAATCATCATTAATCACTAATTAAAACATACATATTGTATACCTTTCAAATACTTATAACATTTGCAGTTCTTATTTAATCAATTATTAAAATTTAACTTCGAGACTAAGTCATCTCGTAAAGTATAACCATGATTTAAGTAGCTAAAATTAAAAATATATTTTACTTTTACTTTTAATCTAAATGGCTCTCTATATTTTGGAAACTTCTTTTTATATTTTGATTTTTACAAATTTTTGAGTTTTTAGAAGGAAGCAAGATGTGATGATAAGGTGAAAACATTAGCATATTATTAATGAATGTCGAATGATACAACTAATTTAAGATTTTATAAAAGGAACATTTGGAAAGTTTATGCATATTGTATTGCATTTAAATACTTATTTTTCAGTACTTCTATAGATTTAAGAAGAGTTAAAGAGTTTACTATCATATGTTTATTAAGAGCTTATTTAATTTAAAAAGTTTAATGTTATAGTATTGGTTATAACATAAAGACTAGAATTTAATTTAGAAATTCTATTCTTTGTGGATTATATATAACTTTGTAAAATCAATGCTTATGGTTTAAAGTGAATACCCAAATTCCCAAACTTATTAATGTTGAGGAACTAATTTTACAGTTACCTATTTTGAATTTATACTTATATTTTTATGCTTTATCCTTGTATTATTATATAAGTATCTAGTATCTACTGGCTACTTTAAAAGTAGCTAGGTTAGCATACTTGCACACAAATAGTTGGCGAGTTGGTATACTTACACAATTTGAACATGTTATATTGGCTTATAACATTGTTTTTCTATTCTTATTTCTTATGCAGTTAGGTATAGTCGCTGGTATAAGTATTTAATTTGGGCCGAGAAACCCAGGTAGCAGCAATGCCTCAAGGGGTCGACTTAAGTATCGTATCTTTGAAATGTAAGCCCTCCTAGCCGGGCAGACACATCATACCTACTAGCATTTCTATCATAGTATCATGCCTACTAGACTAAGTGTCTACTGTCTAGTACTCTTTAAGGAAAGTGCCAGGTCATGAGGGTGTGTCCATATGATGCTATTGTTGTACATAAATGTTTTTTTTAGGACTTAACTTTTGAAGTTTGAACCTAACATAGTATGTCATATACCTCCTCATACATAATATGACATATATATAGCACTTAATAAAGCTGAACAAATTGATTCTAGGGCCATTCTAACCCATACCATAAAATATGTTCAAAAATTATACAGCTGATAAAGGTACAATAAAACTTTTGTCAAGGTTAAAAAAAATTAAATTTTAATAATGGAAACTATTATACATTATGTCCTCAGATTGGAAATCACGAAACCTAGATTACACATTCAAGGCTAAATATTCTAACTAGAATCAATATAATCTTCATATTATTTTATTCATATAAATGTTAAATGTAGAATTATCAATAACTAATTAAAATAAATAGTAGGAGATATATTTTAAAGACGGTTGGGTATTTTATCGGCTATAGTATTATAGTACTTTAGTATTTATATTAATATATTTTTTTAATTGTATTTAAATAATGGCTACAGCCTACAAATCATATTAATTGGTATTTCGTGTAACTATTTAGTTATCACTAATCACTAATCATTATATTATATGCTATATGCATATAATTCAATGATAATTATATGTTTTATTCATGTTCATTTCTACATATTAATATGTATTAAGCGTAAATTAAATATTTTGACCAGCGGACTACTCTAAAAATATTGAAAACGTTTTACATAAAAATTATTTTTTATAAGAAATAGAATATAACGAATTGGTTTTATTTCTCATTTACAACGATTTAAAATTTTTTTTCATGTGGGGGACCCCTTTTAATAATTTCCCCGTAGGCCAAAATGGCCTATCCGCTCATGGCCTACACTAATGATTTCAAAAAAAATTGTTTTACATAATTTGAAGTCATTTAAAAACAACATTTCTGAAAGAATATATTATTTTTACTATTTTTTATCGTTATATTTTTTTAAGTTTTTTCCTTTTTGAATGTTATCAATATTATCATACATTTTATAGATTCCGAGCGGAGCAATACATTCATTGACTTTACAATAATGTGTGTTTTGTTTTTTAAATTGTTAATACCTTTTGGGGCCAATTAAAAATGCTTTGATTTTCATCAACAGCACCGCCTTTTCTGGTAGGAAAGTGAATCTAGTTGGTACTTTGGAGGGTCAAAAGTAAAAAATTAAAAATAGTTTTTAAAAGCGTCAGGAAAAACTGAGATTTTTAAGCAAAACCAGTTTTTGAAAAAAAAACAATTTTGTTATTTAGTATAGATAACTCTAAAAAAAGTTACCGTAGATACATGACATTTTTATTTAATGTTTATATTATTTATACTAATTTCTGCGACTATTTTTGAGCTATTTATAGGCAGAAGAAAATTTTGAGTTTTTTAAATTATTATTGTCAATAAAAATGTTTGCTCGGTCAAAAAACTTGGAAAACACAACAGTCCTCATAAGTAGTTATATTATAATAGCAGTTGAGAAATAATAAATAGATCCATCACAGGCACGACTTTTTTTTTAAATATTAAAAGTTCGAATTTTGACAACATTAATTACTTATCAAATTGAAATAGTTATGCATAATAATATATTAAATTCAAAAGTATTGTTAGCTATGTTCAAAATTATTTTTGTGTCGATACCAAATAATATTATTTTATTATTTTATGTTGTATTATATATTTGGGGAATAGAAAGTTTCTACACGACTACACGAGAGTAATAGGAAAAAATTACATAGTATATACGTTAATAATTATTATTCCTACAAATAAGATGTATAAGTTTTTACAATATTGTATCTATAGTACAGTACCTACATATTAATAAATTACATACGGGTATATTAGTTCATACATGGCGGAAAAATAATTGTCTACCAATTAAATATAAAATAATCACAAAATTCTATTTTTAGGTACCTAGGTAGGTACTGAATTTTAAAACTGAACATTTATATCTAATAATATATGTAGTAACTTTTTACATCTTTGATAATTTTTTAAGACAGTTGCATAAGTTTGTATCATAACATTCATAGTTAAACATCTCCATCTGTGTAATAACTATTAACTAATAACTTGTATATATTATATTATTTATTCTACACCGTCGATATTAAGATATGTATTTTTACCTGCTAGGTCTAGCATATATGGGAACTATTATATTCGCCCATATATTTATATTAATAATTAATATATGGAAATAATTATAAGATACCTAGTATAGAAAATAGGAATCTACCTGCGACCTAACTAAAGGTTATAATTATACATACTAATTATACATATTATACATTCTAAATATGAATCTTGAGAGTCCTTGAAAGTTGAAATGCATTCATTAAAATATAATAACAATTCAGTAGGTAAAATTAATTGGTAGTATTCTGTAAAATTGTAAAATTGTTGTGACGTGTTATTGTGTTAAATGAAACAATAATTACTCATATTATTTTTTATCTATAATATTTCATGATATTGATAACTTGTATAGGTACTAATAGCCACAATAATTAATAGGATGTAGTTACTTAAAAATTGTAAGAAACTAATAAATCATTAAAAACTCATATTTTTTATAATTGTATTTAATATGTAGCCATACTATATATACCACTGAAATACTGAATACAATATTATACACAATACACAAACAGGGCGATTAATTCAACAGTAAACACTCACAAATTCACAATCTTGGTTCTTGAGAAGTATTAATAACGGTCTTAATAATATTTTTTTACATGATTTGAATTCATCACAAAACAAAAATTTAAAAAAATTATATTATTTCTACTATTTTTTATCGGCATCATTATCATATTTTAAGTTTTGAATTTTTTGAATGAATATGTCTATCTACATCTATCTACAATTTTAATTTCATATTCTGAAGAAAATATTTTTCTGTTTAGGTACTTAAGTACCTACTTTGATGTATAAAGATTGAATATCAAACGAGTAGTTAGTTAATAGTTAGGTAGTACAAAATTATGTAATGAACCAACCCAAAAATAATAGTTCTAAAAAAACCAAAATAGGTACCTAGGTTAACCTACTTTAATAATGATTGTTTATAATAAGAATATAATTAAAAAAATTATATAGGTACCTACCTAGGTAAAGAAACAATAATAAATAATACCTATATGTATATTATGAATTTAATTGAACAAATTTATTTTTAACAACTAGGCGCTTATTGGCCTTTCAAAAGTTTTGGCTCAAGATCCACCAGTGACCAGTGGGTAACACTTAAGTCTTTGAGAAGTTTCTCAAATGCAATCATATAGACATATAGAACTATTCACTGGCGTCAAACTATTTGAACTGCCAGTTTCCAAGGAGCACACAACACAAAAAATAAGGTTTTTTTAATTTCTAATAATGTTCAATTTCAAGATTAATGGTATATTGTTATAGATTTAACGTTTCTACTCACATTATTCAATGAATTATGTGGAATTGAAAAAATCGTGTGACGTCATTTCTAGGCTAGTTTCGCGGTAATATTGCCTATATCTTATACGCGTAAATGTTACTCGCTTCACAGTTCACACAATAGTCAATAATTATTTACCTATCTTTAAAGTTTAAAGTACGTCTATATTTCGAATTTTTGTTGTACCTTGTACCTACGTATGTGGTGTGTTGTTATGTAGGTACTGAAAACGTTAGTGGAATCAGAATTTTTCTTAAGTGTTTAGACTTTTTTAAAGTTAAAATAATATGACGTAGGTAGTCTGTATCATGAACTATGAAGCCTAGAATATTATTCTAGTCTTCATGGTCTAAGGTTGTAATGAGTAGTGAATTGTTTGTGTGGGGGGGGGGGGGCAATGAAATTATTTTGCCCCGGACGCAGCATATATTCTAAATGTACCACAGGCTAAAATATATATCAGCAGAATGCTGTACGCAACACAATTTTAGAGTATGATCATAATTCTTTGTCATAGAGTATACTCTATGCTCTATAATAATAATATACTCAAATCACGGACTAAGATATCTAAAACTAAGCCTTAACTAAACTAAACCATAACTAAACGTCTAAACCTAACCTAAACTAGTCCTTACTGTCCTTAGCCCTTACTCTAATATACTCTATTACTCTAATGGGTGTAGATAATAATTGTTCTGTGGTATTATAGATAGATAGCACTATCTTAAATCGTGTTGACTGGCTTATCAATTATGAATTATCATTTATCACTATAATTAATATCAATTATTTATTAGAGAACTACTAAATTACAAATCATTAAATACGTCTGGAGTATTGAATATTGCCAGACGCCAGTCTTACATAAAATAACTCAAAAGTATAAAACTGCAGTAACCAGTCTAGTGCCACTAACTACTACATCAGCTAAAATATTATTCTTTTTTGTTACAGTAACTAGTAAGTCTTACAATAATTGTTCTGCCACATTTTTGTTTTGAAAAGTAATTTTTTATAATTACCATTTATGCAGATAGATACTTAAATATGGCATCAAATTTGATGAAAATGGTAAAGTTCAATAACGGTCAATTATATCCCATCTTAGGTTTGGGAACTTGGCAGGTAATATATTATATTTACAAATATCTGTTTTTTAGTTATTACTTGTTATCATGCCATTTTAAAAATATTCATTTTTCCAGGCATCAGCAATCATTGATGACTCTCAACAACTCATCAATTCTATAAAAAATGCAATTGACATAGGATATCGTCATTTTGACTGTGCTGCCATTTATAACAATGAAAAATTGTTGGGAAAGGCTATAAATGATAAAATTTTAGAAGGTGTTATTAAAAGAGATGAACTATTCATCACTAGTAAGGTATGTCTTGGGACTACATTCATAAAAAATATAAGTTATAATTATTTTTATATGAATCAGATAATTATCAGTCAATGTTTATAAATTTAATATTTTAAATAACTTGACTAAGATTTAGATCTTGTTTAAAATAATTACTAATTTTAGCTAATACATTTGATACAATTATTGGTAAAATTAGAGATAACATTTTGAAAGCACTAAATACATTAATTATATAATGTTAAGATACAAATAAGATATTGCAAATATCTTGATGAAAAAATGACATAGGTTATAATTCTGATAATATTATGATTAAGAAATACTACATACTAATTAAGAAATGAATCAAACTTAAAATTCTGTTAAAAAACATTACAAAAGATATTTAATAATGACTTATTAGTAAATTGTAAAATTTAAATTTGAATTGTGCTTAATCATATAATATAATGAATTTGTTATTCTTAGATATTATCTACTTATGTATTTGATTTGTTTAAGCTTTGGAATGATAAGCATAGATCTGAGCTGGTAGAAGAAGCATTGAAGAATACTTTGAATGATTTATGTTTGAGTTATGTAGATTTATATCTTATCCATTGGCCTTTTGGAACTAGTGTAAATAATATTTTTAAAAATATACAAAACTTAAAATCAAAACTTGTTTACCTATAATATTATTAACATGTTTTATATTTTAGGAAGATTCTAATGCTACTGATAGCGAAGGCCGGTTATTAAGTTCTGGTATCTCTTATTTAGAAACTTGGAAAGCTATGGAAGCATGTGTTCAAAAAGGTCTCACAAAATCAATTGGAGTGTCAAATTTTAATATTAAACAGTTAAAAGATATTTTAGAAATAGCTACTATTAAACCAGTTGTTAATCAGGTAAAATAGTGTTAAACCATGGAAATATTATATTTTAATTATGTTTTAAGTTAGATACTTTTACATAAACTGTATTTTTTTTAATAGTTATTGTAGCTGGGTCTTACTTTATTTTAGTCCATAAATATTTATTATGTTCATATATGTACAAGTTTTAAAATAATAATAAACATGTAAACAATTGATTTAATTAACAATTATAGAATTGTTTGTTATTTTAGGTTGAGTGCCATCCTTATTTAACACAAAATAAACTGAAGGAGTTTTGTGAAAGTAATGGTATACTACTAACTGGTTATGCACCATTAGGATCAGCAAAAAGATCATGGGCAGGACCTGAAGAAGATGCTATTTTAGACGAACCTATTGTAAAACAATTAGCTGATAAGTATAAGAAAACCAATGCACAAATATTAATTAAGTTCCAAGTAATAATTGTACTAATTATTTATTTAAATTTGTTTCTAACTTGAATTGTGTTGAAAAAATTAGATCCAAAGAGGTGTTATAGTCATTCCAAAGTCATCCAATTCAGAGAGGCAGAAAGAAAATTTTGATGTCTGGGATTTTGAGTTAACTACACAAGATATAGATCTACTCGAATCCTTGAACAAAAATGCTCGTTATTTTGAATTCAACACGTAAATTGAATATATGATTTTGCATTCTTAAATAACATATTTTAACACAATATTTATAAGACTTATGAACCCTGTTTCTTTTTTTAGTGCAAAACATTTGAAAGACCACCCATTCCTTGATGAAGCCTAATTTGAACCTTTGGAGATAAACATTTAACATTTTGGCTAAAATTAATACTATACTGCTTATAAATATATTAAAAATGTAATATTGTTTATTAATAAATTTAAAAATGTTCAAGTTTACTTCTACACTCTGGTTTTGTAAATTGTATTTTTTTGCTCCATATATTCTATCTCAAAACTAAAATTTTACTGAACAAGTCTCGTTTTCTTTTCCTACATTTTTAAAATCGGATATATTTATTTATTGCAGTATAAATTAAATATTTGGTGTGTAATGAGAACTAATGTCAGTTATATCGCGTTCCGTCTTCTGTGTGAACCCATTGATGTGAGGGTATACAGGGATGTACTTTAGCACCAGTTTACTGATTTAGCGTATACCCTATTTCAGAGATTCCCAACCCTTAATAGTTTTGTAGACCAATAAGTATGTAAAAAAAAAACTTTGAGGCCCACTTACCTACCTAATATACATATAAAAAATACAAACACACACAAATAAGATGACAGAAGTAATATAGACATGTATAAATTCATATAAAAATCTCGTTGATGCCAATTTAAAATTTAAATTGGCAAGTTATTTCGAGTAAGTACACAATTTAAATTCCAATTTTCATAATTCATATAGACAAAAATCAAAAACCTAAGGTATGACATAAAAAGTACGTACAGGCCATGGGATATGGTTATGTATACAATATTATGTTAATTGAAAATAAATTTCATTATGGGCCCTGGCCCAGGGGATCTTCCCCTATATATGCCACTGCACCACAATTATATTTTTTTGTTCAAAAATAGGTTTAAAATATATATTATATTATATTATGTCTACTAATAAACAGTTGTACAATTATACACCATTGTGATACAAAGCAAAATATTTAAAAGATCTTAATGAAAATTAATTTTTTTACAAAACAGACCATAATATAAGTAGGTATCCAATGAAAAAACAGATCAAATTGTCGCCTTACCTAATCTAGAAGAAGATTATCTTCAAGATAAATGAAAAATCATCTAGAAAATTAATTTAATAACTTATTCTAATATTACTGAAATAATTAAAATTTGATAGTATAAATGTATAATCTCAATAAACATTAAAATTTATTATTAATCCATATTGAATCTTGAATAATTGTGTCTGAAAAATAAATATGTTTATTAAAACATTTAAAACCCCTTTTAAGATATGCATAGGCAATAGAATATGGATTATTGCGGTTACTTGTCAGTTGCCTTATCAGAATTGATAAAATATGGCAAAATTATTAGTAATTACTAATTTACTATGTTCGTGAATTATTTACACAGAGTAGTGAGTAGTGAGTACAGACGTTAGACATACTGCAATAACTAAACATTTTAAATCAACATTAGACCATACCATAGATAAAAAGAGTGTTTAGCTCGTTGTACTCTCGTAGAGTGAAGACTGAAGAGTCTAACGCAGTGCTTACACAACTTTTTAGTTATTCTAGAGTTCTATAATATACTACTTTTAGTATACTACCCATGATATAACATTGAAAAAAAAAATTGTTATAGCATGATACTACTTATATTATAATAGACGTCCATTTGTACATTTGTTCATTATAGTCTAGCCTTCGTAGTGATTATATTATTTTAAAAAAAGTTTACATTATTTTTTAATTTTTATATCACCTTTCACGCTCGTTTCTTGCGATTTAGTGATTTTTATATACTAGCATTGATTATAAATTATACTAGATATGTCGTCGTCCACATCAGTGAAAATGGTGAAGTTCAACAATGGCCAACAGTATCCAATCTTAGGTTTGGGCACTTGGCAGGTAATATAAAATGCTGTTAAACTATTTATATATATATATTTTATTTCTATTAATTAATTCAACAAAAATCATAATAAATTATAGTCACGTTTTATTTAAGTTCTTATTTGAGAAAAACTATTTAAATTTTTGTACGTACCTATCTATTTGAAAATATTTGTTGCCTATGTTTATTATACCTATATGCATATTTTATTACATTTTAGACCACACCTGAATTAAAAGAATCTGAACAAACAGAGATTTACGATGCAGTAAAAAGTGCAATTGATATAGGATATCGTCATTTTGATTGTGCAGCTTTTTACAATAATGAAAATTCCATAGGAAAGGCTATTGCTGAAAAAATTAAAGAAGGAGTCATTAAAAGAGAAGAATTATATATTACTAGTAAGGTATGTACTTAAAACTTATTACCAGAAAATAATACAGCATTAGTATAGATACCATATACATCCTCTAAAACAGCTTTTGCAAACTGTGTTACGCGGGGGGTCCGCAAATTATTATTATTTATTATTGTTAGGTTAGGTTACTTTCAGTTATTTTTCGCAATAATATTTACTATATTTTAAGGAGTTTGGCGGAGGAATAGTTTGGGAAATGTTGGTCTAGAAAATTATAATATCAATTATTAAACAAGGTATTTCAGTCACCACCAAATTAAACATTTTTTGCTACCTACAGGCTACAATATTATAAATAAAAAGCAGCGCACTTGTTTGACATGAATAATTATAATATGTTTTTGTACTTAAATAATATAATGTATAGGTACCTGGTACACTATACAGTATATAATATACATATTAGTATATTAGGTACATTTTTAAGTACATTTACAATTATTATGCTAATTTGCTGCTGAGTGTTGTACATAAAAAAAAACCAAGAAAATAATGCTTGAATCACAGATCATTTGCTCATCTAATAATAGGGTAATTAATTGATAATTTTAATATTGACCCAGATGTCAATTATTTAGGTCATATAGACAATTAATTCACTATTTAACAAGTATGGCATGTATGATGTAGTTTTAGATTATTGTCTTATCGTTTATGTGAACATTCCTCTTAATAATTCTTATTTTATGAATTCATTTAACTTTTGTAAAGTTAATATAATTTTTTACACAAATAATTTTTTATCATTATTAATTATTGTACATAATTTAAAATATTACATGAATGTGTTTAGTATTAAAATTGTTATTTGTTTAGCTATGGAATAACAACCATAAACCCCAAGACGTGGAAGTTACATTGAAGAATAGTTTGAAGTTATTGGGTTTGGATTACCTAGATTTATACCTTATTCATTGGCCAGTTGCGACTACTGTGAATAATTTAATTTTGACTATTGTAGGTATAGCAGTTACATTGTAATTCATTTTTTATAATTTTTAGGAACATCCGATTGCGAAAGATAGTGAAGGAAGATTCATTGGCACTGATGATTCTTATTTAGACACATGGAAAGCTATGGAACAATGTGTCCTATCAGGACTCACAAAATCAATAGGAATTTCAAATTTTAATATTAAACAAACGAAAGAAATTTTGGAAATAGCAACAATAAAACCAGTTGTTAATCAGGTAATAACTAAGACTAAGACTACTGGTCAAATCATAACATTTAAAAATTGTTTTTAATACAGAACAGTTTAACCAAAATTGTCAAAAGTATTTGAAACAATAATTATTAATGTAGCATACATTGTCACTGTATTATGCTGCTTAATTATTATTAGTAGCCTCAAACTGATTATTGTATAATTAACTAGTAATTAAATTATTTACTTTACATCAGGGACGTCCGTTGAAAGAATCTCGGTAGGTACTAGGTAACAACTTTTAATTTCCTAGGCAGGCGCCTATAATAAGAGCTAAACAATTATTATTCACGGCACAAAAAATTGTTCAACCCACCTGGCACCTAGTCCTAAAATACTGATATTGAAATATTATACCCAAAAGTCAAACTGCGACAACTGACAACTGCAACAAAAGGTAGTACATGTCAACCCACCTACCCATCCACTCACCAATTTTTTGTCTGGATAAATTGTCCCAAAAAGGTTCGTTTGTGTCTATACTGCATACCTGCCCATCAACCGTAATTAGTTTTGAGTACTTTAAGCATTATTCCTCAAAAAAAAAACCTTGTACAGCCACTGATTAGGTAGTGATTGATTTAAAGGATTGGTAACTGAAAAGTTTAAAAAAAACTAAAAAAAAAAATCTTTTATAAATTAACAATGTTTTGCTTTAATTTCATTTTGCTAACAAATAATTAGAAATTAATATTGGCTAAGTAAATAAATTTGTATAATAATAAATTAAATAATATTAGTGTTTATACCTTTAAAATTGTAATGCATTATAAATTATAATATACAGTAAAACTTCCATATTATAAAGACTTATAGGCAATAAAAAAAATTTATATTTTAGAGAATTTCTTTAAATAGGAGTAAATTAATATTTTTTTAACACAAAATTTTGTTAATAATGGGAAGTTCATTATATGAAAGTTTTGCTGTATTTAATAACTATTGTGTTTTAGGTCGAAAATCATCCTTATTTAACTCAAAATAAACTTAAAGAGGTTTGTGAGAGTAATGGAATTCTATTAACTGCTTATGGACCTTTAGGATCACCTTACAGAGGTGCAAACTCAGAAGGATTAGTACTTTTAGATGAACCAATTATTAAAAAAATTGCCGACAAGTATGAGAAGACCAATGCTCAAGTATTAATACGTTTTCAGGTAATGATATACTGAGTTTTTTTTTAAAGATTTGTATAGATTTGTATCTGTATTATTTGTATTTCTATCATAAATTGTTAGAAAACTTAATTATGTGTCCCTGCTATATCATATATGGCAAGCTGTGTTGTTTAAAGTCTATGGTTGTCACATATTTGATAAATATTGCAAATAGAGGAGTATCTTATTAATATCAGTTCCAATGATGTTGAATGAGTGTTGCCAACTGATGTTTAATAAACACTAATTTATGCCAGCATAAATTAATGTTTTTAATTCACAGATCCTTTTATTAAACTTTCTTGTATTGTTAAATTAAGGTTCAAAGAGGTGTTATAGTTATACCAAAATCATCTAATCCAGAAAGACAAAAAGAGAACTTTGATGTCTGGGATTTTGAAATTAGCAAGGAGGAAATAGATTTACTGGAGTCATTGAACAAAAATCTACGTTATGTTCTTTTCAAAACCGTAAGTTGAAGTAATGAATAACATAATTGTATGACTTATGTTTTAAATTTTTCAAATATTTAAATTTTAATAATTTTTTTTAGAGCAATGCACTTGAAAGACTATCCATTTAATGAAGAACCATAACTACACAGATAAAAACAGACCTTTGATACTGTTATATTTGAAATAAGAAATATAAAATTGAATTGAATTTTTCTTTTTACATGTTTGACAATCGAATAGTAGATTCATTTTAAAAGTTTTTATTCGATTAGTTTATCTTAAATATGTACCTATAGCAGCTGTGGACTGAGGACGCACTCGGGCTATAAAAAAGGTAAAAATTAAAACGGGACACACCCCTTATTTTACCAACTAGTCTTTTGTTGAAAATATGTTTCAACAATTTTTAGTCGATAAACAATTGATTTATACACTCGACAATATAAAAAAAAAGAAGAAACAATAGTTTTTTGTGTTCACAAAAATATTTTTATTATTTATTGAACAAAAACAATACGTAAAGGGGAAAAATAATATTTTATATTCACACAAAATTGGAACAAAGAATTAATTATAAAATAATAAAGCAAAGTGAAAAATTTAAGAAGTAATTAAAGGAAACAAAATACGTCAGACAGGAGACACAATAAACCAGGAGTGGAGGGATGGGTGCTGATATGCTATAAGTGTAAAGGCACTTAGGCCAATGGTCACCTTTGCTACGTTCTCGCGACCTGTCCCGTGGATTGACGAGTGTCACGGGCTGGTTTGCTCGGACGCGTGACTACCTTGCCCGGCCGGTGAGTCTAGACCGAGAGCGATGGTTGACGGCGACGAGCGGCGGCTAGTACGTGATGTCGTGCGCGTTGACGATGACGGACAATGGCTACCAATGGACACAGAGCGAGTGAAGCAAGATTTGGTGCTGTGGAATCTGCGGTGACCGCGGACAAGCGACCCGGCCGATGTGGGATTACCGCGGGTCGAATGTTAGTGGACCGCAGCGCGACGCATCGCGGTCCTCAACTATCGTCTCTCGGTAATTATTTTCGCCGTGTCCCTTCAGCCGCGTTTTCGTCCAATGACCATCGCTGTGGAGTCGCGCGCCGCCAGACCCTGAAACGGTTAAGTTTCCGCGGGTCCGTCACCGCTGACATCTGTGTTCCCAGCACTCATCTCTACCACTCACCCCGTGCCAAAGATACGTCCCCGCCGCTGCAGTCGTATCGAGTCACCATCGCCGTCGTCACCATTGGTATCGTCGGGGCGGAATCGTCACCCGCGCCGATACCTCTTCTAGCCGCCGTGTTGCCGTAGTCGTCGTCCGTGTTCTTTCTCATATCCTCCCCTCCTTTGCTATTAAAACTGGCGAAGTTTCCATTAGACCTTTTTATTACCTTTTTATCCAACCGGTATTCTGGTGGAGTTTCATAACGCCCGTCAGGGTTCCGGACACGGTCGATTATATTATAGTAAAGCTATCCCGCGGGTTGCCCGTGAGACTCGCTTGTAATTATGCGAAAAGTTTAATTTGATGCTTATTATTGTGCTGAAGGAGAATGCTGTAGGTAATTTTACTTAAAAAAATCACACACTGAGCATTTATTAAAACATTTAACATAGAACAGATTTAGTACAGAATTCATTACCTCACAAGTGTTACTCGAAAACAATACTCTCTCGGAGTCCATAACAACTACTAACGCTAATTTTGATGTGAGAGTAGTAATAGCAAAATATTTGCTATAGAACCTGACACCAGTCGAAGTTTTGAAGTTTGAATCAAACATTTCTAGCATGTCTGGATGCAAATCCTGTCCTACGTGGGTAGTTAGATTGCCTACCCATTCAACTCCAGGGGCATAAAAGTTTAGGACGTTAGGTTAGAGGCACGTATCATAGGTTGCCCATCTACCACAAATCCAAGCGTTGCACCCCTATGGCCATCGTACTTGTTCATCGTTTTACACTGTTCAAACCCACTTTGTTTACCTCACATGTCACATATACAATGATTTATATCACTGAATTAAAATTAAACCCATCCGTTGTAGCACCGCCTTTAGAGTTTAGACATATACTGCACATCGGTACCCGCCTTTCCACTTTTTTTTATCCATAATATTATAAAGAGCATATAAAAGTATCTTTTATTTCTGTTAGGTACCAGTTCAACTCTATGTCTCTATAACTAAAAAATATTCGATTTTCGTGAGCCACTCTATATGGGTGGAAAAACGAAGCTATAAACACTCCCCTAGTCTCAAAATGTAGTACCAATAATTGGTTCCGTACTTTCCAAGATTACGGGATACCAACAAACGCACAATCATTTTTATAATAAATGGTCGGTACATATTATATAATATCAAAATATATTTTATTAATTTATTATTTAATGGTATACAATATAATTGCTATTATTAACATATTCTATTTGTGCCGACGGGTAATGAATGTAGCTAGGAATCTAGGATTACGTCGTTCGTCATAGCCAACGAATAATGTAAGTATAGGTAGTTAGGTAACTATATAGCATGGGGTGCTGTAGTTAGGAATTTGACTTTTTTTGTGTTCACATCAGCTGTTTGTACACGATTGGGTCCAGCTCGCCGTAAGCCTCTTCGAACGACTTTTTTGTACAGCAGTAGATGAGCCCGTCGTTGGCGTCGGGTTCGGGGTCGTTCCGATCACCGCGGCCGGGTTCGGTCTCTGTCTTATTATTTCGGTGATCGCGGCCCTGGTAACCGCGACCGTGGTAACCGTCCGGGCATATGTTAGGACATATGTACACGCTATCGTCGATCTCCTTGTACGGGTTGTTGAGACCGATGTACACGATGCCGTCCGCCGCGTCCACATCGTAGTGCAGCTTCCAGTAGAACAGCGGCACTCGTATGGCACCAGGCAGGTCGAGGTACAGTGGTTGTTGGACATCGTCCACGTCGGCCAGCGTGCACGTGTCGTACGTGCCGGTGACGATCACTTGTGTGGACGTGCCGTTTTTTCTGCTTAACTTTGTCCGGGTCGACTGCTCTAGATCGGCCCACATGTCGCCGTTGAATATCTGCCACTGTGGGGCTACGTTCGCATAGTAAAACCTACATGTGCGCAAAATACACGTATAATAGGAAAATACTATATATTATAAATATGAACAATAATAGGTAGGTAAAATATTGGGTGTCCTGAACCGATCAAAAAATTACATCATTTCAGAAATAATTATGGTGGGAGAGGAGGGGTTAAGTTTTTTGTTGACTGTTTTTAAAAATTGTATTAGACTGAAGTTTATTAGAGCTTAATTACACGTATTCGTCTATTCAAAAATACTTATTTATTGAATCGCTCTGGGCCGATCCGTATCCCCAGTCAATTCCTGTGCTAATTGGTATGATCCTTATGTATTTAACATACGTAGTATGTGTTTGGGCTGGGTACATGATTTATTTTTGTTTTTCTTTTCAGTTAGTTTGTTAAGTAATTGAGTAAGTACACGATGAGCAACTTTGCTATCCCCATTCAATAATTACATATTGATAAATCCTATCTCGGTTTGTTTTTATAGGGACTATTATGAGCTATGTTTTAATTTTGCTCAAGGTAGAAAAAGAACGTCACTAAATTGTAAATTTGTTTACTAGAATTGTAATGAAATTTGTTTTTACATATAACATTATAAAAAAGGGTAGGTGCCTAGTGGGTATTTTTGTTGACTGCATGTACTCTTAAAAATTCATCTGCACGCCACTGGCCGTAACTCTGTAATTACCTACCTACGCGTATCTATATGCCGTATAGTATCGCAGCTGTATCTATAGTTAAGTAGGCAAGTAGCGACGGTGTATCACTTACGTTGAAGTCTGTTCGTAATCAAAGAAGAAGTCTGCTTTGGCTGCGTAATGGCCCCGGGACAGCGAGTGTTGGTTATCATTCCTTATGTACTTATCCGCAAGTTCGTCCGATCTGAGTATTTTCGCCACCGTTTTTTTCTAAGCCAACATTTTTTTTTATGGTAAGTATTATTTTTATAGTTCAATTATAATGGTTTTTAAATATTTGTTTGAATAATAGTAATAATAATAAGCATTGATTAGGATAATTGTTGGTGACTTAAATCAACTATCAGGCTATATCAGGTATGCCATTAGCCCATAACATAGCATAGTATTATACATTTATACAATTATCATCTAACCTTGAGAAGATTATACTTTTATACACTCCACGACTTACAGCTTAGGAAGCCGGTGCCGGTCGATCTATTATCTGATTAAATCATCGTCGAAATTACTATTAACCTGCAGGACCTGGTTTTTTATGCAAAATATGTTTTGTAGAATATGCATATTATCCTTATGCCCAGAACGTTTAGAAACAAATTCATAGTAAGAATATGTATCAAAAATGTATAACAGGCATAATAGGCGATATGCTTAAAAATGCTTGGATAATGGTATCAAGTTTTTAAATAATATTATAGTTACCTATATACTTACAAATAAAATTGTGTTCTTGTCATATTTGTATCGATTTGATATAAAACATATTCAAATGGCATTAACAGCAAATTATAAAATATTTATCGTCTATTGTATACAATATCGTAATACTGTTAAATTTATTCTGCCGATCGTTATCGTTTATTTTAGGCTGATAATGGCTTAATGGTTTTGGAGTCAGATATTTATTAAGAGGCACATAAATGCTGGAAATTGCTATTTACGTACACGTACGTAGCACGGTGACCATGTAATGTATTACAACCTATAGGCCTACGAAAAATCGAAATCAGATCATTTCAACGATCAAAAATGAACTTACAGAGAAAACGATCATTCCTCTCGTAGAATAGTCTGATTTTGATTATGTTTTAGATTTAAAACTGCTTAAGACTGGACGATATCCTGCATTCCTGCAGCCGCAGAAGATCTTACCTGTTCTTTGAAAGTGTATTTCCTGTTCACGTCCGTGTTGCCGTACAGCTCTTTGGACTTGATGAACGCCGGTCGCTTGCTGTACTTCTGGTGGTTGTCGTAGTACGGCGCCCGGGCGTCGTACCAAGTGTACAGACTGTTCTTAGTGGACTTGTCGAAGCACATGCCGTACAGCCGGAGGAACGCGCGGTCCGTCTGGAAACCGACCACGGCCACGGTGTAGTTGGCCGGCTGGCACCGGTCGTCGGTGACTCGAAGCTCCGACTTGGGCATGCCGTCGCACTGGAAGTCCTCGTACCGGTACGTCCGGCCACGGTACTCGAGCACGTCGCTGCCGACGCATGTGACCAACGCATCGGAGGTGCCGTTCCGCTGCAGTTCGCTCGACGCGAACTTGGCTGTGGCGCACGACAGCTTGAAACTACGGCCTTTCTTCACGTCCAGCCGGCCCTTGGCGTTCGGATAGATGATCGCGTACCGCTTGCCGTTGCTCGTGAACGGTATGGGCATTTTGGGCTCGACTTTTTCGGCCACCCATAACGAACAGTCGTCCTCGTTTCTAACTATAATATTATAATAATGTACCTATCGTATAAATAACATTATAGGTAGTTTATTTGTTTATATCGGAGGTACCCATTTAAACGTTTTCATTTCACGGCTCCTTCGCGTCTCTTCACAACATTTCGGTGGCTCTCAAATACACATATAGAAAATGTTTTAATGTGAAATTATGTATTGAAAATTGAAATTGAATATGTTGTAGAATAAAATAATATTATATTAATCGTTTTCATCGTTATCGTCATTATTTTTTTTTTCATCTGTGCCACAACTCTTCTGACAATATTAATACTCGCAGCGCCCATTTGGGGCCACGACGCTCAGTTTGAATACCTATCTCTGGTTTATATTATGTTAGAAGATAGTGTTACACACATGCCACATATTATGATAATATTATATTATGCGCTCTGTTGTAAATACTAAAATATAATGTGGTGAAAGTGGCCGCAAACCCAAATGACGCCCTGAATTTGAATGCCTGAGCAAGAACGATAACGAAAAGTTGAGTATAGGATCGATATTAGGTTTTTGATCAGATATCCCTACATAAAATCGAGTATCTGTTAATTGTTATATTGTATGCCATGAGTATATATTTCCTAAGTATGAAAAATAAAAATTAAACAACCGCCAAACTAAAATTTGGCAAAAAATACTTTAAACACCTGTCTTACATAAAAATCGTAGACAATTTTTTTCTGATTATAATACGATTTAGAAGTGGCACGAAAAAGTGTGTGCTGGGTATTTCACGTCCTTGTATCGTCAAAAAAGCGTAGTACGAATTAAAAATAATAATACCTACATTTATTTTTACACGGTCGTTCCGCTGAGTTGGTGGGTGATGATATTTTTGTTGTATCGAAAAACTGATCGGTAATCGCCGCACTATACCGATTACCGGTATGCCCACAGTTTTGGTTACGGTAACTTTAATGTAATATTTGGTATTTATCGCGTATACGTGTAAACATCTATAGTATAACTACACGGTTCTCGGTATATTGTTTAGTGTTAATACATTTTAACGTATAATCGCGGTAATGGTCAAACACCGACTCCTCTGTAGTTATTATATTTCAAACGTATAATATTATGTACCTATATCGATGTTTTTCGTGTTTTCAGAAATTTAGATTGCGTATGTTATAATGCCGCGTGTTTTTTAATGCGTAAAAACAATTCCAGAAAGACATCTTATCTATAAAGAAACGCGTTCAACAGGAACTTATTCATTTCGACAATACACTAACGCACCGCATATACATTATAATATACGAACATATATAATTATGTTACGAATTTATGATATAGCTAAGGTACACATATTATAATATTATGCGATTATCGAGGAATTACGGTTTAAATTACTCATATCGAATATTAAAATGTATTTCTAGGTATACTATACGCGTATCGGGTGAATCATTCTAACGTTTTAGAAAACAGTAAGTACAACAATAATAAATATATCATTAATATTACATTTATTATATTATTATGAACCGGTGTCGCGGCGGCACTATTAGTAAACGGGTTAATAGAGCTTTTAATCACTAACCTAACCTAACCTAACCTAACCCGCTGGGCTCGGTTCAATTGCCGAGCCTTTGTTGGAAACCGCCGTTACCTATTTATAATATGATGCAATGTTATGTTATATATTATTTAAGGTCATCTTATATTATAATCGACGAGCAGGTGCTAGAAAGGTAACGCGTTTAATGTTCATATTGTTGTAACCGATGTGAAATCTGTGCGTAAGAATTGCAAGTATAGGTACAACAAAGCAAGTTGGATACCTATTATGCATTCATCTTTTATACATATAGGTATCTATTTATTTCTAAACAACGGACGAAAACCTAAAACATAACAATTATTTTTATTCTAACACATTAAATTCCACGGTCGTCACAATTAGACAATATTATAACATATAATCGAAATCTTAAATAGAATTTTCCCCGTTTATATGACCGATTAAAACTGGTATTAAGCATTAAACATATAGGATGTTATGCATGTATTATGCCTATATTCCTATACATTATAATATACTTACTTAGGTACCTGGTACCTATATTATTTTGTACTTCAGTACTCGTAGCTAATACGGGTCTTTTGTATAACTATTGATTATTAACTACATCATAATATAACCCGACATATATTTCAATATCTTTTGTGATGTTTCCTTTTTGGGTTCTTGGAGGGGCAGGGGTTCGGCGTCCTGGAGTACTGGAGAAGTACACTAAGATCCTCCTTGTAAATACGCCACTGAATATATAATATAGTTATTGAATAGAAAACGTAGTTTAATTTTAATGTGACTCAGTACTTATTTATGCCATTGCTGGGCATAACGTTAATGTTGAAAGGATATTTTCACTGGTCAGTGGACCAAAGAACAAAATCGTATTCAAGTAGTAATAGAGTATAATATAGAAATTAATAGAAAGTATCGTTCAAAGTGAATTTAATTTAAAAATCACTTATTCGGAATATCATGAGTAATATTATGTTGTGGGAAAACCAGAGCTGCTGAAACAGTTCAAAAAGTCAGAAAAGTTTTAAAATTGAAACTAATTCAATGTACCTAAGTATACATCAAAAGTATTATCTAGATATTATAATAATATGACATATCAGTTAACCCAAGAAGTAAAAGTGTAGTAACTACTTATATGTACCTTTTTCAAATGAGGCGCATAAGCACGTACAAATGCAAATTTATAGTTTATTTCGACAAGCAATTGTCAAGTATATAGGTACCTATCTACCTGTATATATATTATATACATTAAAGATTAAATCAATATTGAATTTAAAAGATTTGGCACTCTAGGAAATTGTTTGTTTACGTTAATCCGGCACTGCTCGGAATGTGTTATAATTAATAATATTATAATGTGATGTGTATACAATGTACTTTACCAGATCGATTGATTTTCTTGGCATAGATGGTCGGAAGAAGACATGAACAAATGACTAAACATACTGCAGTAAATGCAGTTGAATACATTTTCGCGCGTGTACGTTATTAGGTCTTATGATTCAACACGTCTGAATACAGTCCTCGGGTTTGCTCCTTGTAATATTATTATGGCTATACTCCTCTGTAGTCCTCTGCTCGGTGCAATCCGTGTCTCGTCTCCCGCAGTCACTTGGAACAGCTACTGAACCTTACTGCAGACAACGAGCGAGTAAAATAATAGTATGCGTTTGATGTGAAATTATAAGTGCTTATGCCTACTCAAATTGAGTAATGTATAATTAACAAAGTACACATACCGTTTTCAATCTAATCAACGATACTCAAATAAATTATGGCATAAGTGATTTGGCAAATATGATGTGCTATTATCGAAACAATTCACTTTTGTAGCAATGCGTGTGCAAGAAGTGGCTCTAATTGTATATTTTATATTATAACTGCCACGCTTTTAAGTGGTTATAACTATAATTTAAAAAATGTACAAGTGCTAACATTTTAGTCAGGCACCTAATTACCTGAATAATTATTCCAGAGCGTATTCACTAATTAACTTTTTTAATGTTTATAAACCGATAATGGATATCTCGAGAAATGTGTTAAATAAATTGTACGAATAAATACATATAACAGTATTTATTGTTTTTAATTTGAGCGAATATAAGTGTGTATAATTAATTAATCGAACATATTAAAACAATTAACTGCATCTCAAAATACTCCAATAATTGAATATAGAGTCAAGTACCTTTACGTTATAAAATTTATTAAAGTCTGATCATACTATTATGTAATCGTACGACGCGTTCTAACTAAAGTTATATACTCAGTTACATTGTTTATTATATTTTGCATCTTCATAAAAATGTACAATTTTTTCAATAAATTATGCCAAGACTTTTTGTTTTATAATTGTATTAATTAAATAAAGATACATTTTAAAATGTGTCAACGACGATGAATTCAATTCAGCAATACCGATACTTCAATATTAGTAATACTTTAATGTTAGATTATAAATTATAATATTATATCGGAATACCGGGAACCATAACATACATGTATTATAGGTAGGTCTTATTTAAATTTTAGTGGATTTATAAATTATTTTTGTGATGTAAGTTCGTCAGCTCAATATCTAGTTTTATCGTTAGAATAGAGAAATACCGAATGGCACAGTGTATATAAATATTATCTATATGTTTTCCAGTAAGCTATAACTATATATTATTATTTTTTATATTTAATATTTACCCATCGTATACAATAAATAGAGTCATTTGAATAATCGATTGAAGAGATTAGAACCATAACAAGTGAAACGAACACACGCACTCTGTATACTATTATATTTGTATATAATAATTAATCCGAAATATTATCACGGATATTATCACGGCAGTGTAATCAAGTATACTCTAAAACATTGTTTTTTACTTAAAAAAATGTGATGCCGTCTCGGCGACAGATACCTGCATCGATTGCACGACGGCGACGTCGGGTTTAGCTGTCGAATAGATAGACATTCAAAATACAACCGCCGTGATCAATAATACGACCAATAAGAGGTTTTCAATACGGACACACTCTATAAAATAGTATTTCCGTATACAACAATATTTTTTAGGAAAACGTGTCCACGGCGCTCTGTTCGAAATAACGGGTTTGTTTACGGTTATTATGTTATGATGCAGAAATGAGTGTACCTGCTACCACTGACAGATGACGTGTTATAATTGTATACATGTATATACGGACGACAGTATTTGAATAAACATAAACTTGCTGTACTTACTACATGACCATAAAAACGATGCAGTTGTACGGCCTCAAAGATCATAATATTATATTATATTAAATTTAGGTATAATAATATCGTGCTAATGTGTTAGGTGAATCGTAAAAACGAAAAACGGAACGGTATAATATTATTATAAAAACGCAAAATAATTTATCAACGAGTTAATAAAACTGGTCGCGGGTAACAGAATAATAATATTATCATTGTCACGAACTGTTTGGCAACCACGCGGACGAAATCGAACAGGTAGGTACCTATCCTGCGGTATGCGCGGTATATAATAATATAACTCCGTATTTCAGCGTGTACCAGCGATGGTTTCGACGATCGATCGAAATGAGTGAAAACGGAACTGGTTGACTACGTCGAGCAACTATAATATTCAATAAACGATAATAATGTATTTGAGCGGATACCGAAGCGTACCGTTGTACCGCATTGTCGCGGTTATATAGCAGCGGCGAGTGAACATTTTTCAGATTATTTCATCGAAAAAGAAGGGAAAACAAAATATGTTGTCGTAATGTGCATTTTCTCCATACTATAATTAATATGCACACCTGCAGTCAGCAGTGTATGCGTAATAAAAACACATATTAGTATATTATTACCATAATATACCGCGGTAAGTGTCCAGCTGGGGCTTTTTTTTTATAACGTAAGAATAAAAGAGTGAAATTGACGCACGTGCTACAGTGTCGAATCTACGCAACTCAACGACGAAGACGTCGTCAAGAGCTTGTGAAAAATATTATAATATTACGCTTGTAATAGACGTTGTGTGGAAATTCGAACAGTCACAGCAGTCGTTGACGGGCGTGAGGTATAATAATAACGCCCTAGGCCAACCGTTATGTGGGCGCCTTTTTTTTATACGTCAATATTCTATTATTTATTGTGAAATATATATATAAGCAAAAAGGTATAGTATAGGTTATACGTTATATTATAATAATGATAAAATAACACATTTTTGAAAAGTTAACTAAAATTAGAGTTTTAAAAAGACGACGCAAGTCAAAATAAAGATAATTATTTTACATATTTTCTTACATAAATAAAAAAGTATTTTCTTATTACTAATTATAGAAATGATGTAATTGAACATAATTTAAATCTAGATTTTCAATATTATTTAAAAATAAAATTTTAAATAGACATTTTGGCGTCCATTGGCAATGGCCCCTTAGACGATCACCTAACCCCTACGCCGGCCCTAACAGCAGTATTGTGATATATCATACTATATATAGGTACATATTATTATCGGTTATTTTTGATTTGTTTGATGCCACTGACGCTCGAAGTCACTCGATAACATCATTATATTATTATAATTTATAATAATGATATGTAGAGTTGTAGGTACAGGTAACTAAGTAAGTGAAAACATTGCGTTTTCGCAAATAAATGTAAAAACCGTTTACGTAACGTCGTGCTGATATAGCTAATAGGCACACTATTCACTATTGTCACATCAGTCGGCTTTCGAATGCGTACCCATTACAATATTCAGAAGTCTGCAGAGCAGGGGTACTAGACCGTCACTTTACTTAGATTGACATTTTTTTTGTTATTAAAAGAACAACAAAATTGCCTATTTAAAACTCCTTAAAATGCTGCAGGTCGTACAATGATAATATTAAAACAATAATATTATAATCAATCATATTTTTCAAGCGTTCTCCGTGATTTAATTCCATATATATTTCAATGTTGTTATATTCGACAGAATGCGACGGGTTCGTGCATTATAAATAAATAAAAAAGTTACTTTTATTATGTAGGTACTTGCATACAGTTAGAAAACAAAAAGTGGTAAATTCTGAATAACATTGAATAACAACGATACATTAAGATTAACCTCTAATAAATTCCTATATATTATGTTTACGTATCGAAATAATACGTAATTGCCTATTGTGACGATTTATTTCCAACACTTACATATTTTAATTTTAAAACTATTTGGATGGGCCTGCACAGAACAAAAAAAAAAGTGCTTAAAATACTTACGGATACTTATGTATAGTACACGGACATATTCAGTAGAGATCATCATCTAAGATCATGGTGGGAAGTGGGAACCATTATCTTTTTGAAAAAAAAATATATGCATGAAATCGAAACATTGCTTTCAATAATAAACGAAGGCCGAGCGCCTTGAACAATATTCGTGTAGGCAAATTGTTTTATGTTTTGGTATATTGATGGCATGTCGTAATAATATACCACAGTATTATATTATATTGAATTAATATTGATGAAATAAATTGCGTACCAAGGTGATAAAAGATGTGTTCAATAGAATACTGCACATTATACATTGATTTGATTCAACTCCAGAAGAATATATTCATGTTGTTACCAATTTAATTTTGATGTTATGATATGAATTTACAAACGGCAATTTACATGTTTATTATAGTTTAGCATATTATTTTTGGTAATTATCATATAATAATAAATCAATTAAATAATAAAAAAATATAGATGTTACGAAAATTATGAATATAATATAATGTGAGTCAATAGGATTTAGTGATTAAATATTATTGAAACATAGTTACACTGTATTTGATAACCACCATTATTTATTTATAAAATAATATGTATTTTAAAATATAAAAATAAAAGTTTAACTAAACATCTTTACCGAATTGATCAATAACATAATAAATAGTTAATGTTGTAATATAAAAATTCCATTGGATATATTATATCATAATTCATAGATTAGGTATATATATTTTAGTCAAAGGTATTTTATATATGTATATACACATGTGTGTGTACTTATAAATATGGTTATATCTTATTTATAAATCAGGAATGATATTATTATTTTTACTTTAAAGTTAAAAGCTCAAATATTAGCCCAAATATGTTGTTTCAATACGCACAACATCGGGTAGTTAAATAATAATGATTCGTTAACATTGAGTACGTATATTCTTTAAATTCTACCGAAAATCCTATCAATAATTGAACCGAAAGAGTTATTATACATGAAAAGATAAATGATACATGCATTACATAGATATTGATTTGATGTAAGACACTCATTAGACACTCGTTAAGTCTAACTTTCAATGTTTATTTATTTTTCAATGGCATTTAAAAATATTTTTTACGTACCTCTCTTTCTACGACTTTTATCCACGATATATTTCCACCCCAAACAATAATAAAATCGTATGTAAATGTATATAATATTATGTAGTATGTAAATATGAAATAAGTATTGTTTTTGATTTAAGAAGGTTTTGTGGGTATTGATAATTAAGTAAGTTTTTTGATGGTCAGTCGTCACGTCGTCGCTGCTCGTTCATGCCGGGGTACGTTTATCACCGCGTGCGTTCAAGTCTCTATCACTGTGATCGATGCGACTATCAGCCGACCGGACGAATAAACTCCATTTGTATACAACGCACGCTTACGATAGGTAATAATAATAATCCCGTCGGACTATACTCAATAATATAATAATATATACGTTCTCGGAAGTCGGAGTTGCAATGTGTGGCGACTGGTTTTTTTTTTTTGTTCTCCGTCAAATCCGTCCATCGACCAGTTCGACTTTCCCCCCTTGTACATAGGTAATAATACTATACTATGTACAGGGCCGGATCTAGGGGGGGGGGAAGTCAGGGATTTATCCCCGGGCGTATAATTTTCGTGGGCGTATTTTTAAGGTTTGAAATTTGTAAATTGAAATTTTAAAATTGACTATAAAACAAAAGTCAAAACTTGGTTCAAATAATATTTTACAGAAAATGTGTAATATTGGCCGATATGCGAATAAAATAAAATAATTTTATTTTTAATCGAGTTAAGTTATATCTAATAACATTGATTTAAAAATTAAAAAGGACAAATATGAAATAGGTATACGCAGTGTCGTGGAAATACCCGTCCGCAACTGTCAGCGCGCGAGAGTGACACGCCTTAGTCTATCATAGATTCATAGATTACACTTAGTTAAACTCTCCGATTAGTGACATATTAAAGTATGGTCAATTACATCGTTTTCTTGCATATAATATATTATGTAGATACTAGATACAGCCCCCCCCCCCCCCCAATTAGTCGTGTTATTGTATAAACCTTAAATAATAAAAGGCAAAGTAAAAGCCATGATACTTTAGGAAACTTTTAATGAAATATTTTTCCTATTCTTATTATTAATTATCAGGGTTGGGATTTTATAGCACTTAAAATTGCATAAATATGCGCTAAAATATTAAAAAAAAGAAACTTATTAATTAATAATTTTAAAATGTATAGAAATACATATTGAATAATACACATTACTTTGATATGTAATTTATCTTTTATTAAAAATCTTTTAAATCTAACATTTTTTTAATATAAAAAAAATATATATTTTAAAAACATTATTTTTGAAATGTTTTAATATTTATTAAACGTGTAAAAAACATTTCATTGTTACTTGGGCCGATTTCAAAAATATTATTCACTCGAATTGCTTCCTAAGAGGGTCACTACCTACTATTGTACTGTAATCGCCTGCGATAGCTATAATTAATCGATTTATAAAAAAATATATCAAACATAATTTAGATGAAATATCATTCTGTCATACAGTCAAAAACTTAAGTTTGTATAAAATAAATGTTGTTTTTTATTCGTGTCAGGTGCATAGTATAACAGTAATAATAATAATGATATAAGTTGTATAGTGTAAAATAATATAAACAGTATAAAATAAAATAAACAAAAAAAAAAAATAAATAAAATTAACAAATACATATTGTAATAAATAGACGGACACAGCAGTAATAATTGATGATATTAAAAATAATTTTGCTGGTCGTTCAGAGATCTGTTCTAAAGCTTTTCGTTTCAATTTGTTGCTGAGTATCTGTCTGTTAATTTTTTGCTCCGAGTCTTTCGCACAATCGTGATTAAGTTTACTATTTTCGAACTGGATTTTATTGCGTTGATCGGTTTTCAAATAGGCTGTACAATTTTTTCGTACTTGTTCACCGTTTAATGTCAATAGCTAATTATTTTTTGTATCCAAACTTAAAACCATCACATATTATAATGGTTAGGTTAGGTATATTAGGCACATATTATAATGGTTTTACCCTTTTCGCTGATCTCGCTTATCACGTTCATTTTTATAAAAATGTATTATACTATATAATAACGTGTTATTTATCGTGGTTGCGAAAACGAAACTGATTGTGTTGAACTGGTGATGATAGACTAATCACTAATCGCAGATAAGATTATTGCATTCGAAAAATTAATCTGTCTGGTAAATTATACTGTCTTAAACATTTTATTTTTGACCATTACGGAATAATATAATAATCGATAATACACGTACAACTATCGATATATTAATTAATATTCCAGGTGTGTCATGTGAGGCAATTCGAGTAGACCATTTGGGTATACTCGAATATTGCCTCCGAAAACGCCGGGAGGCAATTCAAGTAAAAAAAGGTCACCTACCTAAGTTTAGGAGGCAATTCGAGTGTCACATATACATTTTATCGATAAGTTATAATCCATGATAAAGTAAATTTCATGTTATAATCATTATATTACAATTTACAGTACATCATATTTTTGTTTCATTGTATTTTTTCCGTATTTAGGTACATAATATTAAGTTTTGATTGTAACAAATATTAAAAATGAAAAATGTATAACATTGTTATGTTGCAAATTAAATATTGTTCTTTTACATAAAGCTTTTTATATTAAAAGTAAGCAATGGATACCTAATTTAGATTTGTTAATAAATAATTTATACATGTTATTATTATCAATTTTATTTTTATTCTAAGCCTGAAACTTGGAAATATTTTCCACATGTTTTAGCTTTAAATACACCATTATAAGAAGTGCTTCTAAACTATTACTTGATTAGTTTAAAATCGTTTAAATTATTTGTGGTAAATAAATTATTGGTCCAGTATATTGCTGTACTGTGTGAGTGTGCTTGATTTTCCGTAAAAAAAAATACTAATTCTGGTAATCTCCCTGAGATTGGCGTATTTTTTTAGTTTCCCCGGGTGTTAAAAAGCTAAGATCCGGCCCTGACTATGTATACATCCAATACAGGATGTCTTGCCGTGATCGTCCCATCAAAGAATTTACTTTACGTGAAAATTCACAATACTATGAGATGCCATCAAAGGTCTCAAGTTCGTCTAAAAAAATGAACGAGTAAATTAATTTCCCATTGTTGTTGAAGAGGTTTTTTGAGTTTTCACATGTTTAAGTTAAGAATTGAGACTCAAATACTATTATTTTTTTAGTTGAAGACTGCAGATCATATTTTGACCATTGACCATTCATAAATTTGAGTTTGTAGTAAACAATTTATTTACAAAGTCAAAAGCGATGAAACGGCCTGTAGACACACACACATTATTGCTCTGCCTCGGCCTCAAGACGATAGTGCGGTGGCGCTTCTCTCAGACGGAATTCTCTGCGATATCAAGGCGCGAGACAGATGCGAACAGCGCAATTAATTGCGCGACAACCGCAGTCGGCAAATAGCATCGCGTGCGTGCCGGACAAATTATGTCTCTATTCACCAGACCATTATACATTATATATATTTTATAGGCACACACACACACACACACACACACACACACACACACACACACACACACACACACACACACACACACACACACACGCACACACACACATACCTACACCTATAACATGTATAATTAGTAACTACTAACCGTTCCCAAAAATACAGACTACGTGAACGAACAAAATTAAAAACAGACATGAAAAAAGCCCCTTCGGTGATTATTATGATGTTATATAGACTATAGTCTGGACGGGTGCGCCCACAAGTAAGGAGTGTTGCGCGGGGTACGGGGGATGATGAAAAAATCGTATCGCATCATGACGCGAAAGGTACTGTGAAAATCCGTATTTGGATATTTAATTACATATGATTGTCTGCAGTGATCGTGTCGAGCACTATCGGGAGCGAAATATAATTATTCAATTATTGCTTGGTGCAAAGTTTTTTTGTTTTTTTTTTTGTCATCGTAACGACATTATTAATTAATTTATTTTGCACAAAAAATATTGAAAAAGAGTTTACCTTCTGGCTGCTGTATAGCTGTAGAAAAATGTTTGACCGACGAGCGATAATGGACGGCGTTCGCAACGAGTATCTATACATATATAAAGAATAAGCAATATTGAATATACCGCGCGTGTGCGTATCGCCAATATGATTGAAATGTTGACGTAATATCATACGTGTGTGTTTAATATAGTAATAATAATAACTGTAATTTGGTATGTAGATAATAATATTCTTATCATGTAGTCGAGAACACTTTTTTAATGAGTGTTCCGAAATAAAAAATAATAAATACCTCTACCCAAATTAATAATAATAATATTATGTATAGTTAGCTGATTGAGTGGGTCGACAGTCATATCTGTACAGTGATTTGTTTGAAATATAAAATTAATAGGTATACATTTTGGTTGTTACAGTTGTAGGCCTGAGTAAAGAAACTGCGTAGGAATGTTAAGGTTTTACATTTTTTTTCTATCAGCTTTCTGCGTAAGCAAATTGTTAACAAGCACTGCAGCTGCAATTATTACAGTTTAGTTAGAGAGTTAATATAAACACAAAATTAGCCACGGTAAAGATTGATAATAAGTAATAACTAATAACTCGGTAATAAGTAAATAATAACATAATTTATTATGTTTATTATATTATCATGACAACAATCTTACGATAATACATATTTAAAGAAATATTGATAAAATAAAATAATTAACGATAAACTGAAAAGATTTATCAAAGTACTGAACGGGGTTTTTTTTAACCTTCGGGAAATTAAACATCGCTTTGAGTGAACCTGTAGAAGGGATTTCCAATTTTACGTAATTTTTTCTGTTACCTACATTGAATTGAACAGCAAAAAAGCTCTAGTTGCAACTGTTATAGTTCAAAGATGTCGTTATCTTTATTGCGGAAAAACCAAACCGATAACCGACGACAGATATCAAAGAAATCTCGGCTGGACGCTGTATACTGACCGCAAGCTACGATAGAAATATTTAATTTTTTTTGTGTGAGGACTTATTGTTAATTGTTACTTTCAAGCGTGTAATAGTAATAATAATAATATTGTTACATGCTTTTCTGGCGCCAAGATGTGAGGAGGAAGACTATTGACTGAGACCGACGCGTGGTCTCAGCCACAACATATTTTGTGCCTTTTTAAAAACGAAATATGTTCTGATGAAATAAAATATAATTTACAAAGTTTACCGATACCTATCTAATCGTGAATACACGTCATGTATTATGGTCAAGACAATAAATTATCGACCGACATGGAAACGGCTTTTATACTTTGTTTTAGCTTGTATGAATTCAAAATTTTATCTCATCTTCGTTCTACAAATTATATTTTATTTACACATTGTATCATTAATATGTCGTATTGATGTACAGTAATAATATGTTTTATAAGCGTTTCAAAATTTATAACCAGGTACCTAGATTTGTATGTATAAATAAACTATAATAGGTATACGTGTATAATTTTACTATATATATATATTTATTCGAGCATTAAACATTGTAATTAAATCTCGGATTAATAATTATACCCTGCATAATATTATATAATATTGATGTACGCAGATACCGGATCTCAGTCGATTCTACTGCTACTGAACACTCCGTGGTATAAGTACTAATTGTCCTTATAACATCCCCGTTTATAAACTTTCTCTGCGTCATGTCTCGGAGTACTTCGTATTAATAACAAATAGTAATAATAAATAATAATAATAATAATATATAATACGGAGACGTGCGTAAGAAGGATAATACAAAAATAAAACAATAAAAAACATAGGTACCTGTTGCAGTGTTGCAGCAGTACTAAAGCAGTTAGTTGAAATTCTGGAGAGAAGTTACACTGACATTATTTTAGTGATGAGAGAAATCGATCAATGACCTTGAAAGTTTTTTTTATCCACCACGGATCGTGTACCGATGCCTTCGTCTAACTAAAATGCATAGCATAGAAATCTTACGTTCAGAAAAATTAATTTTACTCTATATTATTTTCGATGTTAGAGCGAATTATCGAATTTAAAGGTAAAAATATGTTGCCCAAGGCCACTTATAGGTTTTTCTATGATATTTTAATTTTGAAATTACGAGTTATTAAGATAAAATGTACAAAAACATTTGCAATTCAAAATGTTCATAATTTGCTTCAAAATATTAAAATATCATCAAAAGCTTTTTCGTGGAGCCCTGGATAATATTTTTACTCTTCAATTTAATAATAGCTCAATTTGCTCTAATGTTAAAAATTACAGAGTAAAATGGATTCTTCTGAACGTAAAATTTGCTATGTTTCACATTATAGTTGGACGGAGACAACACACAAGCGCGTACGACGTACTCTTAACGAGAAAAATATAGAAAACATGTCCTCGTATTATATATAAGAAACAACATTTCGACGCAATAAATTTTAATAAACATATATTGTATAATTTATATTATTATTAAATGAGAATATGAGATTATCGTAATATCTAAAATAATTGAATGAGAAACTTAATTCTCGGGCGCAGTTTATTTTTATTTTTATTATTATCCCTGGGTATCGTTTGAAATAATTGTATGAATAAAAAATATTCATGTAGGTAACTGGAAATAAATGTATATTTTTATGCGCCGGAAACAAGTTCTGTTCGAAACTTACAAGTTTATTTCTTTAAATCAAGTCAATTTTGCCCGTTTCAAACTCCACATACTATCATAAATTAGAATAACTAGACAAACATCTAGTCGTATTAATGAAAACATAAACAAATGTTAATGTAATAAATGTTTTAAAAAAAATAATGCAAGAGAAAAACACGTGCTGCATAGGTTTGGAAAGAGTAGTATGATTATTCAATGTTTGTAATTTATTGTTTGCAATGTAGTTTATTGATATTTGCAACAGAAGGCTTTAAAACCACATATTACACGATTATAAGCATTGAAGTTTACAATCATGTTTATTTATAACTCATTAAGTCATTTAATCTTTCATTCGTAGGAGACTGGATATTTAAATATAAAATACACGCTGATCAATTATTCATTGATCCAAAATTCTGACCACTATTTTTGAGAGAAAATACGCAATTGACATACCACATTACCACCTATTTATCAATTTATCGGATTAATTAGTGTCTTTTTCGATTTTTGATCAGATATCGTTTAAGAATTTCTTATGCTTTGCAGTAGGTCCATCGAATCTGGATATTATCACATAATTCGCGTTGGTTTCGTAAATTTGTATGTTTTAGTATTACCAACGTCGTGTATATGATTAGATGCACATAATATCAAAAACTATAATTTTATTAAAATATATTATATTATTCAATGCGAATAGTAACCTACCTATACTAGATTATTCGAATAATTGTTTAATCAAACAAAAAAACAAAATTGGGAATTAGTTGTACATATACAGTACAACAGGAGGACAGTATGTTTAGAGTCATTATGTTTTCCAACTGGCAGTGAATGAGTGCATACATCTTAAGTGGGGGGGGGGGTCTGAGATTTGACCCTTACAATTAAAACAACCACCAACTAGCAAAACAATACTAACATTTAATTTTATATTATAAACATAATGTTCCATACAATTTTTTTAAACCTTTTCAAGGTAGGGTGGATAAAAAAAATAGGTTAGGAAACAACGGGGTGTATCTTGTCATTGAGTAGGTCACTATAGTGGATGTGTTAAATTTTATTTAAATTATGAATTATTGTACACGAAAATCGATTTTGTGCGGAGACAGTGTGTCAGCGTATATTTGTAAGGATATTTTATTATAATATTATATTTATATTACTATTAGGTAGTAATACTAATGTACGGTATCTAAGTTGAACTAATTTTTGCAAAAACATCACATAATAATGTATTGTATTATATTATTATCGGTAATATTATATTATCAATATATCACGTATTATTATTGTTGTTAACTTATAAGTATTATACCGTCTTACTGCAGATGACGTACCGTGTGAACAGGTTTATGTTATAAATTGATTTAAATATTTTGGAAATTTCATTGTGTACTGAAAATAATAGTATGCATAATGGTGAAAAGTGTGAAGCCTCAACGGTTATTATTTTTTGAGCTGCAAAAAAATAACTAAAATTGTTATTTTTTTGTTTAAATATCTTATTTCATCAAAATGTAAACTTCAAAGGCTATAAAAAAATCGTACTTATTATTGTTTATATTTCTGATATTTGTAGCTTACTGTAAAAATAACTTATGAGGAACCTTGTATTAAATGTTAAGTCTTAGGTAGGTATTAAAAATGAAAATTTTATCAGCACATTTCGAAAATTTCAAATCTTTATAAAAAGACAACTAAAAGAGAGCCAATAATATTTTTAAATGACTGATTTATAAATATATACTTACCATTTCTAGAAAATACTCGTTTTAATATAAAGTGAAAATTTCTCGTCCCGTGGTTATTAATTTCTGATGATCAACAAACATTTTTAGTAGGTGTAACCACATTTTCGTCTGCTACTATTCATAATATTACAATACTATACGTCCATCTTTTATAATTTAGTACAACTTAGTGTTTCACTCTAACAATATCATTCAGTTTTATCTTTAAATTAAATATCTCCCTCATTTCAATTTCATAAGGGATCCACTTATCATCTTTCAAATATCTCGGTATTTTAATTATTTATACATTTTTTTAATGACGAAACAACTATTTGTTTGTACTACCTATTAAGTATAAAAGTATTTTTATTGAAATCACATAACAATATTGTTACACAATTTTATCAAATCAAAATATTGGCAGATCTATTATTTTTTGTAATTGTTTTAAAAAAAATAGCTGTCACTTCGACTTTTAGTTTCACTTACCTAGGCGCAGGATAAAATGTTGTTAAATCCAAGTAATAATTGAAATTTAATTTTATATGTATAGAGAGAAACTTGTCTTCTACATTTACTACAAATGAAGGCGATCAACGAAGCAGGATCTTAATGTAAAATGTCACAAAACTAAGTGAAAACTAAAAAAAATTTAATTGAACACGATAGTATAAGTAGGTAAGAATAAATTCAAGTTGGAACTTGTGCAATGTACTATATTCAAATTACGTTACCTATTTATACATTTTATTTAATTTACAGCTAGTGTAGATGTAGTATAAAACATATTATGTACTTAGAATGTATTTGCTCATAGCTCATTACATATATTTTGGAATGTTTGAATAATTTTTTTATTGCATTAGAGACATGGTAATTGGTATGCATCTCTATATGTACTATGAAAATATTTGTCATTGTATTGAATTTTTTTTGCATTATTTTGTACTATACCTAATGGTAGTCATTAACAATAAATAGTGAATAATGGTTACCTATAATAAATAAGATATGACTAATTTTAAACATGTATTGATATTCATACAATTACATGTACCTATTAAGTCGGTAACTGTATTTACTGTTTTGATAAATTTCAAAAACTACAATCAAAAATGATATGCCATATTAAGCGAATTAAAAATGTAAATGAAATATTGTAACAATCGTGATAGTATTGTAAGACTTGTACTTGAAATAACATTGTAAAAGTATTACCTCACTACATACCTAGCAATCTAGCTTAACTTTTTATTTACCAAATAGAACATTTAGAAAATAGGCTGGACGGGGCCTGGGCTTTTAAAATATATTTTGACAATAATCCGTCACCGATTCGTTCGGCCTATTTTCGTAGTGTTTTTCAAATGCAAAGTTGCAGCAGTCGCATAATACGCGGCACAATATTGCGTAGGTATCCTCCGTTCTCTTATAATAATACAGTGGACTGGGTACAGTTGTTGAGGCAGTTGAGCATTAATCAATAAATCATAATATTATAATACATATTTTATTCTAATTCAATAACACCAAGGATATAGTCACGCATGTATTCACAAGGTGCTGTCTAACAAACAGTACTGTTATACAATCACACGAGCGATGATGCCAGTTGAAAACATAATATAATATATTGTAAACAGTGCAGTTGCATTCGTTGATCGGTTTACAATCCAACCGATATTGAGCATCAGCCCTCAGCGATTTGTTGATGACAATGCTTATAATAGTAAAGCGACCGTGTCGTTATAGGGAAACCAGTGCGATTTCACTTGGATACGTCATTGTGCGCCAAACAATAAATTGTCATATCATATACGCTATCAATAGGTTGTCTATGGCGGCGCTACTGTTTTGGTGTGTATAGCTTTGGAGGTTAAACGATTGGACGAAAAGGAAAGGCAATTTAACAGCCGGTGGCAATCATTTTCGCGACATGCTGGAGAGATGTTTAATGCCTTAATGGGATTCCTTTCATGGTGGTCGGCAACAGCACTTGAGATACGGCTAATTAAACTGCAATTAAACGTCGGTTGATATTTCTGTTTTTATTAATAATTGCGCCTGCGAATTTGGGCGGTCTCTTTTAGGTGAAACAATTAATTTAATTTTTTTGCCTAATAAACCAATGATATATGTGTATGCGTCTGCATTTCAAAATTCTCTTGTCATGGAAACTGTATGTTATTTTGTGAAAAAAATGCAATAATGGCCTTACAGCAGTAATATACTGCAGTGCGTTCACTAGATGGTTAGTTCACTGACAAAACTGCATTTAACTCTGATGTTACTACAGAAGCCGTCCTATTTCTGTCCAATTTCGAGATTCGATGATTTCTCACACGCAGCCAATTATTATTTTAAACGTTTTTAAAAAATAAAGGTATTATTTATTTCAATACATAAAAATAATATTATGATTGTATTATATGAAAATATACAATATACATATAATTATACCGATGTTGTGTTATATTATTATAATTTATTACCAACACGTAATTTTAATGATATAACAATAGGTTTAGAACCAATGCTACCACAATTTATGTGGATATAAACTGTAAATAATTTAGATTAGTAATATCTACATTTAAAGTAATAAATTCAAGTAACAATAAAATAGTAGGTATGTTTATTAAAAGACGTGTTTAACACTTAACAATATTGTACTTACCATGATATATATTTTTTTCCTGTTATCTTTGGCCAATTTATTCTTTGTAAGTATTTTGGACTACTTACTACAAATTTAGAGTAGATATTGGTTTGTCAAAATATCGTTCTAACACACAAGTTCTCCAAGAAACGTTAATCACAGTTTGTACTCAAAATTATACAATGGATAGATAAACGATCATTAATACTGTTGACATTGCATAATTTTATCGTCTTTGTTGGATACAATTAATTAAATCATATTATGTTAATACCTATAGTAAAATTAGTTTTAACTTTTTAAGTATTACATATTTTAAATTGTAATACAATATTTTGTAAAATTGAATGTATATAAATGGTTACACTCAAATTATAATTATTGTCATGTTATACATATTATTTAAATTTTGAAATAATGAGGTCAACTTGCAACAGAATAGTAAAGTAAAATTATACACTATACGTCTTGTTGTCTAACTGTTTTATTAAAATTTCGATGATTAATTTAAATAACATTGTAGTTTTTTTAAGTAAAATAAATGGTTATTGGCTATTGGGTTTATCTAGCCACTAGGTAGGAAGTATAAGTTAATGAAATATTACTTACTTAAGTCCTACTGAGGATTATTAATCTATGTATTTATTATTATTCAAGCCTTACGTTTATTACCTAATAAGTCTAAACATTTTTATCAACATATTAAAAAAAAATTAAAAACAAAAATAATTAGAAAATGTCAAATGTCTGTTGTATAGTACCATTAAGATTCACTTTCCTACCATAAAAGATATTGAAGTTAAAAATTTAAGCATTTTAACAGTTCTTAAAAGTGTGGACACACATAAAAATTCACGTTGTCCTTATTTTATATTTATAGATTATAAACTTAAAAGACTACCTACTATTAACTTTTGACATTGCATAATTTTGTAGTCTTTGTTGGATACAATTAATTAAATAACATCTTATTAAAACAACCTCATATAACATCATGATTGTTCATGACATTATACAGTCTGGGTTATATTATTATTTATTATATTATTTTTGGGTAGTTATACTTATATTTTTTGTTAACACCTTAATCAAATAGATAAAATGAGATACTTAAAAAAATTAAGTTTAATTATAGACTGCAGTCATGCCATAGTATCATTACATTAATTCAATAGTTTGAATAGAAATAATAAATTGACGAGGAGGTTCGAGAAACACACTCAATAAATAATATAAAATATCCATTGAATGTTTTTATGCTAAGTCACTTTACGAAATACGTGTTACATATTTTGTGAGGAAAGCATATTATCGTTTACACACATTTATTATGATCGATGTGCTGTCTAAGGTCTAACTATTAATTTATCAGTGTTAAGCACGCGATTATTCCATCTAAGATAAATGTATTAATTTTTTTGCTTTGATCATCTCCCGAGGCCCTAAAGTTTTAGTTTATAAAAATAATGAACTTTGTTTAACCACAATTATTTGATTAATTCTAGGATTAAAATGTTCTCATGATCTATCAGGTAGGTACTTTTTAAAACTGAATTTAATGGAAAATATGTTGTATACATCTATTTACTGTACAACTGTAAGAATTTATTTGTATATTAAGTATTAATACAAAATATTATATTTAATGCCCTTTAATTGTTATGACCATATTTACCATGCATTTGCTTACGTTAAATAAGTTGATATTATGTATGGGTGCCAGGGTACCTATACGTTAAAAAAATATGAAGTTAAATTTATTTACTATAAATTATAATCTTATATTATCTTGATTGAAACGTATGCGTATAAAAGAACAATATTACATTATAATTTATGACTTTATAATTATAAGTATTCTTGAATAGTTGTTTTCTGATTTTGATTTAATACAAATATCAACTATAAATTTAGGCACTTATATTAGTTTCAACTTTTCAAGTTTGGTTGGGTAATATAAAACAATTTTTTTTATTAGGTTTATCATGGTTAATGATTGTGGTCAAATATATTTTTGTAATCACAAACAATAAGAATGTTTTAGTGTTTAACTCATACAATATTATACACCATTATATTATGACGCATAGTGAATATTTTATTTTCATGAAAGTCAAAAATTACATTTGTGTACATACTGATTTAATATGTTACTGTGTTCGTGATAATCTTTGAACTTAATTATTGATAACTGATAAGCGTTATGATTGTATGAAGAATACAAATTGGATAGCATCTTATCAACAACCGTTATGGAATATTTAATGAACGCGAGACCGCAGTTTTACGTTTTACATACTAATATAATTTATAATCGGTGGAACCCAAACAGCTCCCGTCAAAAAATGTTTCACTAGTAAGTTAATTCTCGAATGCGAGGCAAATGTGCTATATTATAGGCATTATAATTATAATTCAAAATTTATAATTGATACTCATATTTCTTTAAAATGACAAAATATTAATGCATTATTTAGATACATTGTGCCTATATTGATAATATATACTTGACAATTAGGTATTGCGCTCTATAATAAGATACCTCATATTATAAAAATTTGTGTTTGATTTAATTGAATCAAAATAACTATACTTAAATAATAGAAAATAAAACAATATTGTCGACAGCTAGTAGCCATTGAAAATAATAATTGATGGTTTATATTTAATGTATTATTAGTAATAATTCGATGTCTTGATGAGTTATCACTGAGTAACACACTAAGACGTTATACAGTTAAAAAGTATTAAACGGTGACATAATACCTGTAAAGTGCAAGTATAGTTAAGAATTTATCACTAACAATGTTCAGAATGATACGTATATAATATAATACACGTAATGATAATGTACGTGTTATAATATATAATAATGTGTAGGGACAGAAGTTACGATGAAATCACAAGATTCTCGTGCCCTAGTTCAGAAATACGACTTACAATAATTATATAGGTATTCTGTCAGCACTGCACAACCCGCGCAGCAGCTGACAATGTGTCTATTACACTTTAGGCCTTAAGGCTTAAATATATAACTATTTTTAGATTTTTCCATCCAGTGGTCATATATACTCGTACACTCTCCCCAGATCACTGGTTAATAAAAAGTTTAGTTTTTTTCTTCTAATATATACCTACTATTGTTTCATCATATAGTATTATATTATTTTGTGTAAAAAATATGAAATTCAATTGTATTTGTCTCTTGTGTCCAGGGGTCTAATTTATGATATTGAAAAAAAAATCCAATTATTTAAAAAAGCAAGAGAGTTTAAATTCTTTCAATTTGGTGGTATAATACATATTTGAATTTAATGAAAAATAAGTTTAAAAACTCTTATACTTAAAATGATCAAAATAATTATTAATTAAAGTTAATATTAATATATTATGTTTCAATACAATAATATTATTTCGACGCCTTGATAGAACATATTATTACTCCTTTGATTTATTTAAAATTATCAGAACATTTTGGGAACAAAATTCCATTAGGTAGGTACCTATTGTACTTCCAAAGCATTATACTTTTGTTTTCATGAATAAAATATTATACAGCATAACAAAAAAAAACATAACACAGTTGCAATGCAATAAAAAAAATGTTGTTTTCGATAAAAACAGCGATAAAAATTCTGCAATTATAGCCACCACTTGAGGATACTTACATGAAAACCACACCCCTAACACGCGTTATCCCAGTGGCGCCGTTACACGACCTAAGCATACTTTTTTTCGCTTTTGAACAACGTATAACGAAGTGACACCTTATGCCTAGGTACAAGGATCAGCGCATTTATGGAAATCCATTAAAATTACAATGGTGGGGGGCTATCATTTTTAATACTAATGTGAGCCAATACCTTCGATCCCACACAACTAAAAAATGGTAGTATATTTTTAAGGGGCTGAAGGAATTGCAAATTGATTTATCGAACAGCTACTTTATACGCGTATAGGTCTTACAGATGATTAAGGTTTAAGATTCATGACACAAATAATATTGGCTATGATGATAATCTATTAACGTTTTCTGTAAACGTTTTTCCTATATACGAGCCCAAATGATTCCACATAAGTACAGCTACCCTCTTAATTTGTGTGTTTGGTATTGATCGTTATTACTATCACAGTCTTTTTCAAAATAATAAAACTATAATCTCGAATTGTAAATTTTTTTTATAATATAATATATAATGTATTAAAGATGTGCTGCAAATTATAATAGATATACTTCATCGAAGTAAAAAATGATATTTTATGTTTTGAATAAATACAAGATACATAATATAATTGGCAAATATGGTTATAGTAGCCAGTAGGTTATCAATAATCAGAATTCAGAATTCATCAAAGATTGCAAAAACAAGAACAAACTAATATATTTTATTCTTATAATGTAGACGACATTGTAGTTGAATTACAATTTTCACACAATTTTAAGGTTTTCGGAATACGGTGGCTGTCTGTTAAGGAGGAAAATGCAGATGATTTCTAGTTACATCCCCGACAACATTTGGAAATGACCATGTTCTCAGAAAATGATTACTTACCATCATTTCACTATCGCATTTATTTATTTAAAATATCAAAATAATGGTTCTTGCTGTGACATAATTATAAATATATATATATATACATTCACTGAATAGTTATGGCATTCAGTGGATTAAGATAAAATATATTATTATTTTTATTTTAATATACAAAAAAATAAATCAAGATAATTATTAATTCTAAAATATATTAAACAGTGTAAAAATTCACTGCTTGAGTGATTTAGATAAAAGATTAAAGTATTAAACATAATATTATAATATTTATAACGTTTTTGGAATATATTTTAGAATGCAATTCGGACGTTCCAATATTCAATTCCACAATATTATTATAGAGATAGACATATATAGACAACTCAAATAATGAATATTTTATTGTTATACTACCACGCCATACACAATACACCATAATGGGAAGTGTGGGCCAGTCAGCATCACGTTAATAATAATATTATAATTCATTAAACAGTAATGTTTTTACAGATTCCCGAGATGGTATTCTCACATCGTCGTAGTAATATCTAGGTACCTACGTTATGCGATTGATACAAGACGTGCATAATGCATTTAAATATATATAATATCTATTATTACGTTTCAATATTATTATATTGGTTTTTAGTTTATTCGGATTTACTGAAATAATAAAATCTATATAATAATAATATAATCATTTATAAATATGAATATTGTGTTGTTTAACGGCGTGCAGTGCTGTTGGCGCAGTGTGCGACATTTCGGTAGGTAGGTAGCACATAATAATAATATAAAGCACAAATACCTACAATATTGTGACATGTGGTGCACACACACGATGAGGTGTGTCAGGTATGTGCGGTTAGCGGTTGCTGACGAGAGTATTATAGCCTTCGTCCTCTTACATCGTATTGTACTAAAATTGAAGCCGGTACGAAATTGTGCGTTGCATAAAACGGTGCGTAGGTACTAATCGAATAAAAAATGTACCGGGCTCGGAATGTTTATTGACCGAACAACAGCAACAACAACGATAATAGAACTGTATTTAAAAATAAAAATGGAGCTGCCCTTTTCAATTTTTTATTGTGTAATGAATTCATTTTTTGCGAATATTTACATGAGTTGGTTAATATTTCCGGTTTAATGATTTGTGTGCTTACATTTTTTCTGTAAAATATCAAATAATAATTGTAGACAGGCACACGTTAGACAATTGAGCTATCGTTTAAGACAAAAAAAATACTTACAAACAATGTCGTTATACATACCTTAAATATTCCGTATTTTGATATAACCATTTTCCATGAAATTTTTTTTTGAACGTGGCAATTATGAAATTTCAAACGCGTAAAAATTTAAATAATTATCAATTTAAATCCTTCTCCTCTTTCTCCACCAACCCTAAACAGATACACCACTGCTAATAGGTACTTACGGTGGTTAAATACTTATGAAATTCATTTTTAGATATAACATTTTAAATAACAACCTTTGTGGGTATTTGGTTGACTCGATTAATTTATAGACATTTAATTGAAAGATTTCATAACAATCATATCAAATTGCTTTCTTTTATTATAATTTATAGTTACAACATTATTTTGTTCACCGACGATAAAAAATAAAAATGTCTGTGTTATACCTACTCAAATTTGATTATTATACGATGTCGGTATTAAGAATATACGGATTCCATGTGTAAATTAATGATTATTATCTGTGTAACATTTTATTTAAATAATATGTTGCATTATGTATGAAAACCCTTTGTACCTGTCACAAATTACCTTTGAAACCATGTCGTCGGCACAGAAACAATAGAAGTTGAATGGGAATTAAAAAATACGATCTTACATATCATTGGTCGTACCGATTAATTTTGACATGCCCATAGTATAATTATATTAAGTCTTATTATGAATCTTTTCTCTTTTATAAAGTAGGTATATTATAACATACACGCAACATAAAAATGTACAATAGATGTGATTAATTTGTTCAATTCAATCACTCTCCACGTAAAGCTATTGAGTAAGAGTATAGGTCCTATAATATAGGTACATACAATTATTGTTTATTATACATATTAATATATTATGTCATGCTTATCATTGTGATTTGTATCGTTAGAATGAATGGTAGTAGGTAATTGTATACATCGACTAGACAATTTTTTTTAGTGTAAATTCAATTATAAAGTATAATTATAGGTAGTATATAATTATTATTTCTTATGTTTTATTTAAAAATTATATTAGAATTAGTTTTTTTTTTAGTTATATGTATTTATATACAAAGTGCCACAACCAGGTGGCTTTCTTTAAGAGATTCACATGTGACATTACATTTTTTAGTTTATAGTTTTATACTAATGTTTAATGCAACCAATTATAATTACATTTCGTATATGTTTAAGGATGAATGTTAAAATAAAAACCAAGTTATATTAAAAATAAGTATTGTATAAATATATAATATTGTATGAAAATATACTTGGATTATTGTTGAGCTCATTCATATTCATTAAATGTCATATTTGTTACCAAGTTATCTAAATCTTTTGTAACACATTTAACCCCCCACAAGTCGGTCATAATCATATTTGGCCGTCAAGGATACTATAACAATAAGGATATACTAATACGGCGTGACTGTAAAGTTGTCTCTCCCCTTTGTGTATATCCATTGTCATAAACATCTTTATCTTTCCTCGAGGATTTGGTCGTATGTTGGTTATTTATTTACGGCTTATGATGTTTGTATCTAATATCTATAATATATATGGTACCATTTTAGACTACTCGTACTAAACCAGCGATAGTCAAAAATATAAAATGGTATATACATTTAACTATGGTATTATTATCAACGTTTACAATTTGAAAAAAAACCATTAATAGCCGTGAAAAATAATAATTCATACCATTTCAATAAATATAGGCGGTTTATTAAAAAGCTAATAATATTACAACAATCATAATTAAATTATGCATTTTGTAATTTATCTTATGTCCAATAACACTAAAATGTATAGGTATATGTTCGCAGAGTTCTAAATCTTTATAGAACCACTACTCACTAGAAAAAAGCTAATTTAAAATAAAATACAATCCTAAAGCCATTTGCATATGGAATTAATGAAATATCTTATATTTGATTTTTTCGTATTAACATTAATTTTGTTATGTTATTTCTTTTTTTTATGAACGATTATGTTTTAAAATAATGAAATCGATTCCATCGTATAAATATTCTGACAGTCTCAATTGACAGTTAAATTATTTATATTTAATAGTCAATGTACAAAATATATAATAGTTGCGCACATGTCTACTCTACTCAAACTAATTCGTTTAGCGTCATAATAGTAATATATTATGTTGTGGGTACACTCGCCGGTCTGAAAAAAACAAGATGTCTTCAAAATTAGCTTTAAAAATAATCGACGGGTAGTTCACAATAAAAAAAACTTAAATCGCAATTCTATAAAAAGTTCATTTTGAGTGAGATCAGTAAACTCCGGAGAGACGATTGAACATTAGTTAATTATAACACGCCATGGTGATTGTTTTACATTTTTACCTCAGAAAACCAAGCTAGGTTACGTACTCCCGACGAAACTTATTTGGGTGTAAAACGATTTTGAAGCGTTCATTGTTTAAAAAATTTTTTTTTTGTTACAAAAACCAACGTCGGGTAATTCTAACAAGGAAAAATAAAGGAACAATCGTCTAAATGACCCACGTAAAACACTATACATAAGTATATTTGTACATAAAAACGTAATTTTAGGCGAATCGGTAATCTACAACAATACCAGCGATCACATTGCGCAACATTTTATAAACAGTACCTAAATTATATTGTTATATTATGTATACCTAACCGTTTATTATTGGCCTTTGAGACTTCGAGGTAAGAACTTTTCACCGCGAACAAATCAATAATAATAATAATACCAAATTACGACGTTTTAAATTATAATGAGTAACCGTAAATTGTATTCCTTTTGCGAGTTGAATGTCGAGTTATATTCTTGTACCTATATATAACTGCGTACAATCGAAGGCTCGTGCGTAATTAATGCATCGTGGTGATCCGTTAAAGTTCGTGTTTTTTCAGTGATTGGCCGTCGTATATTACAAGTAGATCAAAGGTGAACGCTTTATCGTGTTATAGGTACACAGATTAAGAGTACCGTTTGTAAATATTTTGTAGTTACGCAAACCGTGGCTGAAAAACGTGTTCATTACTGGTCTTGTTGTAATAGTTATTATAATAATATGTTATATGTATATAAATTGTATATTTAATATTATAATAATATGATCGTATATTTAATTCGGATTACACGTTCCTACAATTTTAAGAAACTATTGATAGGCACTGTCAATTTATAAATTAATTGGACATCATGATTCATGACTACTGACTAGGTATAGTTTCTTAAACTTATTTAATACTATCTGCGTTATATCCCACACTTTTGGTAGGTAATTATACAAGTTATGTATTATAGGAGACGGCAATTGGACGTGGTTGCATTTGCGTGTTTCGTTTAAACGCTCCAATTTATTGATGAAAAAACGATCAATTTGTGAGGGGTTTTAAGTGAGGACTAGTTTTTGTAGATGATTTCGTAGTGCAATTATCCGCATATTTGGCTCCATAGTAATATTCAATGACGTTATGCAATGTTACCAATATAGATACTATCCGTCCTTATTAATTTGTGATAGAAACTGCAGTGGTATTATCCATTTGGTAAACATTTTACAATATTTGTGAACCGTAATTAATAATTGTTTATAATTATTATAACTATTCATTAACTTATAAGCATTTTATGTTTATTTACTATGAGATAAAATTAAAAAATAGTTGGTTTTTTTATGAATTTATATTTTTAAAAATTGTGCTGGTTATAAAGCTGTAAGTAATTTATTCTTTTGTATGAACTTATTTGTACCTAAAGTTAAAAGTCATGAAACATTTTATAATTGAAATACATGGCATGATTTGAATAGGTACATATAAACATATCATTGATACGTATTGTTTAAGGTGATACAAATTGCCCACAGAGATAAGATAGTAGGTAAGTGACCTGTAAAAATGATTGTAAACAAAACCACACTGCTAACTATAATATTATATAAAATAGTTTACACTTGTAAATAATTATTGAACCACATAATATTATAGTATAATACTAATTAATTAACCTTTAGCCAAAAATAGTCAAACATTTTTAGACTATAAAATATTACAATTATACCTGCAGCCTGGTCAGTGGTCATATTATTCTCACCATATTTTCCATGGAAAACACAATAATTCTTATAGTCCGTGTTTATATATCACCTTTGAGAAATACAAAAACAAAATTTTGGATCGGTTTTTTTTTCAATAATATTTATGTGTGTAGTTTCAAAATTGTAGAAAAAAATTACATTTACTTTGTTTTTACTTGATAAGGACTTGATTTTTTTTTTTTGGAGGGGGGGAATTAGCATAGTTGAGAGATTACCCCCTCTACTTGCTCCAATGTAAATAGTACCTACCAAAATAGTTAATTTTTCTAAATATAAATAACTATATGACTCTTTTTCTTGTTGAATCACGAACTGGGAGAATTTCATATTTCTTCTATCCATTGCATCTAATATACCACATTGTGTTATGGCTCTAATATACAACCTAATGTCGAATTGTATTGGCACTTGTTCTGATATTTTATGACCTTATGTGTTCATTGTAAACGAGCTAAACTAGAATATTTTATTTGATGTAAATAATCAATAGTTAAAATATCTCACGATGTGACATTTAAAAATTAATTTTTAAGCTTCACGAAGTGTTGAAGCCAATGTTAAACAATCCTTGAAAATGTTAGCAATAATAAATGTTAGTAACTTCTACGTTTTTCGAACTTGAACTTTATTAACTGACTTATATTGATGGTTTTTTTTTAGTAATTACGATCATAGATAGAATGACATTTCAAAAAATTAACCCAACTTTATTTTTATTTTATTTTTAAATATTGACAACTATTGTTTTTTTCAACGGATTAAAGTATTGGTTTTTTCTGAACATTTTAATGGTTAAATAATAATTTTAGCTTGCTGCTTTAATAATTATGACCCTAAAGTAGTGCAAACTTTTTAAGGAGGACGGCAAAATCGTATTTTTTGTTTCCGTCGTACAAGTGTGTAATTCAGCAAATTAAGGTTCAGTAGTTCAGGTTTAGCTTGTAATATGTTTTAATATTAGAATGAATTGAGCTATTACCAACGTCTAACAAGTACTAAAAAATAACATATAGTCCGTTGTTTTAAATTTTGAATCTAGTTATGAGCGTTTTTAAATTGTAATATTTTCATGGTTATAAGTTATAACATCGAAAAAAACACTTAACGGACAACAGTTGTAATCTTTAAGTTTTATAATAGGTCAATTCATTCTAATTTAAAGCCAACAAAGCTATACTGAACTGCTGAACCTAAATTTGCTAAGTTACGCACTTGTAAGAGGTAAGACAGAGATAACAAAATAAGCGGGTGTGGTGTATAGCGTAATAGTTTTATTTAGAATAATTGGAATATACCAAATTATAAAAGCCAAATAATATTTAACTATTTTAATTTTCTTTGAATACAGTTTCATATCTTTTTATAAACTTAAATTGAAAATCTAAAGAAGCATAAAATAAAAAAACATTTAATTCATTTTTGTGATGTAACTTAGCTGGGATACCAACAAATTAAGGGACAAACATTAAATTTTTTTTTCAATCAACGTTAATATCACAAACAAAAAACAAATAGTTAAAACGATTAACGAGTTTACTCTACTTTAGAGAGTTAATAAATTAGTTAGGTAACTAAAATTGATGATTAGACCAAACCTAACTTTTTCAGAAAAAATAACAACCAGGAGCCATAAAAAATAGTTGTCAATAGGTAATTAAAAAAAAATTTTTTGGTGTGGAATTGCGTAGGTACTTAATATTTGAAAAATGTTCAAATAAAGAAAATACTCATTAAAACTTAAACACAAAATATTTATTTTTTAAATTTAATTTAAATTTAATTTTATCGACTTGTAATCATTAAAATAAGAAACAACACCTACATATATCGTAGGATAATAATATAACCTACATATTTTTATATTATGTATACATTTATTATAATGAATATTATTATTTAACAGATACCAAATAATTATATCACATTTCACGGTTACCACGCTTCACACGAGTCAAGTTCATCGCAGTAAGTAAACAATTATATTAGTTTTAATTAATAATATTTTATCGTGAACATTTTTTAATTTGTCGATATTTGTACACTTTATTAGCCATAAAAATCGTCATTCTTTTTATACGTTTTAGCTTGTTGTTTTGTTGTGCGTTTGTCGTTATTACGAGCTGTAATTAATATTTAGAGCGAAGTAACTTTTTAAAGGGGGTGTTCGTTTGACCGGAGAACACATGACAAAAAAACTTTAATTCTCTACATTCAAGTGCCGGGACTCTGCGCCGGCACATAGAGTTAAAATTGTAGTAGGTGAATTGCCCTCTTATACAATCACATGACCACCTTATTTTAAAAATATATAATAGTATATGCGTGGTTGCGCATATGGAGGGTTTGTAGTCAGAACGAGTGGCAACTAGACATTTGTATTAAACTTAATAACATTGCCTACATGACTTCCTTGGACCGTACTCTCGACAAACTGCACGTACTATGCCCCTCATATCCGGGGAGGTGGAGCTAGGAGTTGAGAGTAGCTGCTCAGCGTGGTGAAATCGATCGGTATCTTGAGTGGCGTTGTCGGGCGGAGGTCTTGAAACCGCGTTGTTCGTGTCGCCACAGGAGAGATAACGTTAAACGCTTATGAATTCGGAGAAATCAGCCTCCATTGCGTTAAAGTCCCTTTAAAGCACATTTATAGAAAATATATTATGGTATATTGCACTACGTATGCGTAGTAAACTTATAGGTGAATTATTATTACATAATTTATGACTACGTAGGTACAATTTCCCGATATACCTACCTAATGTTACTATTTTGCATGTTATATATCATCAAAGTTACAATATTTAATAAATTATTCATCGATTTGAACTTAGTGATAAATGTAAAAGTACAAACATAATCTTATCTCAATTAAGTTTTCAACAGTCTTACGGATTTTGTTTGTACATATTTTAGAACTATGGAAATTATTTGAAATATATTGACCATAAATGTAAAAAATTATAAAAATAAAATACATGTATATTCATCACATATGATAGTAATAACACTACGTACTCAATTGATATAGGTACTGATATGACTTTAGTGTCTGTAGAGATAGCATACAAAAACATAGTCCAAATATAACTTTAATAGGTATGAAAATATTTTGCTACGCAATTTTCAGAATTTTATTACAACCTATAGATTTTGTAACATATACCGGAAACACATAATACCTAATAATAATTTTAATTAAAGCTTAATATGAGTATTTGAATAATAAATTATAACTTCAAAGTTAATCATAATAAAATAAGTATATAAATCTACTATATTTTTTGCTGATTTTAATTGTAATTATTTTGTATACTTCCAATTTCTAATATAACCAACACAGCATTTGCAATAGGTATACCTAAAAATTAAAACGCAAGTCCATCAATATAACTTTAATACGATAATATTAAAAGATTATTATTATTATAAACTAAATAAAATTAATAAGCGAATTATTATAGTAATAAGTATTTTTTTACCGTCAATACACAATAGTGTTGCAAAATGGCAAAAACACTAAATAATTCATAATAACGATATCAATAATTGTATATTAACTCTTAATGATATACGTATTTTACACTTTATAAATATGTTGGGGAAATTAATTAATTGTTTATTAATTAATAATTATCATAAAACGTTATATCTTCGTAAAGGAGGTATTATAAAAGCTTATAGTTCTTTATTAGGTAATCTGCAACAGTACCTATACTTAATAATTGTATTCAACTCTAAAATGCATATTATGGAATTCGAGTTTCAGATAATTGAAAATGATATCAAGTGTTTTAGATTTTTAGTGAATAATGAATATTATTGATTACGATTACTGATACCCAAATACGCAGCTAAGCTAAATTTAACCTTAAATATATAATACTCTTACTGTATTTAACGTTTTTTTATAAGTGGGTAGTATATAATAAACACCGTATAAATTATTTAAAGCACTATTCATTATAAAATATTTATTACGAACATTTTTGTATAAATAACATTATTCGGTAATATTGCTTTTTAAATTATAATATAATGCTACCCTCCCCTCGCCAAAAAAATCAGCAAATTTAATATGTGACCGTATTATAGAACACAGTACCTATTCAATATTTTTATAGTCAATACGCGTATATTATTATATTATCTCGTGTTTACTTTGATATCATGAATCAAATAAAAGGCAAACGAAAAATGAGGTGTCAATAATAATATTTACTTTCGCATATTATACGTGCGAAATAGCAGTGAACTACAGGGGACAAGACATCAGTGTCCAGATTGAAATCTCCCGGGGGGTTTCGACATTGTACGGTCGCCACTTGCAATACAATATCGCATATACGTTTATATATAATATAAACTGTACACAAAGATTCAGTGAAATATCGACTCACAAACCCGTGTCGTTGTTGCCCGGAGTCCAGACGACTCATATTTATATAAATCAACTCATACTCTCTCGCACATATACTGCACACACGCGCACACATATGGGAGGTCCTGACCATATGGCAACGCGATGTATCTTGCAGCGGGCCCCGGAGAAACCGTATGCGAATTCATCACCGCAGCTATCAATTACTATATTATGAGCACTTAGTGCTAACTGCGGCAGCAGATTTTATAATAATAATAATAATAATAATAATATGTTTTATCGACTATATAGCTACTACCTACCTACCTATATTGCAGTGCGGGACGTAGTTGGAGAGGCACAAAAGTGGTATACCGACCGGGACTGCGGCGGCGGGTAGTATATATTATTATTATATATTGACCAATAGTAATATAATAATGACAGCCTCAAACTAGATCGTGTAGGCCGGGCTCGCAAATGTCGAGTGTTATATATAGTAGTTTGTACCTCGGGTAGTCAGTCTCGGTACCTACTCGGAGACAAAAAATTAGTCCCACCTTGAACAACTGATGTATTCGTTACGATAACGCGCTGTGTTTTTTCTCGCGCGTTTACGTGTATAAATTTCCTTTTATCGGTCTAATAATATCATGTAAAAGGAAAGGAATAATGTCCTAACAAGAACACACAAGAAATGCGTACGCATATAATAATATATATATATATATATATATATATATATATTTGAAAAAAACGATATCTAGTCGAGAACGATCAATTATTATTCTTTTAAATGGATTAATGTAACAGGTCTCACCCCAGGACCAGTTAACACGAAGAGGTATATGCTATATATAGGGTATATGTAGGTATTGTGTTTTCTTCAACGTAGGTTTATTTAATTTAAATTTTAAAATAAATGTATAATATATAAATATATAATGGACCTCAACCTACCATGTTAAAAAACGTTTCGTGCATCCATATTTTTTAAATATCTGATGTATAGGTATACCTACCTATTTTATGTTTCAATGAAACCGGTTGAAAAATCATGTATTTTAAACAGTGGGGTGAGAAAAGGTTGGAATGATAATACATCATAATTCATAAGTATTAAAAAATGTTTGATGTTCAACAGAAAACTGGAAAAATGAGTTTTTATACATAAGAATAATAATAATATATTATAAGAAAAAAAAAATTATGTTTATTAAATGTGTATATCGTATATACGTCATACGTCAAACAAAACAATTATGGCCTACGGGATATAATTTTATAATTTTTTTTTTAATAAAATCGAACCCACCTGAAGCTTATATCCTTAATCCTAATAATATATTGAGTTATATTTAGCCCTTACACAATTATCAAACTATTATCTTAGGTTTTTTGAATAATAGTTTAAATGGTTTACTTTTAATAATAATCACTAAGAAAAAAACATTTCTAAAGTTAAATTTTTTCCCCTTGTGACATAAACCGAACATTTTTGTGGCGGGAGATCTGATAATGATGATTATAAAATATATTTATTTTTTTTTAATTAAAGACATATTTAAAGCTTTTGGAAAAAATAGTATCCCGTCAATTTTTCCGATTAACTGATAATACATCACTGACAAACACATGTTGCGTATTTTTACACGTCAAATATTTTGTTTAATCTTACCTTAAATCGGAATACAAATAAACAAGTGTATAGACATTATAATATATAATGCAGTAAGACACGATTGATTGTGGAACAGTTTTAATAACGTTTAATTGTTGTGGGAAAAACTAAAAAGTGTCCGATGATAATAATTTACCAAATTCAACAACCATTTTTGTACTTGTGCGCGTATTTAATAAGCCTTCACAAACTCGTTTTAACATCTTGGACGGTTTAATGATACATTATGGTAAATAAATGCGGCACCGATCGACAGTGTAATATTGTATGTTTTACACAATAATTGTTTTCGAAATTGTTTGGATGTTGACCTCTTACATACAATATAATTATGTTGTATACCCCGGCATATATAGGTAATTGTTTCTACTTTAAGCGTTTTGCAGCGTTTTCAAGCATATTATAATATATATTACCTATGCCATAAGCCATACACATATTGGTGTACTATAAGCCATATCGGCATATATATTATAATAAAAAACAAACGAACACAACTTTTGCGTCGACGTATCAATATCGTAGTCGATCGTTCGACAGAAAAACGGCCGATGACGAACATTGTTCTACACGCACAGTCTCGCTCATAATATAATGTAAAAGTGCACACACACACATAATAATAATAATAATAATAATAATACAAATAATTTAGCACTCTCTGCTACTGACGCGGGAGTAACAGTCGACTCGTAATCTCGCGAACCTCGTTTATTTAAACGACAAATAATAATAATATGTTTCCTTTGTTTCCCGCGCCGTGGTGACTTGGCATTTTTTGTTTTTTTTTTTTTTTTTTTGGTCGTAATTTTTCAAACGCGATCTCTCCTCTACGAATGTGTTATTGCTTGCGTACGTGCTCGACGTTAAAACAAACATATGCTGTGCCGCTCGCAAATACGATATTTTAACATAATATAATATAACAAATAACCATAATATAATATAATATTGTTATCGGTTTATTTGTATTGATATTATAATCATAGGCGAGGTTTGAGGGGGGGGGGGATACGAGTTCATGACCATTAAAATCATATAACATTTTACGAATTTATTACTGTATGATTATTGATCATTATTAAACATGATTTTTAAATTAGTGTGATTTCGAGTTTTTTTGTTGAGGGGGGGGGGTATAAAAAAGTTTGTCCAGCTGTGACCTAGGTTCTGCAGCATGGCCGATCTGCAACTTAAAGTACCTACACTGAAATCAAAGAACTAAAAAAAAAAATCTACCGAAAACATCAGTACTTATACCTATCTCCTTCGTGTGTATAAAAACTAAAAAGCATTATCGTATTCTGTAGTTGTTATACCGATAAATAAAAAGTTAGTATACATTATAATGTCTATAGACTGCAGGCTACAGTTTTACGACCATGTTTTTTGTGTTTCTCTAAATAAATAAAGGAGACTATACCGTGTTTGAATATTGGTCTTTTGTGTAGACTCGACAAACCAAGTTAACTATGAATCTGAGTCAGAATTTATATTTTGAGCACTTCATAAATTACGAAACAAAATTACATTTTTATTTTTCCATTCTAATCTACGCCTATGTGTGATGTAACTATCGTATTATATACACATATTATTTTAAATTATGTTAAACACTAAGTCCGGAATTATCCACAAGACAAATGTTTTAACAATTCTGAAGAAGTAATTTACCAAGTTAGATCAAAAAGTTAATTTTATTGTTATTTAAAAAAAAATTAATTCTTTTGTGTTACTAAAAAGGTATAAAACATTTTTACACATCGCATAAAGTCCATAATTCAGGACTTTGTACGTATGCAGTACACATAATATACTCACGCATATATACTTTATAAGTAAGGTTTTGATGGTAACTATATAATACAATTATTGTTGATTAGGTATCATAATATTATAATTATATTATATATATTATATTTATATACCTATCGGCTTTTTCATTGCTTATCTAATTGATTCAAATATTATATTTAATAATATATTAATAACATTATATAGGTAAATACAATTCACTAAGACAAATACAAACATATTTTCAAGACTAATCAAATTTGAACACTCGGATAAAATATGTTAGTTTATATTTATTATTTTACAGTGTTGACGATATGTGTAGGTATACGCAGATAAAATAATTAAATATACGTACCTACATAATATTATCGTATTTTAAACATAATATATAATTATATGTAACGTTGTTATATTATATTTAATTATTTTTACCCGTTGTTATACTTGTTAGGCGATTCTATTACGTATTATGTCCTCGTTATATTATTACAGTGGGTCGAATGCTTTTCAGGTAATTCATCTGTAGTAATAGCGTATAGTATAATATTATAAAATGTTGCAAAATCATATGGAAAATAATAATGTTTCTCACACAAATAGTTAAAAACCATTCGTGGTATAATATTATCATCATCATATACCACGACGGTATACATAATATATACCGTCACTTAAATTATGTTCTCAAGTTCTAGTATAACAATAAGTAATAGCGCATACAGTGCCGGATAGGCAAGGCATGTCTCACCGAGTTTTAAGACCTTAACCGGCCCTAAAAAAATTAACGGCCCATTATTCAATAGTATTTATTATTTAATATTATTCATATTTCATCGTTCAAATATTTTCGGCCATATAATATATTACTAAGCCGGCCCAAATTTTACTCGCCGGGCCTAACCGCGGGCCTGAGTGCATATGGGTGTTGTACAACGGTGCGCTTTTCATCGTTGGTTGTAGACTGTATAATATTATAACTCTGCAGTTGTTTATCGGATAAATAAGTTGCTGAGTTTTGTCGATTTTTCGCGTTTCGTCCGGAAGACAATCATATTATAATATCGTACCGATCGTCGCGCCAAAACCCGCGCCAGTCGCCGGTCGCCGCAGTCGTATACCATTGTATACCAATATATACCATTGTTGTACCTAGTAGTCTTCGTCGTCGTAGTAGTCGTCGTAGTATTATCGTACTCGAACGTCCCGACACGCGCGATTTTAATCGTATACGGATCGCGTTCGGGCGGCGCGTCCCCTAGACCGGTTTCAGAGATTTTGACGGCCGGGTGTTGTACGCGCGCGGTTGTACAACCTCGGCGCGGGGGTATCGCCGCCGCTTTGTCGCAGGGGAGTGGTCGCAGGTGTTTACCCATTGTACGCGGCGGCCGTACGCATCGTGCGTGCGTGCAGCGCGTGCGTACCGCGGTACGCGGGCGGCGGCGGCCGCGACGACAATAACGTGGCCCCAGTCTCGTACCGACGTCCGCGCCGACCACTCGTCCTCTGCGCTGTGTGAAACAGCTTCTTGCTGCTGCTGCTAGTGTGCGCGCCGTGAGTGCATTTTGTTTTCGCATTTCGTTTTGCCGTCGCGAGTATTCTCCAGTGTTACACATTTTCCAGTTTTCCGGATTGCTGTATGATGTCCGCAAGCCGGTAGTAACTCAGGTGAGTTTTCTTTAAATTATTTTTTTAGTTACAGTCGATAGTTATTACCATTGCGACGATGAAATCGCGTGTACCCGGGGCTCGCAGTCGACGTCTCTGCCAGGGGAAAAAAACTAGGCGGGTAGGGGTGCTAAAGTCTCAGCATTTCTTCAGTTCGTCTATTATGGCCCTGCACTGCAGAATTAGGAACTTAGCCTCCCCCCCCCCATTCAACTATCACACAGTATTTAATCATGGTATTTCATAAAAAATATAAGAACTATAGTTGCCAGTCAGCCGTAAATGGTATAAATTGTGAAAACGCCGATTTCAAAACTGGGGTTGTATGGTCTCCCGAGCCCTCCAAACAGCGTCTATAGATTTCGGATTCAGACTCCGGCCAGTGATACTGTGGAGTGGTGCAGTCGGACATAGACAATAATGCACTTTCGCGCCGCCACTGGACCAGGTTGTAACACGATTCGTAATCGACCGGGTTTGATTTCGCACGTAATCAATACGTCCATTATCACAGCGTCTTTGTTGTCGCGCTCGTAGGTCTTCGTTGAGAGGGTTCGAAAGTGGCTTACTAAGTGGTCGGATAAACCACCTACGCCCATATGTAATAATATTATACGAAGCGTCCACCATTAATTATCTATCCTGTCACCGATTGTTTCCGGTCGACGAGCCCGGCGGGTGATTGTCGTCGTCGTGGTTGTATAAATTATTATTGTCATAAGGGTTGTTTTTTTTTACTGAGGGCGTGAGGGCCGTTGCAGACAAAAATGGCCACTGTTTGTATAGAAACCACCTACCTACGTAATCTGTATTGTGTGTATACCTATATAGAATCTTTAAGGTAAACAAGAAAAAAAGGGAAAAATCATCCTGATGGGTCTTACGACACGTTTTGCTTGAACACTCCATTATATATTGTGTCTCGTCGTCTTCGGGTTCGTCGCCACCGGGTGGCTCCACCACGGGGACATACTATATAATATAATGCCCTTCGCAGCCGTCCGGCGCCTGCACAGACGCGACGGGCCGGGAACGTCCGACGGTGACCATTTACCTGGTCCGTGGCGCCATGCGGGTCACGACATTCACGACCATGGTGTGCGGAAAGGGGTAGGGTGTAGGTGGTAGTAGCCCCGACGTATAGCTTTTAGCATCTAAAGAGTAATGTCGTAGGTATATATTAATGTTATCACTATTATTGTATATAATAACTACAGTCGTGTGCGGTTGTCGTGCACGATATTTGCATTTGCACCTACCTTTATGTATATAGGTATACCCTCAGGTAGGTTTTTCCTCGTTCTTTCAAAGAGTAGGTATAGGCTAGACCTATATCGCAGTAAGATCGCGTAGACTGCGCGATCTTAACCTAAGCACTATCGCGCGCGTACGGATTTATACGTTTTATACTTTTATTTATGCGATACGTTCAACTTCGTATCAGCCTAAATAGGTACCACCTAAATCCCACCTAAATACACACATCTACATAATATTATTATTAAACTTGTAAGCCAGTTTATTTTATTTTTAAACGAAATGGAATAATATTGTCCTAAAAAAAAAAATATCATAAAAACCGGTTGCACCCTGCGACAGAACAATAACCCGCTCGCATATACCTACCCGTGACATTAATAATATGTATTTTATAATGGTGTGCACCTATAATAGTATAATGTGAGCGCGCAAGCGATTGTTCTGATGACCTTGGTTGACCCTAGGACCGGTGCAGTGTGTCTGTACGTTTTTTTCTCCGAGAAAACTGTTGGAATTAAGGCACCCCACACACGTTATTGTGTATAAATATAATATAAAATAGTGTTGGAGCGTCTCAGCTCCCGAGTTTGAGAGGGTGTTCGCTGCCATCATGGTAACAACACCAGCAGTGGTTTACCGCTCGTACGTCGTTGTATTATTATTATTTATTATAATACGCACGACGACGACGATTGGTGTGCGCGACGAAACTCTACAAACGTCTTAAACCTCTCTTGCCACCGACGTCAAACCAAATTGAAAAGATAGTTCGTTTTGTGCGATATAGGTACGTCCGGATCGTGCTATAGTTCGGAGACTTCACCACTATATTACTATATAATACTATACATATTATGCTGCGTATTCGTTTACGGTTTGTTACGTGTCAATAGCGTGGGTTTTTTTATATTTAATTGTTCATGTTCTCCTGGGCCTGTAGGACATTGTTATTTTACCATTTTCGAGGGACCGTGTCCATGCGGCGTATAATTTTCCCGCCTTTTTAATCGAATGGGATCGGCGTTGCGCGTAAATCCGTCTGATGATTTTACACAATTTTAAAATATTATTTTATTTTACATATTTATCGACAGATAACTGACATAAATAATGCATGCAGGACTCGTTTGGAATAATCAAAAAAAAAAAAATACAAGATATTTGGGTTAATTTTGGTTACCCGTTTTGACCAATTAATATTTCGAGACTTTCTGTTATAGTCAAATACCTATATTGGCACACTAGTTATAAAATGTTGACCCATCAATCTATATAATCTTATTGCTTATATGCATATAGGTATAGCATATACCTATTACCTATACTATTTTGGATTGTTAATTGGACATTATAAAATGTGAATTGTGATCCTAATATTTTGTAATTTTTAGTTTATACCTAACCATTAAACTTAAAATATTATATTATGACGTATAATAGATAATATATAGATAGCTGGTAAGTAGTATATACTTATTGGCTACTTATAAGTACAGCTCGGATCTTCCAAACGTATCCATAATATTATAATATTTTAACGCTTATGATAAATTCCATATATTTCTTAATAATTACGATCGTATACTAACGTGTACAACTGTCTATTCCTACGAGGAACATGTGAATATGATAGAGTCATATAGGTGACTTTGTGCATCCTGCCTTGACAGAGGCCGATCGGCGCATAATCCTCTGGAAACAAGTGGCACGTGTCATCGGAGGTGATCAAGACTTGTTTCTATAAATAATACGTACTCGGTGACGCGTAAAAGATTGGTTAGAAATCGAATTGAATGATACTATTATACACTCACGCTCACGGACGAGAAAAAAAAAATATAATATGAAGACGGTGCAGTGGTAGTGAACCGGACGGTGGTGATGCGAAGAATATGGCCATGAAAACACTTTCTTAAGAACGACCAACGGAAAATATCTTTGTTATCCGTCCACCGTGAGTATATGATACATTTAATAGGTATATGGTCACCGGTCGCCTTGACGCCGCTTATACCGAGGTAACCCGTGATCATATTATTTACAGTATACTCGTGATAAGCTAGTATCCGAGATATTTTCCGTTGGTCATCATTCTCGCAACAACCGGGTGCTGCCGTTATACCGCGGTATATTCTTCGCATCAGTCTCTCCACACGCCGTTCGATGTACTTAAAGCGATTTTGATCGATTCGTTTTATCGCCGCCGTCTGCGAATTTATAGTGCGCAACCGCGTTTATCTTTCCATATTTTATTGGCCCAGTGATGTGAAGTGCGATGACATTTTGGTGAAATGTATCTTGAACGGGTCTCCGTATCACCTCTGGTCCGACTAAAAGGTGTCGCTCGCCTGTTTCTCGAGAATTAAGCGCGCGGGCAGTACGTTAAGGTAGGATGCACATCAGTCAGGTATTTTAATATTATTCACACGTTCCTAGTAAATTGAATACACCTCTGCGACACTTATTTAGAATCTATTATACACATTTACGTATTATATGTGCGTCTATTCAAATCACAGTAAACGGTCAAAAAATCAAAGCAAAATCTCGGTCGCGTGACATATCGCGTTTATTGTCAAATATCATTGTGTCGCATCATTTATAATATATAATCGTTATCGCGTATACAACTAGATCTGCGATGTTATTCTATATTATTGTGGGCCGTGGTCGACTGCAACAATATAAATGTGTAGGATGCGAATTTGGCAAGACGAAAGACAAAAGCGACCCGAATATAGGACGTTTTTTTAAATAACGGTGCATCGTCATTCGTCCGTGTATACAAATATGTATATATGCCATCAAATAAAGACGTATACTTTGAATGTATAGATAGAGTCATGGGCAAGGATTTTTTTATTTTTAATATTAACTGCGATAAAATAATTGGGCGTTGAACTTAAACACTGCGACACTGCGTTACAATTAAAATAGTACCTATACTTAATAGTGGCTAATATCCATAATATCAAAATTTGCAGGTAGCTACAAAAAAAGAATATTATAAGTAATAAATAATTTAAATGTAATTTATTTATTTATTTACACAAAAACGGGTTTTATACCTAAAATAACAACAAACTAAAAGTGATAGCAAGTTTTGTATTATAGACGTTGACATAATTATTTCAAAATATTATAAATATTAAAAATGTTATAAAAACAATAGGTTTTTTAGGTAGAATTGTAGAAATAATATTGGAAAAACAGGTTGACATTTTTTAATACGATTTCCTCCAACCGGTATAAACGTGCTTCGCCCTAATAATTCGTACGACCGATCCTTTAGAACGTTTTCCTGATTTGAATTTTATCTCAAACAATCTAATGTAATATAATGACGTGAATTATCTTATAGTGTCGTGTCGATCGGCGAAACAAATCTAAAATATCACATTAGCAACTTATAATCAGCGTAAAGACTCTAGTAAATACTGAATTATGTATGTTGTGTGCACAGCAAAACAAATAAATAAAACAATTAATTTTAACCAACATGGTATTAAAAATAAAATAAAATTATGCGGTTATGTATAAATAACAACCCATTCACCACTGACTTTAAAAAAAAAAAAACATGAAACAATCGCTTATCGATTACCACATTTCCTTGTTCACCTTCTTATCATAACCGACTAAATAGTTATAACTTATAATGTTTGATAATCCTATGGGCATTTATCTTATCACGGGTTTGTAGGCCATTATATAGCCGTTTAAAAATAATTCAAATATTAATTAAGGATACCAACACTTGAAAACACCATTTATGTTACCTACTTCCTTAAATCGTAAAAAAAGGGTTTGTGGCGGAATATTTTTAAATTATATTTATTAAAGACACTTTTGTTGAACTATCGTGGTGTATCCAAAACTATTTAAAATGTATTTATAGGTGACCGCCAATGCATTTACTCAAATTTATACCACGGACACCATGTTGTTTAGTACATTTGTCTGTATTAATAAAAAGTACTGATTCAATAGCCATAGAAAAAAATGTATTTAAATATTTAATTATTTAGATAATAAAATGTTCTAATAAAACCAGAAACTGAAATTGTATTATATATTTAATTTAAGTGCATAATAGTTCTGAAATATAATATATATTATGATCAAATTATTTTGTCATTCATTAAAATTTAAAAGTTATTATCTTGGCGCATTAAAATCTGTCAAATAAATGATCAGTGTTATATTATATTATATAGAGATTGGTATTATCTACTATTATGAATAATACAGTTCATTCTACTAACATACTAACAATTATTCCAAATAGGTTAGGTCTGGTAGGTGTACTGTATATATGGTTATATTATTATACCTATATAGTACCTACCTACGTGTTTTAATGTTAGACAAAATCAATAGTAATGTTTTGTATTGATCAATACAATATTAACATATTATTCTGATGACCTATAGATCGTAGTATTTTTCAGTTACTGCTACTCAATATATTTATTGAACATTAATTTGTATACATCTAGTCCGTTCAAAAGTCATAGACCCAGAAACTCATAAATATAATAGTATATTATTGAATTGTATTATACCGTTATTATTTTAAATTTACCCATGGAAAAAATTATATTTTCATGATATTTAATAACTTTTTTTAATTAGGTTATGTCAAAAAAGTTATATTTTATTTGTTTTTGATTTTATATCCTCTTTAGTATTGCAACTATTATGGCAATGGCGTGGATATTACCCAAATTCGCGTACTTATAAGGTTTTTGAATCTCTTCTCGTAAATAATTGTTGACCTGCACGGTAAGAAATCCAATCTCTGGTCTTGCGGTCATTGTGTGGTTAAATACAACATTGGCTATTATCCCCGATTTCACTGATTATGAGTATGTGCAGTGCACTCACATGCACACAACTATATTATAATAAGTGTACAGGTACACTATTATATACACCTGTACGCTTTTAGGTTTTAGAAAATATAATATTATAATCTTCATTATCGATACACTTAACGTTTAACACAATAGTTGCCGTGCACGCGTCGTAATAATAATGGAAATCGTTTCTCTTCTGGCTGTACGCAGTGTATATTTTCTTTTACAACACAATGCCTACTGACAATGACAGATGAACCGCGTCGTTCCGTGTACATAGCACGTGCTACGCGGGTTTCGGGAAAAGTAGACGAAAAAAAATTAGACCCATTGCATGCTTGAAAAAAATGAGATGGATATATATAAATATAATATATATAATATGTATCTTATACCTATGTAAAATATAATAATACTATATATATAAAAACCGGTACCATCTGTGGCGGCTTCGGGGACAGTGGCGTGCATCTTCTGCGGCTGCTATACGGTCGGCATAGAGCCCGACGGCATACAATGGATTATCCGTAAAACATGTGCACCTTCTATGGTCAATTTTAATTACGAGCCTTCTTCCACATTATAGTCTATTATATATTTTTAAATATATCTGTGTGTGTGTGTGTGTGTGTGAGTTGTGTACCTATATAATGTAATATTTAAATGCACCCGCCATGTTGGATATTATCTTGTGTCAACATTTTAGGGCGCATTATTCATCAGCCGCCGCCGAAGCTGTGGTTTTCTTTTCTTTTTACATTATTATGGTAATCTGCTCGCAGGCGTACCTACGAGTCGCTGCTGCCATATTTCGCCGGTATACCCTTCTTGGCGGCATCAGCTCTGTACAGGTGTGGTACCTACCTGTAGCAAATTCACATAATATTATTATGTACGAGTTGTGTAAGCCAAAATTAATGTTTTCACCATCAATATTATATTCACTAAATATTATTATATTTCTTTCAGCAGGTAGGTATAACGGAATAATACACAATAAATAATATTATATACCTACCTGCTTAAAATGTATATTGAAGGTAATGCCTGTATATTTTCTTTCGCAAGTATTATTTTATGCGCATACAGTTATGATTTGTTTCTTATGTTATGATAATTATTTGATCAATTGTTTGCTATAATATCACTTGGTTATAAAATAACAATAAAAAATGTGTGAAGAATGTATAATCAGCAGATTTGCTGTTGAATTATCAGCAATAAATAAATTATCGTTATTAACATATTATAGGTAATTATAAACTAATTTATTCATTTGTATGTACCTACCTACTTATATTTGCTTAAAATTAATAATATGTTTCCAAGAGTAATGAAAAAAATCAATTCTGATAAAGCATTAGTCATTGTAAAATATAATATATTATGGTATTATGGGTTTCCCTTGAATCATTACAACATAATGATTATGATATCAAATATCACCAACGGTTTCCGGCAACTACTGTAAATATTAACTTTTTATATGCTCGTACATAATATAGGTGTTCAAGTATAATAATTTATTACCAAATGTCTTTTTGTTAAATTTATCAGGTTTGTTAAAAAAAATACAATTACCTATCTAAATTTTCTCTACATTATTTTGTTAATGCTAACTAATCCCATTTAGTATAATTTACTTAAAAGTTAATAGATTTTTCTTTGAATAACGATAATGATAATGATATTAAGATAAATTGTATTTTAAAACGATTTTATTGATTGTTCTTCTTTTTAATCCTACTATAGTAGTTTTGGAATATTTTTTTTTATATATAGGTACAATGGTTGCACAAACCAGTTTTTGGTTTGTACAAATGTGTTTCATATAATCGAACTCCTAATGTCTTCTTATATGAAAAGGTTACCAGATTATATGGAGATAAAATCGAAAGTTATAATGCGTAGTAAGACTTGAAGGAGAATCGAATACCTAGGGAGATTGCTGCTGTAAACAAATTTGAAATGATGGTCAAATTATGTAAAACTGTAATACGTAGAATGACTATGCGTAAGTGACGAATATTACACTTTATTTTATTTAAATCTTTAACAACAATGGTTAATAGCTTATAATTATAATGTGTTTGGGTGTTTAACAATTTTGGACAATACACATGTCACATATTATTATATTAACCTGAATTTCAGCTTATGTTAATATTTAAGCAATCCCTCTTAAATATAAATGCACGTAAATGTTTTATTTTAAAATTATATTGATTAATATTAGCTTTATTAATAGCATAATAATTTTAAAATTATGAACTCAAATTATTAAGACTATAATATATGTACATAAACAATATCTAATTGTAGGTACCTATACTCCTTATGCTTCCTTTCATATTTTACATTTATTCTTGATTATATTTTTTTCAATGCTAATAATGTTATTTATTTTAATGACTTTTCAAAAAAAAAAACGTTGATGACTCTTTATAATTAAAAAAAAAGTAATTTTTCAATGACAATGGTTGACAAAAGATGGTTTCTGTTTCTTTTATAAAACTTCAATCAGTTTAATTTTAGCCTGCTTAGCAGTTTAACATGATACTTATAAGTTATAGATGATAGATGGATGATATATATAATATAGGCTGGTACATACAATATCGTATTGCAATTTTTGTTCACTTTTTTTATTAGTAAAAATCTATGGAAGGATTTTTTGGGTAAATCGCAAAGGCCTATTCTATTTGACACCGTATAGTGGTATTGAAATGTGAGTATGTTAATTAACATATTTTATCATTCAATGAAATTAATGGCCCATGTCAATGGACACCGCCCGTTGTTGAAAACCATTAAAATCACAATGATGTGATAAAATGCTAACTACAGTAGGTAGCTGATCAACAGTATTTAATTTTCTTTAATACCTATATATGGAAATAATCTGTTTATAAACTTATTTGTAAAAAAATAGGAAATTTCGTATTTTAAGAAAATTATATTTGCCATTGTTATATTAATTATAATATTCATTCTAAACGCCTAATATTTCAACTTTAAGTCATTAAAATTAAAATTGAAGTTACCTATATTCAATAAAACAAAAATGAGGCAAACATTTTCATTGTTATTTTAGATTCTGAGGTGAGCGAGGAATATACACGGGTTTTAAATATTATGTGTGATTTATTTTAGTTAAAAAGAGTAAAACGCCTCTTGCTCCAATTGGGCCTATGCAGTATGTACCTATCTATGTATATTTATCTTAAAATCATGGTAGAATTGCGCTCAGTCTGTAGCTTAAAAATTATATTGGAAACATTTTAATACACTATAGTATGAACAAGATTAAACCATAATATAATATGGTATAATATGTATAGTACATATTTTTATGTAAGTACCTAAAATATTTTTTATTATATTTTATTCTAAAATTTAAAGAAGTGATATTATTATGATTTCTTTATTGCATTAAAAATAAGTCATCTTCGGACTTCGGAGTTCATATAATCATAATATAGTAGATTCATACATACGATAAGAATTTTTTTTCTGGCATGTAAATATATATTTATTAATTAGTTAACAAAATGAACTATAATTTGTATTTATAAATATTTCACTTATACGTATTTGTATGTACTTATATAGACGAAAATAGGGTTTGTTAATTTTTAATGATAATTTATTATAGTATAGGTGAATTAGTAGTTGAGTTAGTAGTTTTTAATTATATTATGATCGTGAATTAGAAAATTATTTTTATGAAATGAAATGAAATTGGTTTTATCTTAGTAATACATATTTGTAACTAATTAGTCGAAATTATTTTAACCATGCAATTTTTAGAATAGATTTTATTAATTTCTATATATTATTTGTTAGTTAGCGTATATAAAATAACGGCCATACTATATTATTGCCAATAAATTAATTACACTGGGTTTTAACATTTGCCGACAGTAGTATTAGCTACTCAATATTCTTTGATCTTTTTATCTACTATATAATAGTGTATAGTACTGTAGTGTAGACTGTAGTATATATAGTGTGTCAGCAAAAAAATTAAATATTTTTATTTTTATATTCCTACTCTTATAAGTTAATTTTACCTACTATTATATTATTATACAGTACCACGATTCAGCCTTATAGTTTGATGTTTATGGTATAATTCATTGTTATTATTTTTGCTCTTACAAAGATTGATTTCTTAAAATATATTTTGAGTTTATCGATAATGTTTGTGTGTGTTCAATTCATCACAGCATGCATGTTATTTCAACAAATATAATAATGCATGTGAGGCTAAATAAAAACCAATAATATATTATTATATATAATATTATAATAGCGATATTACACTATCACATGAAAAATTATAACTATAATATAATATAAAACGACATTTTAGTTCCAAGAACCGAGAACACTATAGCATTATTGTATCGGTCACCACTGACCGTTTTGTTATATTTTGTATTCATTGCGGATATGTTTGTAAGAGTACTTTTTTTTTGTTAAAAATAAAACGGTAGCCACACAAGGAGGTATTATACACCAACCGGATGCGTGCGTGTGTACGTGTCTGCTCAAGACGCAGTAGGTTTAAAATAAAAACTAGTATCGAAATCATTTTTTCCTCTTTCATTCTTATTATAACGTATTCAGCTAAGTTCAAGAGAAACCGTATTGGGCTTGAAATTATTACCTATACCTACTGTCCGTTTTTGTGTTCAGTTAGAACCATGTTTTCCCTCTAAACAACTACTGTAGTCAACAAAAAAAAATATATAAAATATATTTTAAGCCATCCACCGTGAACACCATCTTTTGCTAGAATTTTAATAAAATATTCGTTGAAGGCATTTATATAAGTCCATTGAAATATACCTAATACCTATCTTGTCCTCTCATCATAATATTTTCAATAGTAATGACGCTCGAAAAAATAATAAAATAATAAATAAACAATATAGCGGTATAATAAATTATACTATACCTATTAGATACTAGGTATATTGTATCAACTATTAAGCAATAATTCTGAATTGCAATTAAATCAAAGGAAAACAGTTACTTATTTATTTGTTGTTTCTTGTATGCAATCTTTAATTTTTATCAGGTCAGATAAATAACATTTGACTTGCAATTTATTTGACTAATAAACTGATAGCTTGACTTATACAATATACCATGATATTATAACATTAAAATTACTTTATCAAACTCTATATGGACTTGATATTGGTACCTACCTATTTGGTATATTTTGTTTTCCGATAAAAGTCACGTATACATAATTAGTAGTGTAATAATATGATCCAGTAATCTTATAACACACGAGACTGAGTAACAAAGTATAATTTATATAGTATCTACTCTTATTTGCATATTTAGTAGCTATACCTTATAATATGGATGGTGCGCCACTGACCACTGTGCAGTGAAGAACCATTATCAAAATGTTTGTAAATTATTACAAAATATTTTAACGTTTTAGATACCTATACTTAAAAATGTATTTAATAACGTATAATTGAATTGCTTTTGATAATCATACAAATCGTATAATAGACATTTTATTATTTTAGATAGAAATATAAGTTCTATAAATTGCGTCTACTGCAGGTTTGCAATATTCAATATAATATATAATTATATAATATATATTTTACTGTAATAATCCATTTACTGGAGTAAAATTGTTGAGGGACACTCATTAGACAGTGTATAATTTATGAAAGTAAACATGTACGTATATAAAGCTTCTTATTAAAAATATAATTACAGTTTAAATTAGGTTAATTTGCCCGAAGTGACTACTGTTTATTATTATTATTTTTTTTTTATTGATCTTAAACACATTGGCCATTTAGAATATTAGGTAGCCTATTTAAATATTATATATTATTTAATAAAAAAAATATAATCGAACTTTCTATACAACATATAATTACTTACTGGGTACAATAAAAACATACTAAAATTAGTTTCAATCAAACGATTTTCTATTTTGTATTGTTCCTTTTATAGTTCCGTGAAATAAGCTTAACTTTATTTTATTTTGAACATAACAATTAATATATTGTATATGTATATAGTTGACAAAATGTATATTTTTACTTTTTCATATATTGCCACATTTTTATGTCAATGTTTATAATATCTGTGTTTTAAATTTGTGTGAAAATGAAAACAGCAATTTTTATGACTGTGGATCATAATATAATGTTATAATGATATGATACTTAAATTATGCCGGTTTATAAAATTAATTTTTTTTAAATCGTTATTCTTTGAAACACTGAATATAATTTGTTTGTAAAAATATCCTCTACAGCTATAGCCAATACAATTTTAATAATAAATGGACATCATAATTATTTTATTTGGCGATAAAATTGAAAAACTAAACATCTTTCTGAGTCATTACATTATATTTTGTGTTTAAGTGGACTAAACGTCTGATTGCTTTCCTTGCCAGCAGATTGGTCTACAGACCTCGATGGCCCCACGGTTCCAACAAACGACAGTCGGTGCACAGCGGGTAATCTATCACGCTGAACAAGCATTAAAGTAGATTTTATAATATTATATACTCTCGTATTGGGTACCCTATACTGACCTACCGTCCTCTCTCCCTTGTCCCTAATAGGGTTTAAAGTATGCATAGTAAACTATATTGATTTGCGTAAGGTTAGGTCGACCGTTGCACACGATCCGTTTCATATGTCTCTTTAATGACACTGAACGATTGTTGGTCGTAAGTCTGGAGTCTGAACGTCAAAAAAGTGATTACTATTGGTAATATTTCGAGACGTTAAACGTGTCACGTGTATTATTATGTATCCGACTAAATAATGGTTGATTGTGCCTACATTGTTTGATTGTTTGGTTTTTGTTTTCAGGACTTATTAAAAGACAAAACGAAATTATGCTGTTCCTCGTATTTTTGGTGGTAGCGTGCGTCAATGGTCATCAAACCGAACCAGGATATCATGTTATACCCTATAAAGGTAAATATTGCATGAAAATATTTTATTTCTATTATTATTTGGAAAGGAGTAAACATTTTTTCTGAAAAATGTCATGAACGGAGTATAACTGGAAAATCGTCCACAGTGCACAAAACTGCCTTGAACTGTCGTGAAGTTTATAATAATACTCGTAGAAAGTACTAGTAAATCATGTGATGTGTCACGACAGCTTAAAGTATCCTAACGACGAGACTTATTCTGATGCTTAGATAGTTATATTTTCAGGTAAAGGGTATATGATTGCATGACTAAGTTTAGTGTTAAAAGTATGCACGTATTGTTAGTTGTATAATAAATCGACCCCAACATGACAGATAAATCATCTGTATTACCTTTCGTCCATTTAAATTACATTTTAGAAAAATTAATTCGTTATTCTAGATTCTGAGTACAACAATAAAATTGCAATATCTGTCATAACTATTAACTAATATAATAAAGTACATTAATTTTTTTCAATACAAAACATTACTAGATATTTATGTAAGTATTTATGTAGACATAGCATGAATGTCAATTTTACTAATTTATACATTTATAGTAGATTGTCTATCGACTATCGAAAATTATATATGAATTACATTTGTTTGTAATATTTTGATTGCATATAATAATATTATGTAAAATATCGCATTCATAATAATTCTAAATTAATTGAATTATTTATTATACTAATTCTAATATATACCTATTACCTATTGGTACCTATAGGTATATTAGTTGACCTATAGGAGAGTATAATTTAATATTATGTTATGCCATTAATAATTTTTAAAGTAAATAATTTTAATTAGTAATCTAGGTTATAGTTACTACTAATGTAGTAAACTATAACATAAACGTTCATATTATAATCGAAACTTTTCAATAAAAGATAAATGCTATATAAATTACCGTTAATAAGTTGATAATACAATACAAATTTATGTTATGATATTAACTAGCTTGTTTAAAGGAATTTAGACGAAAAATAAACAAATGTGTATATAATATATATATTACTATTAGGGCATACTATATTATTATAATTGTACAGATTACAGGTACAACCAAGAGGTACACACACACACCGCATCTGCCGTTATCGTATGACAACGTATTTAATATTAATATGTAGGTAATATACTATATACTCAAGACTACGTACCACTAACGCGTCTGTCTGTATACATAGGTAATACAGTACCTATATAATAGTGTACATATATATACATAGAACAATAGAAATAAATTAATAGACGGTGTATAGGTATGTTGTTTTTAACAAAAACATTTGTTGACTGTGTATATACCGTCCGGCATATATAGTTTAATAACCTGCGCTGATAATAAGCTACGCATTATATTATTATGCTCGTGGAAAAGAGCGCATGCAGTCCTTACGATACTGTTATCCGAGCTATATTTTTCTCTGCAGACCCAGGACGTATACGTGTATGGAGGTCCTTGCCGTCGGGGGTTTTATATTTTCGCGCTCGTGACCTTCGTTGCGGACGTCCGGATCTGGAGACGAACACGGCGGGCGGAGGGGACGTTTTCTCGTTAATGAAGACGTGCCCGTTTAGGCTGTACAAATCATCCGTTATAGACCAGAAGCTCGGTCCGGTATATACAGAAAAGAATGCCGTATTGTCCTTATACAGTACCGGACCCGAGTATGGAGTTTTTTCTTCTCTTTTTTTTTTTTTTTGTTGTTACCACTATACGTTGCCTCGGAGATTTCACATCCACGGCCTAAATTTTAAAAATCAACACACGCCGATAACAGGGCTGATTTTTTTTTTAATTGGCCGCCGTGATAGCGCACACTGTATAGGTACCCGGGGCGTGTGTTTGGGGCGCTGGTAACGAAACAATACCGAAGTTTGCATAATGTCAATACGGTGACTTGATGGAACGACGTGGATTCCCACGCGACCGTCTTTATGTATGAATATAATAAATATAATAATATATATCATTCTCTCTCGTTATAATAATAATAATTGTTACGAATAACAGAGGTCAAAGGATCTGCAGGAAAACTCGTGGGCAAACTTGTCGATCGGTGTCTTAGCATAATATAGTATAGTGGTATAGCAGTATATAGACAGTAGTACTACAGGTTGCGTGGTGTACCTATACCGAATCGCACAAAATCACGATGGATGCAATCGAATGTCTCGTTTATTATCGGGTGTTGTGTGAATAATATTTTCTCGGAAATAAAAGATCATTGCAAGTATATGAATAGTTTAGACAAATCATGTTTTTCCTTTTATTCAATAATATAGTGGGATGATTACACGATGTCTTACGTGTTCGCCGACCATATATTACCTATGTAGTTTTCGTTAAACACAATATGTTAGTAGTGAAATTGTATAGCCAACTAATTATATATTATAGGTAGGTACCTATTACAAATGTTCAATAAATTATTAAAAAGACATAAATTACAAAATAAATTCCAAAAAAAAACAAATACTTAATGAATATTTCAATAAAAAATGTATTTCTTCTGTAAGGAAATTGCGATTTTTTTTGAACTTACGTTTTTAATTTTGTATGTCTCTATATACATCTGTGGATTATTTGAGAAACTCGAATTGTTCGGCAATGTGTATTATATGCAGTTAATAATACTGAACTTTCTCTTTATTCTATTAAACAGCTAAAGATGGATCAGTTTTACTCTTTTGTTACTACCTAGTTAACTTTTCATTTGATTTTACATTGAATTTTTTTTTACTTTTGATATCGAATTCTGACCAGATTGGAGGAGATACTGTGAAGCGTACTTATGCCATGTTTTCGAAAGTAAAAAAAAAAATAAGTACCTAATAATCGTCCATAAATCTTAATTCTAAATGAAATTAATAATTACACCCAATGTACCATAGTCTTATCTCGCCAATATTTAAATTATTACGAGTAGTTCATCGAACGTGTTAATCTTCATCGAATAAAATACCTATATCGTTCTAGGTGTTGCCATAAACTCATTATACAGAGTATTACGTGTTAGTTTTGATATGCCTGAAGTAACAACTCATTTCAAAGAAAAAAAAATATAAACCAACCCGCGGGATCAAATTAAAACCACCAAGTAAATAATTTGTTCGGAGTATTCAGACTAGGTTATTGCTTTATTTTACATGACGTGCAATAGTAGAATTGTAGAGTACCTGAGTGGCTGGGTACCTAACCTCATTTTGTACACAAGAAAAAAATACGATCATGTATAGTTATTAATTTATGCATTTTTTCAGTACCTAATAAATTTGTGAACAGTACGGAGTAAAGGAAAATGTAAAATATTAATAACGTTATACATTTAATTATTTAAAGTATTGAAAGAAGCTATAAGTCTAGATACCATTTACCTATGCGTTATGAAATTGTTATTTTGCTTACAAAGGAATGATTTAAATTTATTTGAAAATGTTAAATAATATTTTATTTTATCGTTTTAGCCAATTAGTTTAATTAGACTATTAAATCATGTGTAATGTACCGAAAGAGATAATATTTCGTTTATCATTATTATTGGAAAACTTTATTTATGATGATATAATATTGAAACATGAAATACTTGCAGTAATTGTATGCTTACCTATAAAATACGAAATACGAGAGTTTTGTGTAAAATATCGAAACATTTGGGCTGGTGTTTTGTAAGAACGTGAATTAATGATTGGTTTAAGAAGTGATTAAACGTCTAGACTATAACCAAGAAATTTAGTTGGACAAGTTTAACGTAGACTTAAACTTAACCATATTGTAAAACTTGTTATCACATCAAAAAAATATTAGCAACCTTGAAAAGTCTTGAATATGCTTAGTTATAAAATGTATTAAAATTATTATGTATTAAACATAATAGGTGTTAAATGTATTTTTACCGTCTAATAAATACCTACTACCTAGAGTTCTACTATATATTTTACTTTCAAAATTATATCTACATTAAATATGTACATTTTTGAAGTATCGTAGTGATACTAAGTATTTCATAAAAATGTAGTTTATTTTTGTTTTGGAAAATATCTTATGGCAATGAACCCAACTGATTGGACCCCAAAAACGCTCCACGGGCGCCGAGTCTTCTTAGTCCTTTATCGTTGCCGTCGATCGAATGGCGAACCACTACAACAGGAGATCGCCGTCCGAACGACCTTGACGTCGGTAGATGATAATAATATTATTATTATTATTATTATACATATACATACTTTTTTTATACGGTTCGTTTCGACAACGAGAAGGCATTTGGACATAGCGGGCGGCCGCCGTCATAATTATTATACTTATAATAATATACCTAACTATTGAGCAGACCGCATAGACGCACGGAACGGTTATGGCCGCGGGCGTACGCACCGGTCGAGAAAGACGGAGACAGATATAGAGATAGTGAGAGAGATAAAATGAGAGATGGTTTGAGAGAGTGAGAGAGGGAGACGCGCATACGATTTGCGTGTACTCGCGTCGTTTAGAGCTGTTCTCCAGGCTCGCTAGTGGGTGTCGTCTCGCGATATCTTTAAGCGCGACACACACCCCCGTCTGTATTAATATTATATATAGGTATTTGTATGTATGTATGAAGTATAAATAATAATGTATATATCTGCGAGGACGAGGTTCATTCGCGTCGCACATGGCCTCCCAGCAGTAATATCCAATATAAACATATGGTCGCACACATGAGGATGTAGGCGACGGCCACGGAGACTTAGTTTTATTCTTCTTCCGCGCACATCTGGTCACCCCGATATCGAAAACCCCGACGTTCAGGTCGAAAATTGCCTTTTTTCTTTACGGCAACCGTAGGAAGTCGTTGCATAAAACCCAAACGTTTTCCATGTACGTATATTATAATTTATAATATATAATAATATGTGCAACGACTTTGGTCCCGACACACCAGTTTTACGTTTCTCCTCCGTTAAAGCGTTTCGGATTTCGCGAAAGATTATATTATGAATATAATATTTACATTTTACATGACGTACACTGTGGGACATCAAACGGTTTTTCAGAATAATGACTCTAGGCTCGTCAAAGCGAAAACAGTATAATAAGGTGATAACGATTCCAGTAAGGATTTCTACTTTATATAGTTATATTATTATAATCACGCATTAATTTTAACTCTACGTTCAACATTGTATCTTAAACCAACGTTAATATTTTTAAAGCTGGATCATCTTAAATGACATAACGTGTGTTATATCATGTGTTTCAGGTCAAAACCTAACCTATTTTTGCATTTCCATTTAATTGCTACTGTTTGGAGTATGTATAATGCAATTTTGTACAATCATGTTATATTTTACCTTTTATATGCATTTAAATAATAGCAATATTACAGATTAATATATATTTCTGGCTCGTATGGGGTTGCTTACTGGATTATTGAGTTTAGGATAATTTGATTTGTACACAACACAATATTAATATTCCTTATTTCTATTATGTAAGATGATTAACCTCAAGCTTTACTAAAAAAACATTAATTATTTACTTATCTGATTATAACTTTATTTATTTTTTTTAAAACGTTAGTTTCATTTGAAATATCATAGGTACCTATATATGCTACATTTTGTATTGCTCATGACATTTTTAAAATTAAATATAAATGATTACAAATAATATTATACACGTCAATCGTTACCAGTGATGGCCATCCTATGGTCCGTGTCCGTGTGTTGCTATTGCAACACATATCAAATCTGGTGGGTGGTTGATTGGATATTGGGTGATTAATAACTATTTACTATACAATAAATCATAATTTTAAAAAAACTGTACACTATAATGAATCATTATATAATAAATAACATAAATCGAAAAAAAAAACTAAAAAAATTAGAGTACCTATTTAAATTTTTATTATAATACACGAATTATCTCCAATCATCAGGATTTAATAAATATTAATTTTTAATGAAAAATAATTTAACATTTTTTATGAAACTTATAGCACTTGTTTTTTCTAAATACAATCTCGTTTAATATGTTCTTGTCTCGTAATCATGGATATTTATTTTGAGGTCGATTTTGATTCTGATACCTATATAATTTATTATTTTTAAATTATTAGAATAAGATATGAGTCGCTATAATGATAAGTATCTCTTCACTGTCGTGATGAATCCAAAAATGTATCGAACAAAGAAATCCGTGATATAGCGATTTCGTCCTACGAAAATATGCATTAGGCATGGTTAAAAATGTTTTATGCCGATAAAAATACTCGAAAGGTGATCGTTAGTCATAATTAGTCGAATTTAGCAACAAAAACCTGTTTTGCCAATTTACACGCGATCAGGTTTTATTTCCGAATTGAGATAATAAATTAGGACAAACTATTTAATACATTAATAGGTACCTATATGTACTATATACTAAACACTCGAATAATGGTGATGTAAATGCATACCTACCAAATAAGTGACTTAAATTTGCCGGTAAAATTATGCAAATATTTTCTAAAATCCTCAAAATGTCATATATTCAACATCACTTACAAAGCTACACCCATTAGTGAGTAACTTAAACAGCATTAATTTTCTCTGATGAAAGAAGTGACGAATATCAGTGAATCTCACACACGTATAGTAAATGTACAAATTATTTAAAAAATACATTAAAATAATTTACGTTAACATAAATCAATATAATATGAATAACTCTAATGAAATAATAAAATTTAATAATATTATGATTTGCTTATTCGTGACTGTAATGGCGGGAGCTAAAGCTGTAATTTCCATTATGGCATTATGTTCTTTAGATATACTCGTATTATAGTCGTACCGTATACCGTATACCTAGGTACCATGACTTTTATTCGATTACTATCTGTCTTGCATTAATCATACACCAACCGTACAGTAAAGTTATATATGTTATACCTTGTCTATCACGATTGAATGATACCACATAATATAGTAAACAGAACATTATATCGTTGAAAAAATTCTTTAATAAAGGTATAAATGTATAATGTTTCATTTCAATTTAAAAATTTAGTTTATTGTAAATATTGAATGTTAACACTATATTACAATAAATTATAAATCTTAATTTTTTTTTCTTTATTAATGTCATAATATTTGTGGAAAATAATATATTGATAATTAAAAATGTATATTATTATACAGCTATATAGTCAATTAAATTATTTAAATGTATTTTAATGTTTTGGATTTGGTGTTCACATATTTGATGTGAAGATGTAACATGGTTTTTCGTAGATTTAAAGTTCTATATAATTACTATATAAGTACCCTATAATTCGGGTTGTATATAGTATATTTTTTAACTAATATTGACTTACTTAGTACCTAGTACCTATCAACCAGTAGTAGCATAATATGGCATATCGATTTTGGATAATCAAACAGTATGAGTTACATTTTAGATGACTGAACTAATTAAACCACAAATACACATAAATGATAATTATCCTTTTTTTAATAAACAAATTAGGTATTAAAAAATTGAGTTCTAAAATCTTTGGAAATACAAGAACAATAACTGGTAGCTAATTTCAACAATATCGTATGTAAATTATAATAAAATACACAAAAGCTAAATCGTTAATATAAGAATAATTGAAAGAAAACATACAATATAGCCTGGGTGGTATTTGTGGGTAGAATGTAATATATACCGCTTTTATAGTAAGCTTTATATGTATAAACAACACAGCATGTGTATGTATGTACTTATATTTAAATTTATTTACGAGTCTAATCCATTATCCAATGTGCATTTCTATTTAAAAGAAACCTACACATTTTGCTATAAACATTAAAACAATAGTATCTATAGCTGTATTATTGCGCTGTCCTCAATTGTTATTAATTTTTACTATTGGAGAATTATAATGTTTTGAATGTATATAGTATTTACAATAAATCTATACAGTAATACTTTAAATACTGGTAATATTTGAAAATATGACGTGACTATAGATATTATTAATGTTTGCAATAATAATATGTTTTAAAAATGAATGCTACTTAGCCACTTAGGTATGTAAAAATTAATAATCCTCGACAAGTTTTTCCAATAACAATCTGTAGCAATATAAACTTTAAAAATATATGTTAAAAAAATCGTGATCTTCTGTGTGATGTTTAATGAATATGTTTAAATATCGTTGTGTCTTGAACAACAGTCGTACACCATAAGCGCGTACCATGAGAAATGATTTCATGACAAACGACAATCGATTGACACTTGACCGAAATGGACTCAAGTGCATTCAAATCATGAACTACGATATTATGATAATTGTAACGTTTTCAAAAAAAAAAATACTTGTATACGTGTCTAATAAGATAAAAGCAACCGTTTTATATGTAATTAATCACTTTGCAGTTGGTTATCATTTTTTTTTCGCATTTGTTTCTTTATGGCCGCCGACTATTCGCGGGCAATACTCGCGTTTAGGACCGGTTGGGTGTTGTACAGCATACACGCGTCTCAATAAATTAAATCACCTTTTCTCTTACCTTTTCGAATGCGTCCATATGGTCGTTACTCGTTCGCCAACAACAAAAAAAGATTATAATATGTATAATAAAAATACTAACCGAATAACAATAATACTAGGTACGAGAGAACGACATCGATGCCTGGAGGCGGAATAACGTATTCTGTACGGAAAAAAATGTATAAACAGAACAGGTTAATAAAAATATAAAAAACGAAACGAAATCGGTCGAAAACGTATAAAAAATGGTCGCCGATAATAATAAATAGACACGGCGGCCACAGCCCACAGGTTATGTTTTTGACGTGTGAATAATTTTGATTATTTTGTGTTTCGCAGATGTGATGTCGACGGCTGACACGTTTTCAGAGGACGGAGTGACATCGTACTCGCAGCTGTTGTTCGATATTGCCAGAAAACAAGTGGTAGTCGGTGCAAGGTATGTGTATCATTTACTTCATACAGTATATAGATATTTATATGTATTAGGTAGGCACCTAGCTATATGTCTTATCTTCCATACTATTATATTGTGCCAGAAGCCAATAATATAGCGATATATTATATTATATAGATGACACTGCACGGTGCGTATAATGTATTTTGCTCAAGTGACGTGTGAATTTGACAGTATAATAATGTTGTTATAATATAGGTATCGAATAACACAACCCGGTGTCGTATAACGCGCTCACGTCGTGGAGTGTCTATGCCCTATACCTAAAACTTTTAAAATAAATACATTTCCCCCGTTCGATTATTGGTTTGTTGAAAACAATTTCGTTTTTTTGTTATTTATTTTATCTCACAAATATTCAATAAAAATCGATGGTGATAATAATAATAATAACAACACAACAGAACGTATCTTTTCTATAGGTATCCATAGTAGTATAAGAGATAGTGTTTTGTTCGCTTAGAAATATTATTATTATTATTGAACGTTTGAATTATTTGCCCACGGCTAAATATCAAAAACGACTCTACAAAAATATTTACTATTTGCTTTTTAAATTTATTGCTTATACAATCATTTGGCATTTAACGAATTAATGTTAGAGAAAGAACTATATTAAATTAATTCAAATTATATGTTATTAATATGTATGTGTGTGTTCTATATTTTTTTTTTATAATTTTTTTAATCAATACAACATTATCTCGAATGCAAACACGTTTTTTATGGGTGTTTTCTTAATGTTTTTAGTATCAAGAATCTAAATGTCCCTACATGTCTATATACTTATGTTAAATTCGTTTGACTCGAATTCAAAATAGTAAAATCGAATTAAACTAAAATATATTCTGAATTACTAAACTATTATTATTTGGATAGTTCTCCGTGTTTAGTTGGGATATTATTTTACATAAGACATTAACAGAGTCTATTTAGATGGCTATCGCTTGCTTTAAGATACATAGCAAGTTCAAATAGTACTTTGCTTAAGATAATAAAAAGATAGCATTAAAAACACTATGTTATACGAACGAGAATAATATGGTGCCTCATAATGTAAAATTATTTAACTTCTTAGTTCTTACAATTAAAACTCTCACTTTTAGCAAAAATTATCATTGTTATAGTTTTGTTATTTATTTATTTTTAATATTATGAAGTAAATTATTTCTTAAATATTTTTTTAATAATTAAATCTGCCTAAATGAACGAAAATTGTAATTGTTATGCTTTTGGTATTTTAAGAACCAACCGTATTTATAAGAATCGTGATTTATGCACCAACCTTTTCCTTTTGATGCATGACGATTCAATATTGAACAATATATTGACATTGGGTCCATCACTCGAGCATAGGCACATATTATACGGTTTTCGATCGTTCAGTTTTTTTTAAATTTTATATTTTTAAAGGTACTTTTATTAGAGTATTATTATCATTATATAAAATTGAATAACTATTAACTATGTCATTGTATTCGTAATGTACATACTCCTTTAAGTAAAATAAACAAGTATTGCATGTTCCCCTCGTGCACCACTAGTTGTGTTCAGTCAATCGAAAACCCGTAATGTGGGATGCAGGAGCATTCACTATTTTCGAATCTTATGTATCTAATATAATAATATAGTATTTAAATTTAGATGCGCTTCAACAGAACAAAATGTCTTGGTCTTATTTCCTTTTATTTAAAGATTTATTTTACATGAATAGTATACTTTAAAACATATAGGCACCTACATTAATATCACAATAATATATGCGTATTGTGTTTAATATTTGATTGTTTATTTTTTATTAAATTATAAGTTCTTATTAATGATTTATAGCATAGATTGATTATATGGATAAAAACGAAAAAAAAACAAAAATATAGCCATGCGTTATTCAAATATTGGAATTAAACGTTTGAGTTAAATGATATATTCGTGTAGATTTTTGGAAGCTTTCACATTTTCTCGAAGCCAACATATGCAGCTTATTACTTATTATTTATTTATTAAATGAATAAACACAAACACAAATGCACAATAGTCGCAGAGCTGTGATTGAGCACACGTCACTTTCGTTTTGATTCAGCGAAGGTGCACACGTATTATTACTGGTGTCTACTTGGGTAGTTACTAGGGTTTCTTGGCTTTTGAATTACAAAATCATTACAAGTGAACATAGTAGCAGTTGTATACTTGTGTATCGTATATAATGTACAAATGGAAACTTTATCATACGAGCACATTAGATAATGTCACAAAAATTATATTTATATACAAAAGTATATTAATTTTTAATAGACGTTTTTAAGTAGTAAAACATTAATTGGGTACGTTGTTATCTTCAGTATAAGACATAAGTAATGAAATATTATAAAGTTTTAATTGTTGACTGTGTAATTCACAAAAACTTTTAAAAATGTATTGTTTTTAAATATTGTTGTTTATAGGTGTGAATTTATAGTTGACAGATTATAATTTATATCTTATACTATATAACTACATTAAATAAAAAAATAGCTAATATATCAAATAACACTTTACTTCTATGGTAAAAAAAAAATTGACAAATAAGTAAAACATCGGTATAAAAAAAGTTTAATACACATGATTTTCATGTAAATCATGTTATATTATATATTTTATTAATCACAAGATTAGTAAAATGAATTTTACGCAAATACATCAAAAATACTTCTCTTTTTTTCATTTTCAAAGCCATAAATATTATATCTATATTGTCAATATCATAATATTGATGATTAAATCAACCAAAATATTACACTTGTTCTGCGCGCGTGTTTTATCTGCTTTTCTCGTTTAATAATTTACTAAAATGTAATGCCATAAATTATAATCATAATATTCATAAATTAGTTATGCACTTCGAACACTTCAATGATTTCGTAAAAAACTTTTGACAGAATCATGATGATAACCCTATTTATTAGTTTTACAATTAATATAATGACGTTTATTTATTTGATAACTTCAGAGTAGCAGCCCTCACGTATTCATTTCCTTTTTTGGAGTATCATAAATAGAAAACAATTTATACTATACAAATACTATGGTATGGGCTACGAGAATATTAATATAATATATTTATTTTTTATTTGTCACCATGTAAAATGTATAATGTATACTATTTATTAATATTTTGAACCGTAGACAACAGTTTGATTGTATGAGAACAAAATAAACAATCGGTCCTGTTGACCTTCGACAGTGTAATAAATAATAATGTATTTAGTAAGTATAGATAAGAGTGTAAGACTAATTTTAGCAGGCCAAAACATAAAAATTATACGCACTTCATACCGTCGATCACAAAATGATGATGCAGATTGTAGCTATAGGTCTTTACATAACATCAAACACACAAATTGATTTTGTTACAATAGTTATACTTCATATTATATAATACGAGTATATAACAATAAAACTTCCATAAAATAGAAATAACTTTTTGACATCGACGCGCGACGGTTATAAATGATAATAATAATAGTTTTTTTAATGACTAAAGTGTGCTACCTATAATATAATAATTTGTATTATTTATCATAAGCTTCAGAAACAGGGGTTATTAGCTTTTCATATATTGTTAGTTTACACAATCATACAAATAGTTCGATAGCTAATAATAAAAAAGAAATCTGTAGGTAACTTTTTGTTTGTATTAAATATATTTCTCTATTCGGTCCTGAGAAATGAGATGTGACGTCTCCTGATTGGCAATCGGGACCGATAATTAATAATAATAATTATTAAATATTACATTTCTAATCACGGAAAAATATATTTCACTTTTTGTCAATACAAGTTTAGATAATTATCGTGAATTATTTATCTTAAATAACACGTATAATTAAAAGTATACATGTATACGTTTAATATGAATTTGAAAACATCGTTTTTATTGACTCATTAAATTACCTAACTATGTGCTAACTGTTGTGCGATTGTTATACATTTTGATATTTACACAGAATTAAAGAATTATTACATATTTATTAATAGTGATATTTTGAATTAAATATAACATTTTAATTTGTCGTCATTTGATTTTGTTGAAATGCTCACAGAATTACGTAAAATATTACAAAGAAAAATTTATAAATATTTTTACATGGTATCCCAGTATCCCATTCCCACGGTAATTGAAATCGATTTATATTTTGTTAATACTAGTTTTGTCAGTTGTCGTATAATGTTAATGATTTTTAGAAGTTATAGTATTTTTTGTCAATAAAATAACTACTATTAAGTTAATAGCCATAAACCTTTTAACAGTAGTAGAAGAACTAAGAAGGTATGCATATTTTATTTGAACTTTCTCTGTTGTTATACGACCACACAATACTTATTTAGTTAATAGTTATATTATATTATAGATATAAAAGATACTTGTATAAAACGTATACAAATTTAACCTATGTAAATTGTAAGTACCTATAGTATTCAACATTTTTATTGAATGAATATTATACTCAAATTAATGAAAAAGCACCCTTTCTATTTTTAATATGAGTAATATTATTTTAGTTAGGTACCTAAATGTCTTATAATAGTATGGTCATCAGTTTAATTGTTGAATTCTTAAATCTTGTTGCTCTGAAACTCGGTAAAATGATTTTCCAACGGGTTTGAATAAATACTTTTTTTATATTTAATTATTTAAAAATGTACTTAGACATCACAATAGCACCATCTTACAACCGTTCGATTACACAACATATTAATATTGATTTTGTAAGCATTTCAATTATTGAAATCCATACTTTTAATTTGACAATGATAGAAATTATTTTGTGTATGTATAGTATGTATAGTGTACTGTGTACATATTTTATTATAATACCCTTTTCATACTGTTTGCGGACGGTAATAATTTTTATTACCATAATTTTATATTGCCTCTTGAATTTCTATGCTGCATCATGTATTCAACAACCATAAATGTTTAGGCATGAGGTAATTATTGATTGTTGGTATACAGTTAGTGTTTAATATGACAATACATCAGTGAAATATTTAATGAACTTTTAGTGATTATTAGAATAGTAGATTAGTAATGTTTTAATGTCTATTCACTAAATATAATATTTTATACGCAAGTACTTAAGTATGATAATTTTATAATTTCACTGCGTTTATGATTGATTTTGCTTATCTTTATTCACCGGGTACTACTTCGTGTCCACCATTATATAATTTAATTAATATTCAACAGCTGAGTTTAATAAGAAAAATAATCACCCACACATGGCTCCATAATATGCGTAATGATACTTAATTAGTATTTATTATTATAATCTGCTGTAGGTACTTGAAAAACTAAACTACCTACACATTTGAAAATAGATTCTTGACTCTGACTTCCGGTTTCTTAGCTTGAGCGACCCTAAGTTTCAGCTTCCGTGAATGCTTAGTATAGCTGCAGCGATGTCTTGTCATGAACGTCGTCAATATTTTTAGTTACAAACATTTTCGGATATTTTTGGATCTTCTTAAGAAATAAAATAATAATAACCTTGTCAACGCTGCGTAACTACATACCACGTTGCGTCGAATATTTTTAATTAACTACGAGTAACACTATATTAAACGTGCCGTCTTTATGTCTGACTTATAGAAGTTATAATGTTATAGTAACCATTCAAATACCTAACGTCTGTAATACAAATTAATCATCAGGGATATTCGTAAGCTAAATCCTTGTTTTCCGTCGTAATAGTTGTTGGTTAATGACAGTCCCTCTTAGAGTTTAAACTAAAAAGATAAAAATAAACGTAAAATCTACACTTTATATTATTCAGATGATAATATATTTTGATAAATGATAATTATTTAGTTTAAGCATTTCTAAATGTAATATTTGTTTCTGATAGTATTTTTTACTGACATTGGAATACTGTTGATTACTATCTATGGAGGCTATTAAAGTTGAATAGTCTGCCGTTTTAAATATATACCAGTGTCATGAATCATAATAATTATTATAATATTATTCTAATCTCCTACTGAAGTATATATGATAAATCTTGTGGTGTGTTGTAAATTAAAATTACAATTATTTCAATAAACAATCGTCTTGTCTCTTATTTTTACTATTTAATTATTTTTCTCTATATTTTTCCATATAAAATTATTATAGTTTTAATACTACTCTATCGTACTTGTGGCTAAACTGGGTAAAATGCCACAAAAATGAATTTTGTCTCATTTTTTCGCTGGACGCTTTTCACTATTCTCTCGATTCCACGTTAACACCTTCTGCGATAATACCTCAATTATTAAAGTGTGCAATTCGCTGACCACTTATTTACTAAATATCTACTCATACTTTTAATTATTTTTTAAATACGATAGTAAACCTATTTCAACTTCACAGAACCGCCGCGCCGTCGACGACAGTCCGACACCTGGCCGCGACGACCGAGGCACGCGGTCAACGCGGAACGATAGATAATCATCATTCGTGCATTCGTCGCATAAATTTTATATTTATATATAATATATATATATACATTTATATATGTATGTGTGTGTGTATGTGTGCATGTGTGTTTGTGTTTGTGAGAGAGTTACCGTGGTAGTGCCGGTAGTGGTGTTGACACGAGTGTCGTCGTACGCCCAAGGCTAATTAAAAAAAAAAAAAAAAAAAAAATGTTGGGTTCATACTTTTCCTGTCACTTTGTGGTGGACTTCGTAGTTTTATACTCTCAAACTCACAGACGTGTGATGTTGTAATACCACAACGAAAAGAAATCAGTTCAAAACGGCGGTACCCTACCTATTCAACAAACTCGATTGTTTATCGTCGAATAGATTATATTATTTAAATATTTGACTTGTTTCGTCGTTACAATATTATAGTAATATCTCGGGTAACGATAAAAATTCATTAAATTTACATCTGACAACCTGCTATACCAACTATACACCAGATACCGCTACATAACATATTATAATATTAAAATGTAGCTGGTCAAAACATTTCAAGGTTTTATACTGTCGGTAATTCTTTATTGTCTTATGGGTGGTATTGGTACTAAAATACCAAATACTTGTATACCCATTATAGTTTATCGTGACCGATTGTTTTTAATTTCAAATGAACACTTCTCTGTTATAATTGATTTTATTTAAATGAGATTCAAAATCCGTTTAGTTGTAGAAAGAGAATTCGTCTGTCTAGCGAGTATTTATCATGAATAATAAACATTATGTTTGAATTGGTTTAAAATATTGTATACTGCTCCATTTACAAATAATGAAAACATGTCTTGAGGATTTAATTATTTAACTATATTTAATTAATCCTACATTGACACGTACCAATACGTAGTTACTATACTTATAATTATTATTCATTAACATAATTTATCTAAGTTAATAGAAAGAAATACAAATTAGCACTAATAAATATTTTAATGACCTGTATAATATAATATTAAATATATATAAAAAAGTCATGTTGAGCCAGTCAATTCAAAAAATGAAATTCCAGGCAAAGTGTAATATCTTTATAATATGTTAAGTATTTATTTTATTTTTTTTGCATGGACATAATATTATTATATTAAAACGCGTGTATAAAAAAAAATCATAAAAATGTCACTGCCCGATGAATTTGTTTTGTACGGTAGAAATAATTTACAAATCCAGTCTACAGCCCACTTGAACAGCGTGTGTGTATTTATACAATATATATAATGTATAACATCTAGTCCAGCTGGTTTTTTTTTCTTAATATGTGAACACTTTTTAAAAAAAAGAAAAAAGTTATTCAACAAACCGAACAGTTACGGCGCACCCGCCGTTTTCTATTCTATATACTTAAAAAATGTTTCGATCATATTATTATCGAGAGTATATTATATACATACCTATATAGTTTTATATGGGTATGACAAAAGCAGCGGGTTTTCAGTTCCGTGGTAGATATATAATATACACGTCGCGTTTCCCATAGCGTCCGTTATAATATATGATACGAAACGCGAGATAGTTGGACCAGTCAAGTCAATATATTATAAATCTTATGGTGGACAAGGGACACTCGCGTGTCACGCACGCGGCACGCCGGACTATGTGAAAATAGGTTTTTTTTTGTCATGTCTTTTTTTTAAATTAAACATTTTGTCTAAACTTGTTCAGGTATTACGAACAACTTTGGTAAGGTGCTTTCATATACCTACCTATTTTACTTATTATATTCGACTTCCGAGTTCTTTGATATCAACACAATATTATTATGTAAACGAGTTATTTAAAAATATCGTAATTGTTTTTTTTACCGTGTAAATCGTGTTATCGTTTTACGATCGTGTTGCGACAGGATCGGTACACGCTGATATTATAACATCATCTATTTATATACATACGGCGCCTGGTATCTGCATACTATCATCTCGATCGATAAATTTGTACACAGTAAAGGCGGGGGGAGGGGGGTGAGTCTTGAATTTTTCGCCGCGGGTATTTTGACATCTGGTCGCCGCCACTGGATAGGACGAAGACGTCGACGTGCAAAGAGAACCTAGAGAAGACTTATATATCATGTGTATATATGTAATATATATTTGTATATTATATACAAGTAGAGACAGTCGTCAGGCCCGGGGGACGCTCTCGTAACACGTCGTCCGGCGGTGGACAACAGCCGATGCAGCTCCCCGCGAGAAACGAATACGAGCAAAGGATAAGAAAATAATAACCTCTATCGTTTTGATAGTTTCATATTATATATATATATATATTATACGCGAGTGTACCGGTTTAGTGGTGTGTATGTGTGTTGTCCTGCACATATATGGCCAATGCCTTTTACGGGGATCGCCGCCGCGGTCGTCGTGGTTGTCGTCGTCGCCACTGCCGCGAGCCGTTCGTCGGAGTCGCGTACAAAACGGTCGTCGTACCCCAGCGACCTCCTTACCGCGCCGCCGCCGTCGATCCCGCACGTACAAGTGCGACCGGGTCTTATATTATAGGTATACTTTTCGAGTTGTCTGGACGACGCGTGTAGGTTAGGTTAGGCTCGGGTTAGGTATGCGCGAAATAAGACGGAGAAAAAATATATATAATAAAAATAAAATCACGTATATGGAATCGATATATTATTATACCTATATTGGTATATATGTGCAGTAATATATGACGATTACCTACGACGTATCCGGTGTGTTCCGCGCGTTTGACGAGAACCGTATTCCGCGACAGAGATCCTATATGAGCTGAGGTCATTGCGCGCCGCTGTACGCTTCTCGGAAAGAAAACAGACGTATTGCATGCTCGTTGTACTTAGACTGTACCTTTTATTATTGTGCCTATTACATATTATGCCCAAGTTGTATCGGATGAAATTAGACATGAAATACATCCTTCCTTTTGCGCAGTTCAGTGTATAATATTGACCGCGGTGAAAAATAATTTGTTATTTCGGTATGTGGTACCTACATCATAATTACGTGGTTATCACAACGATATTGTAATATAAGACACGAGATGGATGGTAACATTATGGTATTATACGATACCGATGTATAGATAGATCGATTTACTAGGCCCGCGTGCGGCTATTGACGCGAACATTTTCCTATTAAACAACCGACATTTTGACTAGAAATCGACAAAATACCGTTCGTAAATCGCTTATTATAGGTACCCCATTAGTATGCAGTTAAACATTAATATACTGTTTGTACCTATGTCTATATACGAGTGCGGACAATGCTGCTGTAGTAGAGGACATCGATCGCGCGGCTGTCACAATTCGTCTCGGTCACGTTCGTATAATAATATATAAATACGCGTCCGAGGTTTGGCTGTCGTTATATTTTTTTTAGCAACACACAATTTTTTTTTTTGCGTGGTCAGCCGAACGAGAACGCCATCAAGAGAGAACGCGTTCCTCTTCGTCCTGCAGTGTTAATAATATACGGCGACGTTTATCCTGCGCAGTAGGTGCCGTCGGCGGCGCAGAAATGAGAGGTTCGAAAAGTGTTCGAACATAATAATGCATTAATGCGTCTCTTGGATACGTTTACGGTTTTCGGAAACTTTAGACGATTGGTGTCGGATTTCAGCAGCCTGTTCATGTCGTAAAAACGTCGTTTATTATTAATTCGTTAAAATTACCAATAAAATACAATATGTATTATACATTTATAAATAATATTAGCAAAGTATTATAACGCATAATAATATTATTGTATAGATACAATATCGTACCATAATATAATATGTTATTATTACCCGTGTATCGTATTATTATAATGATATAATGGTATATTATGTGTATATATATTAGTTTTTTATTTTGTCGGTGAGTGCGCGTTATAATGAATAATGATATAATATATTTCAGCGGTGAATACATAAAATATGGCACACATGTGGTGCGTGCTACTCGTTTGCAGCGAACAGCCAAGACGTATAATAATTATTGTTATTATGTCTCGGCCTACGTATATATTTTTTTAAAAACTATTTTAAGGTAAATGCATATTATGTTATGCATTTACAATACTTTGTCGTACCTATATCATATGGTCGTTTGATTAATTGAATAACATCGTAAAACTGACCGATATTTATTATCGCCATGAATATTTTTTTTCCAATCAACTGCAATATCTGCCTGCAGTAGGTATGCGATTTTTACCCGTTACTTTTATATATATATATATATATATAAATACGTAAGAATATAATATTATAAATATTTATTTATTATTATTATTATTTTTTTATCAATTTCGTCACGGTTTTCTTGTGTAAATGACTCAGCTGGCTGAGCAGAGTTTAAAATCAACCGGAGGCTCTTGACATCGTCAAATAAACACACTCGATCATTCAATTTCTTGCTATAGGTACATTTTAATATTATATTGTATCAACACGTAGAGGAATAAAACATAAAACCGTTAAAATGAATATAAACCCTCACTCGTGAGTCGTGGTAAACACCAAAAAATTACAAGCATTCCACCGAGTCAACAATAATTATTTTAACATTTATTATCTATTAGGCATAATGTGTTTATATATGATATCATTTACATTCATTCCGACGGTGTATAATTAGTGTAACATTACAAGTAGATAAATGGGTGAAAAAAAAGAACAAAATAACTCATTTGGAACAAAATATATCTATACTAAATATTGTAAAGATACAATCAAATATATCTGCAGGGTCGTTATTAAACTATTACTTAAAATTTGCCGGCGTGTAAAATGACACGATTTTATCGATCCACCTGCAGCACGCGTGTACAATAACAAAATTACGGTCTGTAGCGCGTGTAATGTAAAATATTCGGCTCGTCCGGTATCGTCAAGTGCCTAATTAATATCGTGTTTGTCTTAAAGCACCGCTAAACTTCCGTATCCGTGTACATTACAGAATTACTGCAGTCGTGTATATAATATCATGAACACAACTACACCATCAAGTGTCGGTGTCGGCATGATTACAGTATTATGTTGTGCAGCCACAATACAGCCGGTGATGGCCCCGAAGACCTCTATTCCTTCCGATCCGTGCACCACAACACGATATTATTATATTACGACGATGTTTTCCGCGGCGGAATCGATAACGCAATAATTATTTTCTCTTGACGTTTATTATTTTACACCCGAAACTCGTGTAAGCACACATACGCGATATGTATTATACTATCACGCGGTATCATGTTTTATACATGTGACGATTGAATATAATAATAATATATTATTATTATTATTATTATCGTGTATACAGGGTGTTTATCGAGTCTACCGCGGCGATCGACTACGAATCTGACGACGTCCCATCGCGGCACAGCGTGCGAGCGCATAGCTATATCGAATATAGGTGTTAAAAAAAACATAACCCTTGTTTAGATCGACGAGAGAGAGACACACACACACGTAGAAACAGATATATATATATAATATATAGATAGAGAGAAATGCATGCGTTTGTAATGGAATTTCAATGTTGTTTTTTTCTTCTCTCGCCAGTTATCTGATGCTGCGTATTCGGCGATGCCTATTGTTGTAGAACACATAATATTATATTATGCGCAGTCTCTCCGCGGACGAGTGCTGGCGATCGGGTGGGCCGAAAACCCTACACATAGGTTAGTTACCTATATACATAATATACGATGACTCCCACTCAGCGCGGCCGATCGTACATTTTGAAAACGATTATTATTTTTATTTTTATTTTACTCATCGTGATCGATCGACCACTTGTTCAATATAACATAACACTACCTACCTACCTACCTACCTGCATATATGAAAATATATATTATAATATATATATATGTGTGTATTGTATTGTGTGTATATAAACACGTACCTAATATAATACGAAGACGACACTCGCCATATTTATCATTGTCCCGCTCGCGCGTAAACGCAATATTATTCTTCACCTGGGGAAAGCGATCGATTAAACAATACGCTATTCCTACGCCTATTTGCACAATATGTAATTCTATTATTGTTTTTTTTTTTTTTTTTGATAAATCCCATCGGTTGTTGAAGCGTAAGGACATTACACCGAGTGCCACCACTACACTATGCGTAGGTTTATATTATGTATTATAATTTATAATAGTTTAAAGTATTATTGGCTATAGCTTATAACTTATAAGATTTGGTACTTGTATAAATATATACAACACCTCGCTGTGGAGTTCAAAAATTTTTCATGGGGCCTGTTTCAGACGGTCGTTTTCATGGTAGGTATACCAAATCTTCTGCTGACTCGACGATATTGTTTAAATTATGAATGCATATTATTATTTTATGATGCACGTCTAGCTAGTGTATATTGTTTGTAGATAATAATATGCATTATATAGTAGTTATTATTATAACCGCGCCGCGTACACCTATAAAAATATATTTCACGTTGAAAAATTATTAAATAATAGGTATTCATATAGCGGTTAATATTATATACCTATAGAAAAGAAATTAAAGATGCACCGACGGGGTGACGCTCGAAAGCCGAATATTATTATTATAATTAAACATCATGTACACCCGAAGACGAAACCCAAAATTATACATGCATTTACCTACCAAGAATAATATACCTAAACATAATAGGTACGCGTTCAAAAACGATATCCATTGTATTGTTTATTTTTATTTTTTCAACTGTCGTAGGTACATACGCCGCACGTAACTAACGTGTATAATATATATTTCGTGTGGGCAATCGCCAATCACAAACGTTCGACAATTGAGTAATATACTTTATAATATTGTTATATCATTATATTGTCATTTCGTACACAATCTGGTGCGTACCAATTATTTCCAGATGTTTACGTTTTACGATAGTATATAGGGACTATGTTATATAGTACCCATATATTGCAGCAGGTCATTACGTCGCGGCGGGTCCAGGACATATTTTATTTTATATAATGACGATTCATCCAGGCCGACACGCTGCGCCGGATAAGAGATTATAGTTTTATGCCTTTATGGTATACGTTTTGGATTATATTTGTCATTTTTACGGATAATCGGATTTCACGTTTCATCGTCGTAAATGCAGTTGGCGCCAGTTCAGAGCGTCGCTTTTGTCGTTTTGTGCAGCTCTTTTTTTCAAACATTTAGTGTGTGGCCACTATATTGGCTTCGTATAATCGTGTAGTATAGTTAACATACTATTGTAAGTGTCTTAGAATTGTATAATGTAAATAAAAAGGAACAACATCATACGAACGTATGGCGCTTTGAAGTTTAAGCTCATCATCACATGCTTTTCAAGGACTGATTTTACGTATGAGTAAACAATTATTAATTAATTCTTTTCTCCGGTTATGTATTTAAAATGATGAATATGATACTTAATGTGGATAGTTTTTCAATTATGTAATGCAGAGGGATCAAAGTACATATTTATACTAAAATGTTTCGCAATATTGAGATAAAAAGTCGCAAGGATTTAGGATAATATGAAGCCTGGTCCATAGTACCTAACTACTTAAATACCGGGATAACGGTAATGACTGTTGTTAATATTTAGTGCGCCGTGCAGGACATTGCGTAGGTACTTGAACATAGTTACAATTATTTAACGACGTAGCACATCTTGGACATCAGGGCAAGTATAAGTTAATAAAATAAAAATCAACACACTTGTTAAACATACAAGTAATTATATAATTTACATTTTGAAAATACACTATTATATACTTATGAAATCAGTAATATTACTACGTGGGGTAACGACTTACAGACAAAAATGTTACAAGTGAGATGCTAGACTAAATGTCTGATTGAGTCGATTCTATGGGCTTGCTTACCCGTATTAATATACTTCCGGCTAGTGGCGTGATCATAGATTTGGACTTTCCTTGATTATGAACAGAGGTCGTTCGTATACAAAAGTATAGATGCTGATTGTAACAATTTATCTAATATATAATTTGTATATTGTATAATATTATGATTCACAATAGTATACCTATCGCACACTAGCTTACATAATATACGTTTATTTCAATAACAGTTTTAAACATTTATAATTTACTACAATAACAACGTATATAGATACACAACGATGCAAGTAGGCTTACCACAATATTATATGGTCATAAACTCAAAGGTACCAATACTGGGTGACACAATGTATGATGTAGACTTTGAGAGATTTCGTTCACGCATATTATGATCGTCAACAAATTAAACGTTTACATCGGTTGATTTCATAATTTTTTTGTTGTTGTAGACTGCCGTATAGGTAATTGGAGGCATCTTGAGTGACCACACAATCTAGCCTGAAAATATCTAGACAAATGGCCTGAAGAACGCCTACTCCAATATGATAATCAACCGATGAAAGTTACTTACTAAAACTGAATAATATATTCAATCTAATAATTATATTTCATTTTATTTTTATATTTTGTTGAGTTATATTTTGTTTGTTGAATGTTTCGAACTATACCATAGCCCATACTAATTAGTATAGTTATAGAAAAATGTCAATTTTTACAATAATTACGAGGGAAAATCGTATAATATTTTATCAATGGGAATATTATTTGGACTTCAATACGGATTACAATATCTTAATAATATTGATATACAGGACTTAATGTTTCTCCACACGTAAATTCCACCTCGAGAAGATGCGTGACGTCTCCTTTTAATTGTATCAATTGCTTAGTTTCATCCTGCCCACAAGGTTAATCTAATAGTGTAAACTATTACTACGGCTCGTGGACCATAGTTCGGTGTGTTACATTATAGATAAGGTCTTCTCAAGTTTCTTGGCGAGTTGTCACTACTCACTTGTCTGGTATAGTTAACTGTCAATGATGACAGAAATACGTCCATGTGAACAGAGCGTTGTCGAGTCATCGTCGTACTATCCTGGTACTGGTAGGTTCTTATATTATACAAGTCGAAGAAAATACTATGCTAATGGTGCAGCCGCCACCCCCCCCCCCCCCCCCACCATAAGGGGGGTGATTGGACCTGGAGTACAGATATTTTAAGGTCCCGTTGAAATCAAATTTGAAATGATGATAGGAACACTTATTTTATAATATAATTAATATAACCTATATAATATTTACAATTAATATATCAAGTCATTGATTACCTTGAAATCGTGTATGGGACACCCGTTTGTAATGGTTTGTAATGGTTTGTATTTTATTGAATGTTTAATATAGGGCCCCTCAAAAACATTTTAGTGCTGGGACCCAAAATGTTGACCTAATCGGTGTGCATCTTCACAATAAACAGCATAATAATATAGTGATATATTACGACTTTATATATTATGTTATTAATATGTCGTTATGTTTAAAGTCGGCCTGAGAGAGAGAGAAAAAGAGAAAGAAATTTATTACTATACAAAAGAAATGTCGCCTTCCAAATGTAAAATTAAATTAAAAGAGAAAAAAAAGGGCACAATTATTATATTATATTATACAGACTGGAAACAATGGCGCGACGCAGACGTAAAACGTCTGCAATAATAATAGATGCCATCTGCAATGGTATATTATAGTAGGCAGGTTGCAGGTACCTATATATAGGCAGTTGTACGTGTGTGTATATTTTATTCTTCGTATATTATACCATCGGCACTACACCGGTGCGGTCACGGGCACAGATACACGATGATATATGATCTCTGGCGTCGTAAATGTCAATTACTATAATATTATTATATTACGTGTGTATTATTATATGTATATAGTTATAATTGCGGAAAAATTTAAAATACATGGATGATCCGCCGCTCGGCGGTCGGCGAGGACCTGGATCGGGTCGAAACTGAATTATCGTCGGTTTTCCGACACACTTTGGGCCGTTTAAAATTTTTTGAAGACCGGTTATTTTACACCGTCGAACGCCAATTTATTGTGTGACTTATGTGTTTTCGAAACCAGTTTTCCGTAATTATTGCAAGGCAGTCAAATTTATCGTATCAATAAAATCGTTATTTATTTCGTTTATGTTTGTTAGGTATTACCTACCTACAACTAATGTTGTAAATTCGAAAAAGAAACAGTGTTGGTCGTCCAACACAAATAAAGACACGTCTCATCGTTTATAGAGTGAGTACTTAATTATTGAACATCTGGTTGGGCGTTATATTATTGTTCCTGCAGAATATAAACTTAATTTCTCATTGTCTTAATGTTGTTTGTTCCTCTTGGCGTTGTAATAGTATAGGACATAGGTACTAAATATAATAATATTTAATGTATATTATTATTATGAAATGTTTGAATAATTCACACGCACGTGGCACATGTTCAGTTCGATCGAAAAACACGTTGATTGTTTTCGATGTATAATATTGTTATATCAGTCAAGATTTAAATAAAATATATTGTTTATACAACTTCCGAATACAGATATACACTCGATATTATATCAACAAATCATCATCGATTCAATGGTGCGTAGTAATGCGTATAATTATTATAATATTATGATGACTCGTGCTGTTACGATGTATGGTCCAAATGATTCATCTCTGTGATAGACGATGATGTGTATAGTATTGCAGTCGTTATAGACATATACTAATAACTGCTGACAAGAATCGTGAAACGAATTTATTTGTATTGTAAACGGAAATTGTAGTTCACATATTATTATAATAATATAGACGTCAATATACGTCATACTGTGGGAAATTCGAAGTGTGAAACATTGAAAACTATAATCTATATTGGATCGTATATTATTACTGTATTATACTGGGCTATGAGTAGTCTTATTCTTCGTATATTATGTATAGGTCTATAAAATATAAATCAGAAGTCCCAGTGAATACGATCATCACGACATTTCGTGCCGTCATAATTATTAATGTTCAGTAGACTGTTTAAATATTTCGTATTAATTTAACTACCTGTATAGGTGCCTACATATTTTTCCGTTCACTATTTTAAATAGTTTAAATGCAGAATCATATGTTGTATCTAAAGAAATTGTGTAGGTTAAAAAACCTACATAAAATTCTATAGATGTTTGTCTTGTAAAAATTCCGTTTTTATAGTCTTTACGGAAACGCCGTTATAGAATTTATTAGTTTATTGCGATATAAACGTAGATAATATTATGTTATAATTTTTAAATTATACTTCCGTAGTTCGTTGGATTGCACTAGTTGAAGTACATATACTTAAAACGTGCATTCAAATAATGTAACAAATATGATTTAATATATTCAAGTACACTATCAAAGTATATAAGTATATACTTTTAATTATATTATATAAAAAAAAAAACGTGTTCACCATAAAATATTTTTTGACGTATTTTCGTGTTACGTAACAATTATAATTGTTATTTTATTATATTTTAATAATGTGTTCAAAAAGTAAAATATAATTTTTTGATCAGCGTTATTCTTACTTCATACCTATGTATTATTCGGTGTCGTTTAAACAAAATATAGTTTTCCACTTTGTATGTTATTATCATCACTATAACAACGTCGCAAAATATTTTTCTCCTGTATAATATGTATATTAGCATTATAACGTCCGTGGTCCGAACAGGTGAGGCTTGAGACCCACGCCTGTTATTAGGTCCAATTTCGAATTCATTAATAAACAACGCGATGAAAAAAAAATCCTGCCTACGTAGCAATTACCGTATGGCGGTCGAGGCTACGGTGGCGACGGTTTTATATCGTCCCTGTCGCACGCATCTGGATCATAACGGCGGAGAATTATGAGCCGTCGAAAGGTGGAGGATCTATTGCTAGATTGTAACGGGAAGAGGGGAGTAGGAATAAATTTATACGAAAAATTATAACGCGCCAGTTGGATTTTTTTTTTACGTAATAATGATAAATTAAATTGTTTGTCGATAATACACCTATATGCATATAATATTGTAAACCAGTTTCTTTCTTTTTTTTCTTACTGAAATGCGCCCACACGGCGCCTGGTGCGTCGATCGTAATTCGCGCTGGCGCCTCTAGGAATTTCCCCAATTTTGAGTACTCTGCGTCTCCGGGAGTCGAAATTTTCGATTGTCCCTCCGTTTCGCCACGAACCCGATTCCGGGGCAATGGGTTTGGAGTCGCCACCCCAAAAATTGCCGTGTTTCACAGACGTTTGGCGAACATGTGGTCGGGGATCGGGTCACGTCCTTATACGCGCTGCAGCCGTTCCCATACGGTGTCTCGTCGTTTAATCGTTAAAAAAAAAACATCAACAACAAAGAGGTCAAGACTTTATTTTCATTTTTTAACATTATTTTAATTTTTACCAACAGAGACAACATATACCGCCTGGACTTGGACGATTTGAAAAAGATCGAGGCCGCACATTGGCCGGCCGCCGAGGAAAAAGTGCAGCTGTGCCTGGTTAAAGGCCAGAGTGTCGACGACTGTCACAATTACGTCAAAGTACTATTGTCCACTGGAAAACGGCTGTTCGCATGCGGTACTGGAGCTTTTTCACCACAGTGCACGTGGAGAGAGGTAAAATATTAATAAAACATTTCAGTGTTTCGAGATTTGGGGCTGACTGCTACTATAGCGTATATCCGAAGTATAATTATTTCAAAGCGGTTTGCCAATCAAAAGAGTAGGTATAGTTTCAAAATACGACGTATGAACTATTGTATTGTATGTAGTGTATATAGGTACTCATTCTAAAATTATGATGTACGTCCTACTTTGTTGATGATTGCATTGATTTTTTAACAAACGCGTACCTATATATTATACATTCTAATAAAATGTTAAGAGAATAAAACGTAGTTATTAAATGCGTTAATTTATAGTTTATACTTTTCAACAGTCGGTCGTTATTAAAATTGATAACGCTTATTTATGTAATATTAAAACCGCCCTTGGCCGCCCGTCCGGACTGAATCTATGATGACTAGCTATAGCTTACAATAATATCATACCTACCTACTATTATTATAAATTCCCATCCGAGAGCTCATTTAGCCAATTATAATACATCAATGTCAGCGAGCACGGCGAAAGTGTGTCGTCTTTCTCGGGCGGGAAATGCGACGGGGGAGAGCTCTCTTTGATCTCTATACGCGGACTAATTGTGCAACATTTCTGTGTTTCGATAGATGGAAAATGCCAACAGCGTGACCGACACCGTGCGCGGGGTGGGCAAGTGTCCGTACAGTCCGCTTTCCAACATCACAGCCATGATCACGCTCAACGGCCAGTACTTTGCCGGTAGCCCGATGGACTTTTCCGGCGCAGACTCGGCCATTGTCCGAGACCTGGGAGCTTCGTACCTGCGGACAAAGAACTATGATGCCAAGTGGCTGAACGAGCCCCAGTTCGTCGGGTCGTTTGAGACCGACGCCTATGTGTACTTTTTGTTCAGAGAAAGTGCAGTGGAGTACATAAACTGTGGCAAGGTATGTATTTGGTTGTCGTTTTATTTTATGAAATATACCGTGATAAACTTGGTCCGGAAATGTTACAATTTATGAGTTATAATATACCTAATAAAATTGTATACTTTTGCACATCTCAATATATTTCATTACTATAAATAAAAGGTTTTAACGTAGTTTTGATAATAAATTACGAATTAATTTATACCTCATTATACGCACAATGTTGACATACTAATTTATTATAATATGTTACAGAGGGTGTACTCGAGGATTGCTAGGATGTGCAAAAATGATGTCGGCGGACAAACTATGCTGCGAGACAATTGGACCACATTCATTAAGGCCCGTTTAAACTGTTCTTTACCCGGTGACTATCCATTTTACTTTGATGAAATTCAGGGTATGACTTATTTACCAGACGAAGGATTGGTGTACGCTACATTTACTACACCAAGGTAATATTACGAAAATATTATATGCTAAAAATATTGCGAATTGTTTAGTAGAAAAAAGTAGTTTAGCGTCAAAAATTTCTTTTTGTCCGTCGTCCCTTGCAATCTCATCGTTCTGGCCATCGAATTGTAAAAAATTTACTTTTAAAATGTATTACTCAAATATTGGAATTAATATTTGTATTTAAAATATGTAAAAAAGTATTCATATGACATGTACTATAGTATTCGAATACTTACATGACAGCTGATGACCCACCCATGTCTTTATTTTTACAACTTTTTTGGTTTACTCAAAGCAAGTTTCTTTCACATACGTCTTATCATGGTTCTTTAGAGCGTGTCTTCGCGTGACTGTGGTAACTGTAGCCTTTTGTTTTAAATTAAATTCTATCATCATATTTAATCTCTGGCTTTTCAACCATGTGTTATTATTATTCTTACTATTACTATCTATATGCATTGATGTGAGAGTACTTATACATACAGTCTAAATTAAAGTGTGTGCTATTATTTTGTACAGCAATGGTATAGCTGGATCGGCAGTATGTAGTTTTAACCTTACCGCTATAAACGCAGCGTTTAATGGACCGTTCAAACACCAAGCCAGCGTCGGTTCGGAATGGATACGATATAACCCACCGCATCAACTCAACCACGGACACTGCCAAAGACAGGATCCAAATCAGATACTTGACTCGTCGAGGTATTTAATTTATTATCATTGTTATTATTAGTGGTATATATAAGTACCTATTGTACTATAGAGTTTCTGAGTTTATACAATAAACATATTATAATTCTATAGTTTAAATACGGAGTAATGTGGTATATAACTCCGATGGTGGTCGATTCGTCGTTTACCCGTTATTTTTTTTTTATGTAAATCTGCTAATTCATATTAAATTATTCTTTTATTCTTTCAGTTTTTAGATTCGTTTTCTATAAATGTACAATATTGAAGAATAATACTGCACACTACTTAAGAAATTCTTAATTATAATATGTAAACCTAACCTAAAACAATAAATTTAGAAAACTTATAAACGTTACATAATAAATTATTTGAGTTATTTATGATCGAGTGGGGTGTCATACAAGGGCTATAATTGCATTTCATTCGTCCAAACGAGTTTTATTTTTTTTTATAATTTTAGATGCACCTATATATTATAAGTACTAAGTTGAACGTTATTACTATTATTTTTTCGTAATAGACATTACTGAGAAATAAAAGCGGTTTTGGATGTGTCAAATATTATAAATATAATTCACTTAAACTACACATCAATTTTTGATTTATGTTCATTTTCGTGTGTAATATATGTTTCGGACAGGTGGTGTCTGATATAATAATAATAATATGTCAGTCATTATATTAGTGTGTAAACCGTATGTGTTTTATACTCAAGTGCTATGCTTTGTACCTTAATAGATATCAACTGATGGACAACGCAGTACAGCCCACCACGATGGATCCACTATATTACAAGCCCTTGGAAATTCTGACACACATTGCTGTCGACGTCGTACCAACCAAACCACACGGATCTTTAAAAGTCTTGTACGTGGCCACGACCGAAGGGACCGTGAAAAAGATTACTATTCTACCGAAATCTTCGGCCACGTGCACACTGGAGGAATGGAACATATTCCCCGAGGGTTCCGGTTCCCAGATCATGGCGTTGCATTATCTGAAAGTCACGGTACGTAACACCTAACGTTTTTATGCGGCCGATGACGGAATTACGTGCTCATTTGTTATCACGTGTGTATAATATGGTTGCGCAGGACTCGATTTACGTGGGCACTCGTGACCGGGTGTTGAAAATACCGGCCCAGCACTGTGGCCGACACCGGAGCAAGGAAGCGTGCATGAACGCGATGGACCCCTATTGCGGATGGAACGAGCACGTCGACAAGTGCCAACCGCCGACAAACGGTAACATCATGGAACACAATTGGCGACAGGACGTTACCAAGTGTCCGGACCGGTCGAGGCCGATCGACGGTGGTTGGTCCAGCTGGTCGACATGGGCTGCGTGTACGCAAAACGTTAACGGCAAAGAGTCCGCCGACCAATGTTTGTGTTCGAGCAGAACGTGCACGAACCCCGAACCCAAGTACGACGGGGCCGAATGCCAAGGTCCTACCATACAGGTATGACATGCAACCAGTTTATATTATAATAATATTACCTAGGTATACTAATTAAACCAACTGTGGGACTGGCGATAGACTATTATTTTTTATTTTTACTGAGGTGCTTTACCCGTTACCACAACTTACTGTCGTAAATAATTTTTATCGCTTTACTTATATTCTGACCATCACGCACATTTTCCGTTTTCCGCAGATAATACGCATTAGTGAATTACAATAGTGTGTTTTGATTTTTTTTTAACGCAAGCAATATTCAACTAAATTGGTTTTATATGCTAATTTTTTAGTACAGCGTGCAGTTATCATAAAGATACCAGTCCTTTGTAATTCTTTTTAAACCCGAGTAAAAAATGTTACACACCCATGTAATGAGAAAAAACTTATATTTAACATTTATTAGAGTAAGTATGTATGTATATGTGGCACGTGAATACCTACATTTGAGATCATATAGATAAATTAGTTGTACTACCGGGAAATTATAATATCCTACGCACACATTTATTATATATAATATATATTATAATATGTACATATTTATACGCGTATAAACATGATTACACGTTAACTACTAACAACGTCATTGACGTACATAATATATTAACTTTCATTTTTTTCCCTTAGGTGACTAATTGCACCGTACACGGACAATGGTCTGGTTGGTCGGACTGGTCGGCGTGTACTCAGAGTTGCGGTTCTGCCGTGAAAGTCAGAAAAAGGACCTGTGGAAATCCGGCGCCGGCCTTTGGCGGTCGCGTGTGTGTAGGACGGGACACCGATGAAATGTTTTGCCATTCGAATCCACCTTGTCCAGGTAAGGGTAACCGTCAGTGTTCCCTCTCGACGGCGTTCGGCGTCGTCGCGCTATATTATTGTTATTAACTTTTATCTCTTTCCTTCCCCCCGCCCATCACAGTTTCGCCACCTGTCGTAAAAGAGCCGGGCTGGAGCGCCTGGGGCTCGTGGGGCAAATGCTCGGCCAAGTGTGGTGGAGGCATTCGACAGAGGTCGCGGTACTGTAACAACCCACCGCCACAGGAAGGACAGGATTGCATCGGGTGTTCCGAAGAGTACGAACTGTGTAACCAGAGACCGTGCACGGATAGCATAAAGAAGATATCGGCGTGGTCACCGTGGGTGCCGGCCGGAAACGGTACTCATAAAAGATACAGATTCTCGTGCAGAACGCAGCCAGACATTTCGGCATTACACATTATGCAGGACAAAGAAGAAAGTAGATTGTGCCAAGATGGATCGTGTCACAGACTTGGTGAGTTGTCAGCTATTACTACCTGTAATATGTACATTGTATCTATATTAATTTGGTATAATATGTGCTATATTGCACGTTTTCAAATGTTTAAACTTTGGTAACAAACTATAGGCTTTTTTATAATAATTTTAATTTTTTTTTATTAGATCAACCATCAGATTTAGAAGACTCGTGGTCAGAATGGTCACCGTGGTCACCGTGTTCCTGCTGATTGTGGTGGTGGTGTACAAGTCAGGACTAGAACTTGTGAAGGCCTTTGGATAATTGTGAGGGACAAACCACATTTACCAGGCCTTGCAATACACAACAATGCAAAGGTAATTGGACAAAATAATAATAAATTCTGTAATATTTATTGCACTTCTTACTATACAGTATACTTCCGACTTTGTATCTAGTTTTGTAGTATTATTTATAAAAGTTAAACCAATTCCAACCTTATAATATATAATAATATTATAATTTCAATGTAATTCTACACGTTTATATTATATTCACTGTTGCTATTGTCTTAGGAGAATGGAGTTGTTGGACAGACTTTAATGAATGTTCTGTGACTTGTGGTGAAGGCGTCCAGAACTCGCAAGCGCAATTGCCTACTAAAGGGTGTGCCCTCTGATGGATGCGATGGCCCTTACGAAAGCCAAGAACCGTGTTACGCGCCTTGTCATGACATGGATATGGGCTGGGAAGACTGGTCAGAGTGGTCAGTGTGCGATAAGGAGAATCAGAAACATCGGACTAGAAAATGTACTTTTGACCGTTGTTTGGGACCCAACATTGAATCTGTTCCTTGCTTTGAGACAAACGAGATCGGTAAGCATACGGACATTTAAAATGAACATGTAACCGTGTAACACCAATACCAAATTGGTACCTAAAATATAAATACTTAGGTACGTAGATTACACTTTTGATTAGGAAGTTGTTAAAATATAAATTGAAAAAAAAACTAACAATCACAGCTGCAATAGAAAAATCCTAGACAATAATAAAGAAGTTTAAAAACCAAACAAACGAATTAGCTGAACACTTAGATAATGAAAAAACCATTCTTGTTGAGATTCTTTTAGTATTTTTCACTGTTTGCCTGTAGGTTTTTTTTATATCTAGTAAAATTATACTTTATAGTAATGTTTACCGAGTAAATAAAAAACAGACCCTCTAACGAAATTACTCAATAGACTCGAACTATTGTCCTATAATCCATATAACGTATTTATATGTACCTACTTATAAAATAGACAATGCTTAGAAAAAAAAAATGGCAATAGTTTTGATAAAAATAAATTGTTTTTTTTTTTTAATTGTCCAACATATTATTTAATTTATTAATAGGTACCTATTAAGAAAATTATTGAAATCGAAAACGGTATTTAATAATTTAATCGTCGATGTGTAACAGACACTGGATGCTTTTACAATAGGTAGCTACTCTTTGCGATAAATTAAAAAAAGATTTTTGCTCGAATTCGTTCGAATAATAATATTTATCCACTCACCACATAAGCAAACTGCAGCACTGTAACCTAACCTAACCTAATCTAAGTGTTTTAAACCACTCACTCGGCCACCCTGTCACCAACCCCATTCAGAACACGAAAAATAATTAGTATTGCGCTGCGTTCGTAATATTATATTTACACGTTTTGGTTTTTGTTCCGGTGCAAGTGAGTTTCGAGTAGCTCCACGCTGCTGGTGTGCCTGCTGTCCTTTTTGACGGGCGCCTTGGTGGCTGGAGCCGCGTTCTGCGCATGGCAGAGACGTCAGAAGCCGAAGTTGCCGAGCAGTCCGCACTACATCACCACCAAGCAGAACCCGTACGTGACGGTGCCGATGAAGAGTACCGCGCGCCCGCCAAGCGGACGCCGTCGTTCACCAAGCCGACCCACTGTCGGCGCGCAGCATCACAGCAACGGTACCTCAGCCACCGGCACGCCTGCCCAGGCTGTTCAACAAGCCGGCCGACTACGAAACGGCCACCATCAAGCGGAACAGCCACAGTCTGGTCAACGGGCACGCGATGCGCAACCGTCCCGACTTGGAACAGGAGAAGTTTTTTCTAACACGCCGCGACACCGTTAAATTATAATTAAGTATATAATTAGACGCGAACACCGCCAATCGCCATAATTACAATATTATTATAATATTACTATATGACGATCATCAGCTTCCTTATCATCCAATATTATCGCCCACCGCTCGCGACAATATTATCATCATCGACTGCATGTTTACGCCGCACGGTCACTGAATTCTGTGACGCGGTCGTTTATGCGCGGAAGAATGCGGTTTGTTCAACCCGCTTAGGAAGTTGTCGGTGTTTCCGGATTTATTTGTTTTTTTTAATGTCATCCGATCAGTGTCCGGATAATAATATTAAACCAGTGCTAGTATCGGCTACTGGTGCTCGTTATTGCTAGTCATTACATTTTTTATTTTCGACAATTTCCTTGCGGACGTAACTAATTTAACACGTGATATTGTTAACTGATACAATTATTGACTTAATATTATGTTTCTATAACAAATGGTAAAAATCTATTTCTATATTATTTCGTATTGACTAACAATCAATGTGCATCACACTATCTTCAGTTAGCGTTTGGTTTTGATAGTAATATATATTATTATAATAATTATTATTATTAAATCAACAAATTTTTTTAACCGATATATCGTAATACAAATTATACAAACGGTTTGCCCGTTTTGTTTTTTTTTATACAACCGAAGACTGCGTAAAAACCACGACATGATATGCATCGTGCCTGTTGTCGTATATTACATCCATTATTGCTTTACTCTGTTAATTATAAATTATATTTGAAAAGAAGAGAAAAAAAATATCATATGAAAATATATCTTACTCAGTATTGTATATTTATATATTTTTTTAACGTTTCGAATTGTACCTAAGTTTATGTTGGTAAGTGCGCAGAATGGTGGATTAGAATCATTTTTCTAACCATTCATAATATTATTATATTATGTTGTATGAAATCTATTTAATAGTAATGTACCCTATCTACTTAAATTCGATGTGTGTATGTGTGTCTACCTAAGGATGAGTCGAATCAGTGGCGTGCTCAGCGTCTTTAATGGGTTGGGGGGGGGGGGGGGGGGGTGAGATATGAATTTTAGGACTATTCTCAGACCACGTTATATATAGCGGTTGATATACTTTCATAATTCATTGCTTTATCATATATTTTATATGACAAAAATAAGCCAAAGGAGTGGAGGGGTATGATACAACCTGCCCCATGAGCACGCCACTGTAATCGAATAATAGTTTTTCTTTCATTTCATATAGGTAGGCACATTATAATTTATAAATTAATGATTTTCAAAACACTGATCAAGTATATGTTTTTTGTTGCTAACAATATTAAAAACCACCATTAATATCTAAGATAAAATCGATAATAAAAATAATTTATAAAGCACTGTAAATAAAATGGATATAGATAGGTTATTATATTTTGTACTTTTATACTGAACAAGTACGCATTGTGCCAATTATATTCATGATTAATCTATTATTTTGATTAACCATGAAATATTAATGACTGAATAATTTGTTTCTTTTTTATTAATGTTGTAACTCATAAGTGTAAAAAACTATGTGAACAAAACGTGTCAAACACATAATATATTATTATATACTTATAATATATATATTATATAAATATAAGTATGTATAACACTCATGTTGAGTACCTACATTTTATAATACTGTAAATAATTTACATATTTTTTTTATAATATGTTGTTGTCTAAATTTTATTTATGTATAATACATAATAAATAAATATGTACTATTTTTAACTGTTGAATTATATTTTGTTGTGAATATAATACATTTTTCCATGTAAATACTAAATATGCCTATTTTCAAGTAAAAATAGAATAACAATTATTATTTTTATACTATTATTTTGTGTTTTTTTTCATATTCCTATACCAATCATTATTATTATAGTAGTATTTATTATTAGAGTATTATCACAAGAAAATATTATAACTACCTAGTACTTATCATTCTAGACAACTTTTTTAAAACACCTAATTAGGTGACCTAAACATTCTACAAATTAAAAAGATACGAAAAAAAATAATAACATTAGTTTGGTTTTTTAGACTTGTCATTATGTGGCAACAAGCCACAAGGGATATTTATGTGAGTTAATGTACTACCTATAGATATTATGTAAGAAATTAGATATTATACAACTAATATGACGATTCTAAAAAGGTATCGATTTTGTGAACAAATGCGTAGGTACTTACGCAGTTATTTATATCAACTATCATTAATTATATCCATCGTTATAGCATATTATGTCAGGATTCCAAAAACTTAAAAATAATTGGATAGTTTTTTTTCGCCATTCAGTTCAGTACAGACTCGATTTTTATCGTTTGTTTTTTTGAAGTTTTTTTTATATCACGGGTCAACAAATATTTTTAATTAGCTATCCCAACGCTGGCTATTATCTTTAAAGTTTATGTAATGAATAATGATATATTTTCAGTATTTTTGTAGACGCCTAATCTTCAAATGAACTGCACTCATCAGTGGTCAATCAATTGGTTTTGTACATTGTTTGAAATAATTTGTATTGCACATTTCAGGTAATATCCATTTAAACAATACGGCGTTATCGGTTTAAGTGGTTTAACTACTATACGTCTATACTATTATAGTGACTACTAGCATAGTTTTGAATTGCACATGGAAATTTTTCCACAGCAAAATTCAAAAAAGATAAAATATGTATAGCCTTCAACAGGTGTCGCCAGAAACTATAAGTTCAAAAAAATTTAATATTTTCCAAATTAATTTTTATCAAAGTATATATATCGCCATTTATATAAATTGTAAAGCCAAGTTTGACACGTCACAATACGTTTCTTCTATTTTAAAATCTAAGCAACATAAACGTCGTTTATAAAACTATTTTCAATACCTTTCCTATATAATACTAACATTTTTGAAATATTTTTATTGCATAATTGTTGTTCAATGATGCTATACATTATATAGGGACTTTAATTTAGAAATTCACTCAAAAATCATTTCACCAAAAAACTGATATTAAGTAATATTTGTATTAAAAAAGCCTTCAACAGGTGTCGCCAGCAACAATTATAAGTTCGAAAAAATTGAACATTTACCAAATTTTTTTTCTATCAACGTATAGATCGCCATTAAAACAATAAATTCATAATGCCTGGTTTGAGACGTCTCAATAACCTCTTTCTACTTAAAATTCAAGTAACATAAACATCGTTTTAAAAACTATTTTGGATCCTTTCCTATTTAAAACTAATATTTTCGGAATTTTTTTTTCGCTAAATTTTTAGTCGACGGTGCCGTAAACTATCTAGCTTAGTTTTGAAATTCGTTCGGAAATCCTTCCACCACAAAATTGACTAAAAGACAAATTTGTATTAAAAAATCCATCAACAGGTATGTCGCTAACAACTTAGGTGCACCGGAGTTCAAAAAAAAGTAACCTTTTCTTCAAATTTTTTTTATCAACGTCACCTATAAAATAGTTCATAATGCACTTGAAATTCTTCTAATATGAAACCAGTAGTTCTGGTCATATATTTTCTCATTCCAATTTGTAGGTTTTTCTTATGTCCTCCAAATTTATATTTTTCTTTACCGGCGGCAACAGTGTTTGCCTTCTCGCCCCCGTCACGTTGGTCACACCCAAAAACGATGACACTCAGTACACGCGTTATCGACACGTCCCGTTATCACAAACGTCGCGAAACGCGATCGTAACAGTTGGCACTTTTACATTATTCGAAACAGAGTAAGTTCATAAAGTATAATTAATATCGACCGTGTCCGTTCACCTAAATAGTATACGTTATAACTCATCATTTTCTCTGTTTCCTCGAAGTTTTCCGAATTCCGTGATGACACCTACCCATTGCATTCTCGTTGCGCTGTCGCTGTGCGCGGTGGCTTCGTCCGCCGCCGGTTGTAAGTATGCCGTCGAGTCGTACACCACCAGCGATGCCATGATCGTCAACGAGGCAGCGTTCATCGCACAAGTGAGCGCCGAGTGCGAGGATTCACCGTCCAACCTGTATGCCGAAGTGGAAGGCCGACTTCTGGTAGCGGCCAACGCTGGTCCAAACAAATACCAAGTACGTAGTCCTAGTCCGTTGACGTCACCGGTGTCGGGCGCAAACCGTTTTGTAATAATATTATGCTTGACGTTTCCACAGGTCAGTTGGTTGGACGACTTCAAGAAGGCTCGCCGAGGCGATTACTATGTGAAATTTTATGATGAGGCTGGTTACGGTCAACTCAGGAAACTGTTGCGTGATGGAGAATCCATCAGCAGTGTAACGCCTGTACACTCTGCGTACGTCCGTTATCCCGGTGCTTACAAAGGTGTTTGGGTCAACTCTGAATTCCTGGCTGCAATTGTCAGCATGGTAGTTTTGTATTTTGCGTATACGTTCAAGTCAAAAATTGTCTCCTAATTTTAATATTATTTAAGAATTTGAAAATATTTTGTTACAAAGTCTGCTCGGTTTTTATATGACTGTTATTTTTAATTTTTTTTTTTTTTCAAAATCATTATTTAAATATTCTAAATAAAGTAAGTATTTGAATTAATGTGTTAAATCATTATCATAAGCTGCCCAAAATCAGTGCCTACCTAACATCTATAGCAATTAAATATGTTATTAAGTTTTAAGATAACTTGTAATTTAGGTACTTTTACAATTTTTTTTAATATAATGTTTTCTTAGACGATTGTGTTTTTTGTCCTTTGATGGTAAGTCCGTTGATTGCCAGAAACGTATGTCCTAAATATGTAATGTCCACTTACAATCCAAATATTTTTATAAATTTATTTTTATGGTATTTAAGCTGTTCTGCATTAAAAAACATACTTAATAAATTATATTTATTTTTTATGACATTTATTAACTAAGTTGGATAACTAAATCCTTAAAATATTATCTAAATATTGGCGCACTCATATATTTAAGATTTATGTGTTTCTTGTAGAGTTCTACAAGTCGCTTTGAAACTTTTACTTATAACACTTTTATTGTGAGGTCTTTACCAAGACTTAAAATTATTGTCAATCAGCCGAAGAAAACTATGCGTTAAATATAAAAAAAGAATGAAGGAATTAGTTTTACATATAATACACTTTTACTACTTGGCACCAATTTAAAACAAGGGAGAAGATTTTTTCCTTTATATTTTAGTGTTTGATACTGATTTTTAATTTTCATTTAAAATAAAATATCTACAATAATAGTCGTTAACTATAATTGTTCAATACTTATTACTTACTAATTAATTTTGCTTATACAAAGGTCTTATTTCATACTGAAAGCTCTCTAACGCGACCCTTTTCATCGTGCAACCATTATATTTAAGATAAAATGCTGTTTTGTACTTTCATTACTAGATACCACTGCATATTTGTTTTTAAATTTAATATATTGATTTTTTTTATTGTTGTGATCCAAGAAAACAACAATCATTTTGGTGTGGTGAAAATCTCATGATTGAAAATTAATATTACATTTATAGTATCAAGGTTTTAGGTTAATAATATCATTGATAACTATACTATTAATTATAATTCATAACCATTGATATAATATTAAATAATACAATTAAATTTAAAAAATATCAACTTATTATAGTTCAATATATTAGGTATGCTGAATTCAAATTTGACAATTTTAGTTTTAAGTCAATACAAAATGCAAATAAATCAGAATCGTCATTTGTTTTTAAAATATTATTTATATGTTTCCATTTATTTTTTGGAGTTATTGTCATAAAATATAATTTAGTACAATACCTATTGTAGTGGTAACAATATGCTGAAATTATTTATCATGTTAAAATTCTCAATAGTTTTCAAAAGCGCCAGGAAAAAACAACATACAAATTAAGAAAAAACAGGAATTTTTACGCAAAATCGGTTTTTGACAAAATCAATTTTGGTTTTTGGTGTAACTTCAAAACAAATGATTGTATATACATGAAATTTTCACTGGCTGTTTATAATTGCATTTTCTATACACTTTAAAATTTTAAAAATATTTTGATTTGTTTTGAACTGTTTAGGAACATTTTCCGTTTCCAATTGTATTAGTCTTTTTCTCTATGGAGATAAAACTTTATTTGTTGGAAAGGTTTGAAAATTTAATGCAAGACTCCTAATATATTGTTACAATGTCATTTAAAAAACATGAAAAATCCTTAGTCAAAGTTTTTTTTTAAAGTTCAAATCTTGACAAAATACGGAAAAATCACGAAAATTAGCATACTGTTTTGAGTTGAGAATTCATAAATTTTTTTCTTTTTAAATCTAAGATTTGAAAATATAATACAAGATTCTTCATAAGTTTGTCTATCTTTATCAAAAAAAAAATGTCTTCATGCAAATCAAATTAAGTTTTAATGAGCGTTTGAAATTCATAATTTTACACTATTGGATATTCACTCGATTTCTCGTGTAGCGAGAATGTATATTTTGTTGTTATTCAAAAACGAATAACTTTAGATACATGAACATTTTACTGAATGTTTATATTTTCATTTTCTATACACCATACAATTTTGAAAATATTTTGACTCTTTTTGACCTTGCTTTTTGAAACAATCCTCTCTTTCTGGTTCCTCAGTATTCTAGAAACTCAATTTATTGTAAATGGTCCGGAGTACCGACTTTCAAACATTGTAATGATATACCTAATTTCGATTTTTGTTTTGGACTTCTAGTTAAATTAAAAATATAGTTATGAATATTTCTTAAATAGTTACCTGTTATATTTTCTTGCTAGGAATTTTATTTTTCGTAACTTACTAGATTTAAGTTTGTATGACATTTCCGGTACTCTTTACCCCTTCGGACTTCAGGGTGTTAAATTTAAATAAATAAATAAATATTATCGCTACTAAAGTTATTTATTATAATATTAATAATACTGTAAGTTGAATTAATTCTTCATCGTTTTCAAATTATAACTAAATAAGAATATCGTTAAATGAAAAATTGTTATTTTACGCATGAATATCCTCCAAAGTAGTAATGATATAAACTTAAAACGCTCGAAAAAATGAATAGGATATTCCAGTTTAGTTTAGTTTTTTAAGGGGAGAGAATTTTATGTGGAACCTTGTATTATAAGTTTATGTTGATTGACTGAGCAGACAATTTTTTATGGACAACAATTAAAAAAAAGCGGGTAAGTGGGTGTCGCTCTGCTGTACAGTAGGTTAAAAGTGGATCACTGTTGTAATGGGTGATGTTCAATTTGAGTTTAATGATATAAGATATTATATAAACGAAAAACGATTCTGAGCGGAAACTGTTTGTCTAGGATATTTCATATTATATTCATATAGGCGTGCGCAGACCTGAATTTCGGGGGGTGACTACAATATTTTTGGGCACTCTCTTAACAAGACATGTACGTATATCAGTGGTACCTATATAATTACTACCTATACTACCTAGTTCTAAGTTATATATTCGGCCCCCTTAGATCTAATATCTATTTCTAAAATAATATTGCAATGTTTATTTATTATTTAATATTTATATCGGTATTATTATTATTATACGGTAGCCGGTATGTAGAATTAATATTATTTGCATAATATGATATTTCAATATTTGTATATAATAATTAATAAAATAGGTACTTGAGAGGTTTTAAGTACTCACGAATAATATTTTTGAATTACAATGAAATGACTAAAATCGTGATTCTTGGCTATTTAATATGAAATTCGTCCAAATTTAAACTTAAAATAACTATACTTATATTAAATATTTTGTTTAAGGTGGCTGGGGAGTGTGACATGTTTTAAGGAGTAATATATAGGCATTTCATATAGCATTTATATTTGACCTGTGTTACTGTATGAGAGAATTAGTAAATTATAAATGTTAGTGTGTTAATGGTGTATATACAGGCGCGTATCCAGAATTTTATTTCGGGAAGGGCTGAACAAAATTTATAAACATAGTCAGTAAAATATAAAAATTATATTTCATGATTTAAATCACAATGTATACAATGTACTAAATAATAAGGTTTAAACGTTATAGGCTCGTCCACTATTGGCAAACTTATCTAAAACCATATCATCAGATATACAAATATTTCTATGAATATTTTTATTTGTTTTTAATAAATCTATTCATTACATAAAACATAAAAATTACATAATAAACAAAGAGATTTATCTACCTTCTAAAAGCGGAGCTTGTGTTGAAGGTGGAGAGCGACAATTTACTTACAAATAATAAATTAAATAATATGAATACAAATAAAAACTAGAATAATACATAACGGAATACACAGTAACTGCTCGTAAAAATATTATATGACTATCCTAAGTAAGATATTAGCCAGTTATTAATAGTTATTTTAACATTTTTCTGTTTGTTAATTATATTCTTTTTAATAATAACAGGTATTGAATTAAAATAGGTAGGACCCAGGGAGTCCACGTTATATATATTGAAAATGTTAAACCTACGCTAGACGATTTTCTGAAGTTGAATTTCCCAAATATGATTTTACTTTTTAACCTTCGTAGTGTTGAAAAAGGTTACCGTTTACTAATTAGAAATTTAAAACACATATTATATAAAAATAGATAAGAAACAGGTTATTATCTATATCTGACATCTGTGCCATATTGTGCATCACGAATTAAGATATCTTAATATGTGCATAATATATTCTTTATTCGTTGGTAACGACAGGTCATTATAAGTATCTACTATTTATGATTCTCGGTATTATCTCGCGTGGAAAATTTTTGTCCATGAGCGAAAAGATAAGCTAACAAAATAAAAATACGAATTTAAAATTAAAAAAAGTTGCAGCGACTTTGACAGACAATGATAATATTTTTTAGATTTTCTTAAGATTTCGAGGAGGGGGGCTGCAGCCCACTCAGCCCCCCCCCACCACCATAAATACGACCCTGTGTGTATAATTCGTAAAATACGTTATCACGTTCTTGTGCCACCGGGATTCCCGTAACTACGGCCTACGATGATACTTAGTTGAGATACTTTTTTATACTTCGATAATTTTTTTCATCAAAGTATAATACAATCATAATGATTTAACATTGTAACCACCCGATAACTGTAATTATTAAAATATAATTTAATACTAATTTATGAGGATCGTCTATATAGGTGCATTGTATATTCCTAATATAAATCTAAATACTAAATAATATGAAATGTGTGTATTATTCCACATCAATCTGACCTACACCGGTTTTTATACATTTATATTTTAAACATCTGTGATAAACGGTGGAACCTTGTTTTAAATTATTAATCCTTAGCTATAAAAGTTGAACATTTTATAAATGTTTAACTAAAAAATAATTTGTAATTTTTTGTACAATGTGTGTGTTTTTTATATTTTTCTAAAAGTTGAAAATTGAAAATGTCCGTAAACAGCTCATAACAAGTCTAAATATTTTGAAAATTTATAAGTATAGTCAATGATAAAATAAACATTTTAAACACTTAAACACTTAAACACAGATGCACGTTAGATTTATAATATAATATATACCAAAGTTTGTTGTTCCTTTTACGCATCGAATTATACGTTTAACTATGGTCCAATGTACCAACGTTGGATTATTTAAAAACCTACTTATATAATTTATAGCGAATGCATCGTAACTTGAGATAAGAATAATAAGTTTCTTACAACCTGCGTTTGCATGGAAATTAATTATCACTCGTTTTTAAATCATGTTCTTTACCATATGTGTCCTATCGATCGGTGTGACTTCGCATCTAATAAATAAAATTTGCTAACAAGTGTATCAGCGTAATTTGTTTGATGCATACAGTATACATATTGATCCGTCAGTATATCTAGTTATTTCCATACATAGAAAATAATCTAGATTCCCTTGTGTTATCTCAAACTGTTTTTTAAGACCTCCCAATACTAGACATTTAGTTCGCATACTCGTTCTATTAATTCTTCGAATCCAATTGGTTGACTCATGTAAATATCTTCTTCTAGATTACCATATAAAATTGCCGATTTTATATCGAACTCTTTTTTAGCTCATAATTTTTTGCTGCTGTGCGCCTAAAATTAAGTAATAATTATTCTACTGATTTAAAAATATTTGCACTTAATATTCGAAAAATACCGGCATTAGCATATTTACCCGAAAATCTTGTTGAAGATAGTTTCGAAAACCTTCTTCAAACAGAATTTTATAAAAACAACGAGGAACTACTGTCAACTTTTATAAATTACTTTGAGGATTCGTATATTGGTCGCGTTAACAGAAGAGGACGAAAGACACCTCCACTGTTTCCTATTGCAGAATGGAATTGTTAGTTTTTAGTTGAAAAAGATATTCCACGCACAAATAATGCAGTAGAATGATGGCATAATTGTTTCAATTCGTTGAAAAATTCAGTTCATGCATATATTTGGATTTTTATCAATGCATTGAAAAAAGAAAATAATATAAACCTTTTTAAAGTTGAACAGTTACTTTCTGGAATAACATTACCAAAAAAGAAAAAAATATAAAGATTCCGTAATTCGTATTAAAAAATTAACTTCAACATTTGACCCAAATACTACTAATATTCAAAATTATTTACATGGGATAGATGTTAATTTTCAGTTGCAATCATAATTTAAATTACATTTTTGATACATTTTTATGTTGGTTATTTGTGACACGATTTTATTTACATAATAAAACTACTATTATATCTAAAAGTATTTTATAAAACTATTATTCATTATTTTGACGCTCAAACATTAATTGATTTAAATTATATTTTATACTTACAAATAAATTAATAAACAATGCGTATTTCTTATTATGACAAAGTTGATTTAAACTAAGTATTATTAATTACTGTATTTTATATTTAACAATAAATTATTTGTAATTTATTTTGGCTATCTTTGGCACAATTGTATTCAATTATATTTAGAATTTGATTAAGTATAAAGTATAGGCATGTATCGTCGTGAGTCGCTAAAATGACGTGCGACGATATTACACCCGCGCCCAAATTACTGCGACCAATCTACCGCGATGTATTTACGTGACACCAAAACCACTAGCTTCCTCGCTCCGCCTAGAATCTAAAAAACAACGACCTTAGGTATACGCTTATCAATACTTAGCAACCATTTCGAAACTAGGGAGAAGATGTCTTCATAACATTTTAGTGTTAGATACTGATTTTTGATTTTCATTAAAAATGAGGCTTCAATAATAGTCGTTAAATATAATAATTCAATATTTATCACTTAATAATTGATTTTACTCCTACTAAGGGCTTATTTCATACCGAAAGACCTCAAACGCGACCTTCTTCACCGGGCAACCATTGTTTTTAAGATAATATTATGTTGTCTTGTACTTTCATCACTAGATAGCACTGCATATTTGTTTTTTAATTTAATATTTTGATTTTTTTATTGTTGTGATCCAACATCCAAGACAACAACAATCATTTTGGTGTGTGGTGAATATCTCATGATTAAAAATTAATATTATATCTATTGTATTCAGCTTAATTATATTATCGATAATTATTCTATAAATTATAATTCATAACCATTGATATATAAATAATGATATTTGGAAATTTTGTGTACCGCTCTGCTGTAAAGTAGTTGTCAAGCATGTCGTTGTAATGGATGTATTATATTTGAATTCAATGATAGATCATTGTATACGAAAAACGATTCTGAGCGAACACGTTGTGTCAGCTTATCATACTTGTATAATTAATCAAATTGAATAGTTAAAAAAAAAAATTAATGAAAGTCGAAAATATCTTATGGATATAAATAGCGTAATACTTACCTATACGTGAACATTTTCTTTTTGGTAGTGGTAATATAACTTTTTGGAAACCTTCTTTTAAAATTTCTAATGTTATCTACGAAAAGAAAAATGTTTATGAATTTCTAACTGAAAAATAATTTACAGAATTTGAAAAACTTTCTCATGACTATAAATAGCTCATAAAGAGTCAACAATGTTTGAAAATTTCACCATATATGGAAAATGCTATTATAAATATTTGGTGAACATTTCAAGAGCTTATGGTTATTCATTTTGGAAATACAATAAAATCTCAAAAATCGATGAATGGGAATTCGATCATTTATCGCTGAATATCAAATATCGTAAAAATTATAAGTTCAAACGCTCATAAACAATTATTGTTCTGTATATGTATAGTTTTTTTTTTGTTTTAGGTAGACAAACTAATCTTCTGTTAACATTTTTAATCTTAGCTATGAAAATAAATCTTTTATGAATTTCTAACTAAAAAAATTTAAAACATTTTATAAATGTCTCCTGGCTATAAATAGCTTAAATAGAGTCAAAGTATTTCAAAAATGTTACCATTTATAGAAAATACAATTATAAATATTTGGCGAAAATTTCAAGGATCTACGGTTATTCATTTATGAGTTACACCAAATAAATAAAATTAATTTTATCAAAAATTGGTTTTGTGTCCAAATTACCACTTTTTTTTTTGTTTTTCTTGACACTTTCTAAGACTGCTTGGAATTTTCACTTCTGACTTCCCTGAAGTACAAACTAGATTCAGTTTTATATCAGAAAAGATGCTAATCTCGAAATCGGAGCATTATTCCTACCCAAAATGTTGACGACAGAAAGAAAAAAACACATCATTGTAAAATCAGTACATTCTTTTCGCTCAGAATCTAAAATAATATCATCTAATTATAGTTCAATATATTGTGCTGAATCCAAATTTGACAATATTTTAGTGTTAAGTAAATACAAAAAGCAAATAAATCAGAACCGTCATTTGGTTTCTTAAATATTAATTATATGTTTTTCTTTCTTTTTTGGAGTTATCGTAATAAAGTATAATTGAGTACAATTAATACAATACCTACTGTAATGGTAAAAAAATGCTGAAATTATTTATCATATTATTATATACAGTAGAGCCTCCATTACACGGTTTTTTTTTTCTTACACCTCGATGTTTTATTTAAGTTGTGTTTGAGTCTTGAGGTATATTTTATTTTTATTCCCCTTGAGATTCGGGTAATCGAGACTCTATTCTGTACCTATTATTTTACCTATTTAATATGCACACAGGTAAGTATGACACATATTTTTAAGTATGTTGATGAATTTTTATGGAAAGTAAATTTTATATTAAAACGTTGAAGGATAATGGCATGAAAGTTAATTTATTATAATTACCAAATCATTAAGGAAGCTTTATAGATTACAGTTATTACTTATTAATTGTTATAGTTTATCGATTGTTATTAGTATCGTCCAGTGGTTGAAATTTGACTAGAGAAACCATAATATATTATTATTTTTGTGATATATTTATACATTTAAAATGAGCATAAAAATGTATTGTGTATCAAAATTAAAATTGAATTGATTGTCCAGTTCAAAATAGAAATATTTTTCATTATTTTGGTATGCTTACACAATGCACCTATCTTTATCAAAATCAACAAGTTGGTTGGGAGACCGCTTTCATTTCTAATACTTTTTTTACATTTTATATATTTTGTAACATTTCAGACAAACTATTAAATCTGTATTTGATGTAGAATTTAATTTGAATCAATTTATATTGTATAAATTTAAAAAATATATTTCAATTATTTTAAACGTATTCTTATCAATATAAATGAAAAACTGAAAATGTATTATTTTCTATAGACTGCTTTGAATAAAAAAAAAATGTCATTCAAACATAATTTAAAATAAATGTGAGTCCTACAATATTATTTTAATGTTAATGTTTTCTTTTTGCAATTGTATATTTGCATTATACAAAATCAAATATATTATAAATTGTTTTTTTTACCATCTCTCTTAGATAGATACTTACTTCACTACTAGGAATTATACAAAATAAGTTAATAGGTATTATATTTTGTATTCATATAATTTTCATAGACATTTTTTATTGTGATTCGGGCAATATCTTAGGTATTAGAAGGACTTATTTTCTCATTTTTTATAATGTTTAAGAACGTAAGTACTCTTTTACAATGTTTATGATACCTACTCAGTATTCGGTATATGCTTAAAACAAAAAAAAAACCTCTTGTGTCTTCTAAGATATTGTCAGATAATAGACGACAAAGGAATCACTATTTATTATAGGTTTACTCTTTATCACTCAATTAAACAAACTAGTATAATATAAAAGTGTCTACCTATTTATAATAAATAAAAAATAAATATTTCTTTTTGCACTCTAAGATTATATTTATTTTTTCAATACCAAGATAAAATTTACTCTAGATACCTACATTGTGTACGTTTAAAGAAAATCGTTGAACATATAATATAAAATATCCAGGAAATCAATAACTTTACGCTGCAGTGTCAAAGAAAAGAGCCAGTAGAATAAGAAAAAAGTCCTTCGATGACCACACGGTGCAGTTGGTCTTTACCGATACTTTATTGAGGAGCTTGAAAGTTTAGAATTGAAACATATGACGTAATACGTAGGTTCAGAACTGCTGCAGGATAAAAACAAATTAAAGGTTATAAATTCGATTGTGATGATTTTTTTTATTCATTTCAAAATTCAAGATACCTACGAGCAAAAAAATATAACTACCTATAATAATTTAACCAGGTATTCGCAGTATAAATGTAGGAACAGAGACGAATATCAAATTGTCACACCCGACGCTAATTTCTTTGCGAAATCAGTTTGTCGTAACATGGTCGGTGCATCATAATGCCATTTAAAAAAGAAGTTTTCTAACACCGTTATAACATAAATAAAATATAGGTAAGTAGGTACCTACCTAAAAATAAAAAATTGCCACTCAGGTCCTCTCCTCTCGACAGTCAACTCAAATCTTTGTGCTGGTGCACAATATGTTGTTAAGCATCCATACGCTATACTTATTTTAAAGTATGATGATTAACCCATTGTCATGCTTAGAGTAGGTACCTATCCTATGCATCAAGTATTGGGATTATTGGAATCTTATATTAATTAAATATCTATTCAGTAAGCCAGATTCCATGAAAAATCACTGAATCACTAAAAATGTAATAAACCGATATATACCTAGGTATAGTGGTGATCTATAATAATAACGTCTTATATACTAAGATGATTCATTATAGTGGCTCGTTATTGGTCGATTACCTATACTATATACGTTTTAGTGGATAGTTGAATCAATCGATTTTTCATGGGACCGAGAATTAGAATCGAAATGTACTTACGGGTAGCCGATACAAGCCTATAATAGTTTCCCCGGAATGTCTACACTCATACAGCACATATTATGCACTATTCAACACTTAATAAGCACGTTAAACCCCCCAAGAACGGCCACGCATAAACGTGGAACAAATACCTAATATCGTGACGTGCGGATAGCGGTGGCGAGGGGTGTACCTATATGGTTGCCGTTCGCGTTCAACCCGACTCCCACGTCAAAGTTACGATGGATCACCAGTGAAAATTTCATGTCTGATGGTGATGAATTTGACAACACACGTTGTAGGTATTACACCTGTATAATACGTACGTTGTGACGTTTATAATATATAAGTAAACACGACGTAGGTAGATCACCCCGACCCCGCCCATGTGGAATTATAAAACTTAAAAAATGTCATCTCCATCGGCCCTTCATTTTTTTTCCATACCACGATTTAGGAAGCAATTTTAATGCATTTCTACGACCATTTTTAAAATTTGTATCATCTTGGTTATAATATGTAGGTATCAGGGTTAGAAATGTTCGTGACTTAGATCTGCCTATAATTTGCATATTATCCATCGTAGATGTCGTAAAACATAGCAGAGTGCGGTATGCAAATATGTTTCAAAGTATAGAGAATTTAAATACAACGTTTTATTTTGGATATTTTCGAATATTTTCGAGGTTTTTGCATATTTTAGAAATTAGTTATTTCATATTTTAAAATTGTTTGCTATATTGACGATTATTTAACGATTTTTCATTCATGGATAATAATTGATTATAATTTATAATATTGTATAGGTAGATCAGAAAAATATTGCACACTTATGTGATCACTGATCAGTGATCGACCATCGAAAACATGTAGTTAGTTGTACGAGTTGGTTTATTGAAAAGCGTCATATACGAGTAGGTAGTTTTTTGGGACTATAATTTCCGACACTTTGTTCATCACCATAGAAACGAATAAAAAATTATAATATTAATTCAACTTACAGACTATAATAAATAATAACAATATAAAATATCCAGACTGCCAAACAGTCTCCGATCAGAATCGTTTTTCTTATACAATGATATTATTATATCATTGAATTTAAGTTTAATACAATCCAATATACATTGACCCACTTGTAACCTACTGTACAGCAGAGCGACATCCAATTACTCCTCTTTTTCGTGAACATGTTTATGTTTTTTGGGGGCATATTATATGGCCAAATGTAAACTGGGCCTTTTTTATTGTAAGCTCGGCCCAGAAATTTTAGATCATAAAAAAGGTATGTTGTAAACTTGGCCCGATAATTTTGACCAATAAAATATAATAAGCACGACATATTTAATCTGCAAAATGCAAATACATTTTACTTATATTTTTTAATACTGAAACATATTCCATACATTTTTACACAATTTTACATTAACATAACGAATTTCATATTATGAATAATAATATGAAAATAATTTTTGGAGGACGATATGGATCGCTTCCTCATGGTGTCCTCTGAGTAATGCTAAATGGTTCTCAAAAATAGTATACGTATATTTTTATTCGGGCCGAGCTTACACGTCAATCATTTTTACTATGATAAAAACCCAGGTCAATATTTAATATTATGAGTGAATATTTTAATGTTTTTTAGGGCTATAAGTCCCGAACCCTGGTTATTACAGAAAAAAATGGATGGGGCCGCCAAATTATTTCACTTAGCTCTCCATCACAATCGTCTTTTCAACAACATTTTCTTGCAAATATTTAGCACGAGATTCGTATTTGAACTCGTCTGCCCTTATTCGGAATTTTTTGATATCTATTCAATTGAAAAATCGGTTTTCAAATACAATGAAAAGTACAATGATTGTTTTGGAAATTCGACAAATTACGCAAGTCCTAAATGCATAGCATACCTAAAATTATTATAATATTATTCGCGAGACCAAAAAACAAAAATGACATTAATATAACCGCAACGCCACACCGCGAAACCGCACAAACTTTCAATTTAATTGTTTAATCGTTGTGCGTGTATCTAGATTCATACTAAATATTATATACTAATTGTGATTAAATTACCTGTCGTTCGGATTTAATTAAAAACGAAAAGGGTGACCCGACTATTGTTGTAGTTAAAATCCAAACAAAGGCGACGGTGGGAATCGTTTTGGCGCACTGTATGTTTCGTAGAATTATGTTATTATTTTTAATGCATTTTCAGCGGGAAAAATATTCACAGAATTCGGTAGGTATCTACCGCGGGCAGAAACAGATTTGGAGACCCAATCCAGACCCGAAACATCACGATATTATACAAATATATACCCAGCAACCCTCCAAAATACAGTAGAAAGTGTTTCGTGCATCTGCACTCTAATATTACAATGTTATATTGTAATATAATAATACCGACTGTTTAAAACAAGCACCCCCCTCAAAATATACTATAATTGAATTTGTTAAAATAATTTTTCCTTCCTCTGTACAGGCGCTTACCTACTTATTATTATTATTATTATTTATTGTCAAGTACATATATCATTATACGTATACCCAGTACTCACTCTACCATGCCCATGTACATAATGTTATGTTATGACCTATACGGTATTATAATAATATCATACCTGTGCAATCGGACATAAACTTGGTGAGAGGGAAACCAACCATTCTTTCAAAAAATTAAACAAGTGTTTTGTATATTAATATTAAAAAAATATATATTATTTTAAACAATTAGAAGGTACCTAATTATATAGAAAAAAAATTTATTAGGTTTAAGTATTTTGTTGAATGAGTAAATGCAATTAAAAAGTAATTATCTCATCTACAATCCGACGATAGCAGCGAGATAAAATAAAATAGTTTTAAAACTTCAATGGATAACTTACTGTAGACTGTAGACACCTATAAAAGTCAAAATATTTACAAAAAAACACCATTGGCCGAGAAAGATTTTGTAACATCACTATTTTATACATTTCAAAAAATATTTTTTAAATTATTGACCCGTGTAATGCCCACTAAATACAAAGAGGAAGAAGACTCCAATAATTAATATAAATATTTAATTTTGATATTAATAACTGAAAGGTTATATTATATTATCTTATTATTTAATAATCAATCAAATAAATATTATTAATAATTTAATCATAATATTTAATTATTTATTGATTTGTTTATTTAGTATGTTATGGGTTCGATAAATTGCACACTGTATAGGTATTATATAAATTATATAATATAAAGTGGGTAGTAGGCAGAATGTATTGACAAGAAATAGCCCCATTCCATTAACTTTTTTAGTCCCGTCTTTGATATTTTAAACATTTAGCGTAGGTTATGTTATGCGTAGTTATTATACCACGTTACCACAGATCAAAAATATCTAATGTGGTTAAATCTACATAAAATGACCACCTCCTCCCATAAAAATTGACTGCACGCGCACTGTACGCAGACCAATATTTTTGTACGACACACTGATTTTTTGAACTTATTGAATATTATAATAAAATTCAATAACGGTAAGGTATTCCGGTATTCGAGACTAAATCGAAAATTGGTTCGAAAATTACAATACAACAAAGGCGTATGTCAATGTTAATTTATTTCCAACGGGCAACATAGCGTTTGCATTTATTTTTGTATTAATATTGTCTGGACAGGTTTTTTTTCTTGGTGCACAGAACATTTAGTAGTCACTTATTATAGTACCTACTTTAAAATTTAAATAAGACAAAAAATAGAATTACATAAATATTAAAAAACTAAAATAATTCGAGATTAAAAAGCGGCGCTAATAATATTATTTCATCAGGCTCGCCGGAGGAATATTTCTACTAACTTTATAACCTATCATTATTCGTTAATACTTGTAGAACTACTATTAGTAGTACTACTATTACTAATACTAAGTAAATTATAGGATTAATATCTTAATATCTAAATAAAATAAAATTTTTCAATTTGAAGAAACCTTATTTATTTTTAACAAATATGTATATAGGTAGTCATATAAAATTTAAGTTCATAACTGTTATAGGCTTATTAATTTAACGAGGTATCAAACAAACAAACAACATTTTAACCCGTAGTTTCCAGTCCATACTATCTATATGGCGGTTTTTATACAAATTATAAATTTTACTCACGAGCCACATACAATTACAATGAGAGCCGCGGGTAGCCGAGACTTACGTTATTAAACCGTTCGCAGACTCATTTCCGTATGTATTATACTATATATTTTATAAGACATAATGAATATTATAGAGTTTATCACGAGGGTCTCGTTAAACTATGAAATATTATGTCCCGGCCTTTCATCATCTATTGATGGTACGTATATAATATACATATTATATATATATATATATATTATATTTAGCAGGTAACCTACTTCTCGTATTAACCGAGTTGTGCGCTCATAGCATGTATATAATATTTGAATGAGTTTTAGGTAATAATTTAGGTAATGTTTTATGGGTCAATATTAACTGTTTAAATTCTTGCATACATCACTTTTAAACATCGATTGATAACGTGACACCGTGATAAATATATTAATATTTTTATAAAATAATTTATCACAATAATACGTGTTTATATTCCTGACGTACGAATACATTTTAATATTTTATTGTTCTGTATTGATACCAAATACAAATAGTAGGCAGGTATACGTCTTCTCTATTAAACACAATAATTAATGGCGGAAGTAAAAAATACATTTATCTCGTTTTTATAATATATTGTAAACCGTACAGGGGCGTGCCGAAAATGTTATTTCAAGAGGATTGAAAGCGGATGATTTATTTAGGGGATTTGAATAGGCAATGTGTTACACACGTAACGCAGTGTGTTAGTGTGAGCTGAAATAAATATTATCATTAGTGTGAGTAGATACGTTTGGAATCCGTCGTACAAAGGCTTGGCAACGTCCGAGTTTGGACGGCTGTGGTTTTAAACTTTAGTAGATACTCAATTACTCACCACTAGCCACTACCGATATAGGTTATATGCTCAACAAAATCATTAAAAAAGAAATAATACCTAATAATAATGATTAGAAAAAACCACGATAGCTTTTATTTTGTTCTAAAATATCGTCTATAATATTATAGTTGATAAAAATGATAAGACATGTTATTGAAACAAATAATATTATTTTTAAGTTTTACCATCCACCCAATCCACGTCACTGTATAATAAAATACTCGAGACGTCATGAAAACGGCCCTGTGTCTGTTGCCAAGTGACTGATAAACAAGTTGATAAGACGAATAAGTGTAATATTGTGCAGTAAACTGATTCAACCGTGACAAATATACAGCGTCTTGTAATAATTGGGTATCATCTCGTTGTAAGGGGCGACACAATGATCGCGACGACAATGACAACGACATAAAATATAGTCGTGAAAGAGCTTATAATACACCAATTGTAAGTGTTTTTTTGTGTTAAACTACAATATAATAATGTTGGTAAGTTTATTTATTTATTACTGTGTCGTGTTGGGTAAAACCACCATTGAAAAGTAGTAAAATTACGTTACCATCGTTACATTAAATATATTTATTTAAACAACATTCGCGTTGCCCGCCATTATTTTTATCACGCGTTACGTTACTGTTTCCTTCAAAAAGTAAGGCGTTACAAACAATGGTACTATTAAAAAAAAAATGTATTAAAAACAGTCCATAATGACTATTAAGTAAGTAGTAACAAGTAACAACTACTAATAAGTTAGACTATAATGATATAATGTTATACATACGTTATAGCTGTGTGCCTGTGTTATCTATTACATAAATTCTATATCAGTATATCATAGGTATAAGTGTATATAACATTGATAGGAATATTTTTAATGACTAAATGTTATAGGTACATAAACGAAATGTATAAGTATTAATTCCTGGGATTTTTAACAATATTATTGGTTATTATCTAAAACTTTCAAGTTCCAGAATCGTAAATAAGTTTAATTTATTTTTAATTTTACTCGATTTATTTTTGTCCCTTGATTTTGTGATACATTCTACATTCATACGTTACTTTAATAATGTGGACAATAACACGGTACCCCATAGAAATTAATTTCAAAAAGTAATTTCGTTACAAATGCGTTAATTTAAATAAAATATAATGAAATTACTACAGTGTCCTTGCAAAAGTAATTTCGTTACAGTATTTTTAAATTTGCATTAGGCTTGGCGTGGTGCGTTGGCTTCTACCAGTCGCGGAATGCGACTGGGAGTAAGTAACGGCTACAGCTACTAGCTCCCGGATGGGTGACCACCCGGGTTCATAGTAGTTAATAACCTCGCCACACATACACGTCTTTGCTACCTACCGTAACAACCGTTAAAAAACAATCGTAAAACCAACCTTACCCTTACAACAGCTAATGGCCATAGTCACCGGGCTTAAGTTCAATAAAAAAAAAAAAAAAATTTGCGTTAAGTACTACTACCCAACACTGATGTTTATAATATAACTAGTAACTATATTATGTAAAGTTAAATGAATAACATTGAAGTATTTAAAATTTTAGCAATTTTATTTGTTGGTAAGTATGTATATAATATGTAACTGTGGTAATTAATAATTATTTACAAAAATCAAATTCGTGTATTAGATACAGTTGTATGTATCCTGTATGTATCTAGTATGTTATATTTTAGTATGTTATATTATGTAAAGAGGTAAAAAAATGAAGAATATACGTGGTGGTGATCCATAACCCATATCTGAACAATACCTTTTTTTTAGAAAATTTCATAAAAAAACATTTCTTTTAAATACCTATAAGTCGTAACAAAACCACATTTTTCTATTTTTATGTTTATCATATTATTCGGTGTATTCCGATCTATAAAAATCTATCTTTCCGACAAGTAATTTATTAGTAAAGTTATAAGTATTTAAAGTTTTGATCAGCGAAGTAGTGCACCAACATTTTGCGGGTTACCACTGTAAAATTCCACTCAACTCATCTAATTCTTACATATTTTATACTTTATTATAAAATAAACGTCCAAAATTCGAATTTTGTAGTAATATGTATCGAATTACTCCATATTTTGCATTCAAACTAGGAAATAAAAATGCATATTGTCGTTAAAATTAATATAATTAACAAAATATAACGATACAAATAGCATACAAAATATGTATTTAAAAAAAATTTAACGATTTGAAATAATCAAAGAAAAAAATATTTTCAAAAATGTCGATGGTTTTTGAAATAATAAGCATTTTACGTTAAACGCATCACCCTATATAATATTATGATCTTATTTTTATTTAACCAAACACTTTGTATTTGTAACTCGTGTTTATGGGTAAAAAATAAATGCATTGTTGATACTTTTTTTAAATATCTCAAGAGCCCGTCCACGACAAAGTATCATGTACACCTCAATGATTTTGTATTCGCTGCGTTGTCGTCGTTGTCTTTAGCATGACCGTTTCTTCGTTTTACTCCTTCAGAAACATCTGTACTTACCTATATTTAGTTATCGATATTATCGCATTGTAGCTGAGTAGCTCGATATAAATTATACTGTCATCAACGCCGTTAATGTTAGCTATCTAAACGGATTAGCGTCTAACTGTGATATACTATGCCAATCAGTTCAACAAGCTATATACGCTATTATTGGAGTCACCTAATCCCAAACAAGTTTACTCAGGGGCTGGAGTAGGCCGTACACGAACATAGGTAGGTATACTGTGCGTTGGCTTAATTTATGTCGAGATCTTGTGGCCGACGGTTTTACCAAAAGGAATATAACGAACAGGCGTTAGACGCTTGCGACTGAACTCGCGAGAGTAGAACACGATGGTTCCGATAAAAACTTCTTGAGCATAATGGGAAATTATTATGGTTGCTGTATTCGCGACGATCTTTGGTGTTCACCTCTCGACTTGGGAGTAGTTTTTTCGTTTGATAAAAACTAATATCGAGCTTTACAGGAGAAATTGAACGTACATTAAGTCCTATTTATATATATTTTTACACTAATGTGTAACTATGTGTTAAATCATGGCAAAGGGTACCATAGCGGAACGAGAAAACTTTATTAATCCAAAAGTTGTGTTGCGCATACGAAAGCCATTGAATGTGTTTTAGGCCTTGTTGAAAACGAAAATGGAGTTGTATACTACTTTTATTGCTAGTATACAAATGGTATATTTCCGCAATCACGAAGAATTATGGACTTTTTGATGGTTTTCTTCACGACACGATAGACAAAATTCAACGATTCAAAGTTTCCCTTTGATTGTTTTGGCGGTTTTATTTTGATCAAACATTAGGTAACACGGCACCGCAGTTATGTTATTGGTAAACTATAATAATAGTAAATGTCTGAGGCCCATGCAGTAGTGATTCTAGACACTTAACTAAATTATTATGGATTGACCTTAATATATTTCCACCATCATTTTTTTTTCACATATAAACAAAAGTATACGTGTTAAAAATGCAAACAGAATTTTCATACGACGGATTGTACACCTCAAGCCAACAGCGACCACGCGAACAATATTAACGATGTTGGTAATTATTAATTTCAATCTAACTCTCGCCTATTGGATAACATTATGTCATTATATTATCTTGGTAGGTATAGGTAGGTACTCGTTTATTCAGACGTACGGTATATGTATATTCTAATATGTTTTCGGTGGAATTGTATATTATCAAAAAGCAATAATTATAAAAATAATAACAATAGCGACGGTCACAGTATTAATTATTAAATGGTAATTATTACATATTTTATATTATCTTATTATAATAATCGTGCATGGCGTACAGTATACGATGGCATTGTGGTGTAATAAAATACGTCGTTACAGTTAAAATAATTATTTTATATATTATTATTATTATTATTATATACGTAGGTACGATCCTCATGTACACGAGATATTACTATAATTTTATAAGGAGTCTGACGAAGAAATACAATAATAACACAATAGGTAGGTGATAATACAAATTGATGGATAATAAAATATTAAAATAACGTAAGCATGACGTGTTTGTGTGTATGTGATAGGTGGTTTATACCCGCTCGCGCGTGTGTGTAGGTGTGTGTGTGTGTGCGGTGTACGTGTGTGGGCGGCTCTGCTGAGGAAAAAAAAATTCAATAAATTGACGAATTCTCTTGCAAACGGTACATTATCCTCGTCGATGTCTGCACGTGCTGCTTGCCGATATATACCTATTTATAAATTATATATAAACATTTTTTTTTTATATATATTTCACAGTGCTGTAGTTGATTAGGACGTGTGTGCAGTTAAGCAAGACGGATGCCTTTGCTGTTGGGGCATTCGGTTTCCATTTTCATCGTGAGTTCTGCAACATAAAAATTAATACATAAGCGCGCAAAAAAAAAATAAATAATAAATAAAATGCACAATCCGCGTGGACTTACGAGTTAGTTCGTACACCAATTTAATATAATAATATCGTAACACGCAGTAAGTTCTGGTCAAACTATTTTGTATATATCGCGTATATTATTATAGGTACGTTGAAACATTATATTATTATTTCGGGCATAATAATAATAATAACGTCTATCGATCATTGCGGTGACGGTGGATCTATCGGTGGTCTCTATACATTATAATATAATAATATAATGTTATACGTAAGGTATAATACGCGTATACTGGATGTAGATACGGTTTATAAACATTTATATACTGAAGTTTTGAGATGCACCTAAACGTTTACGCCCCGAGCGTATTTCATAATTTATTCGCGGTTATGTATATCGAATGGCCAACAATACGGTTAAGCTATATTGCTCGTTGCACTAAAAACTTTCCACCCCAAATAGGTTTGGTCGCGCTTTAACATCGAGGGGTTTTTCCTTTCGGATTTATTTCTCAGCTCGCCAATTTATTTGCACTAAAAAATATTAGCTCAATCTCTGAGATTTCAATAGATTTTCAACTATACACGCACACACACAACAAGTTCTCTCAAACGAAATGCTTGAAGGTTTATTTTACGATTTGATTGGACATCACGTGACTCGGAGAATGTCGCGAACAGTTAAAAAAGATTGATTTTTTGTTTTTTGATCTGTCTACTACAACCACACGCAATTGATACTGCAGCGATCGGTCGATCTGCGTATAGAATCATTTTATATAACACCATTTATATATACACGATACGATATCGGTTCATAAATCGTCATGCTTAAACCACATTTTGTGGTTAAGCAATTAAAATGTTTTGCCGAGTTTTTTTGTCGTTGTTAAGTAAGTCCAATACAGATTATATTATTATTATAGACGTTGAAAGATCTTGGAACTTAACAATTTATATTGTATAAAATATAGTAAAATGTTAATGAAAAAAATATGCACTTGTGTTTAAAATTTAAAATAACAATGTAATAATTGTATATAAGTATTGGTCTGAGGAAGCTATTGTGGGTTACATGCTGTAGCGATATGAATTTTGTTTGTTTCGTCAGTGAACTCGTTTTTCGTTAGAAACACCGATTCAAAAGTTTCATATAACAACTCTATTAGAAATTTGACACATGCGCTACATTTAAGTCATTTGTGAAATTTCTCAGTGTAGTTTTCGAGAAACTTACAACACGACCAGTAGAATTTCTGACAAAATCATGCTTTGTAGAACAAAGTGGATTTCAGTTGCTCCGTTACACTATTGCAACGAATGCATAACGACCACTGCAGTTTCCACATTATAATATGTTAATATTATTATAGGCAGGTACCTGTTATAATATAATTTTCGTTCTAAATTTGAAATTAAGTGTTCGAAACTATTAAATCGTCGTGTATCTAGTCGAAGGTAGACGCTTTATGCTCTATATTCGATATATTATTGTATCTAAAAGTGATTACAATTTATACAACAATACATTTAAAAAAAAATGGTTTTTAAATTTAATACTATTTTGAAGTTTATGGGGATTTCTTAAACTAATTACGTTATTTATAATTGGTAAATCGTTTAATTTTAACCAATACATTTATAAATATGACACAAAGTTAATATATTACTATTTTGGGCTATTGAGTATACCAACTGATATTTTATATTCAAATATTTTAAATTACGTCTTTATAAAAAAAGTTTTTTATAAAATTGTAAAGTTGTATTGCACACTTCATAACGTACAATTAGTATTAATCATTTAATGGTACATACCGTGTTACTATTAAATTTTTTTATTCGAGAATAAAATATCAACATTGTTTTCCAGTGTTTCAAAACAATGAACACTTCCCAGTTCCCACAATCTAGATTGCTATTGTTCAAAAATCGATGTTTACATAATGGACTCATTCAGTTTGTATAGACACTATATTGAAATATATTATTTTGTTTGTCTTCCGTGAAGTTTTATTTTTTAAATTTTCACAATTCTATGTGGAATGAAGGAGTAATTGGCTTTAAAACGATGTGTGAATTTTTCAAGAAAACACATTTTAGACTGTGTTTCCGTTTTTCAATTTCATTTTATACGTATATAATAATCATAACAACAATAAAAATAATATAAAATAAATAAAGTGAACGATGTAAAAATAAATTTCGTTACGATCAAGTGCTTAGTTTTTTTTAAGAAAAAAATTACATTTATAAATAAAACGATAAATATTTTTAAGTGATTCAAAAGTTGTTTGAAAAATGTCATGTTCGATTTTATTATGATATCACGACGTTAATAATTTTGACCATCAATGTTATTCTAATCAAAATTATATAGTTGAAAATATTGGTAATACTGAATTATAATTTTTGAACGGGTTGAAAATCAATAATATTCGTAAAATAGTGTAGGGTAGGTTAATTAGTTTTAATCCTATTTAATTAAAAAATAAATAAATAAACTTATGGTTTTATAAGGACTTCTATGGATAAACTTGAGTAGCTCCCGTAATATTAAGTGAGTTATAAATTATAATGAATCTTATATCTTACTTATTTTGGTTGCGCAATTATCAATGTTTAAAATTCTAACTTTGTATAAAGGCACTAGAATTAAAATTGAAACACAATAATTATGTAAACAATCTAAAAATTCCAGATCACTTTTGTCATTGCAATCCGAGTTAATAATAGTAAATATTTTAATTTTTTTACATTATAAATAAAATATTATATTATGGGCTCTCACTGTTTCATACGCACTTTGTCTCCTGGGCTTAATAACTTTGAATACATATTATAAGAATCATTTTTTAATTTTTAATTATATACCTAATTACTATCTTCGTCATCGCCATTAATCATTAGATACCCACTACTTTCTTAGTTTATAATCAGCTGAAATGCATTACCTACCTATAGTTGTTGTTATCTCCTGGTTATCAGAACATAATAATATGGTATACCTACATGGCTACATAATATTTTACCTAACCTGCTCTCATAACGACGTGTTTTGTCAACTCTGTTAGTACGTGTTTAAAAAGTCCTAGCCTATCCTTCTATGCTGTTGTATTAGAATAACGCCCTTGAGTGTTCTCGAGAGTATTAAAAAAAACAAAATATTATATTATATTAGGTGTGAAAGTAGGAAGTAATTTCAAAAGCATGTTATACAATAATTTTATCGGTCTAAAGCTTTAATAACATGACATGTGGTGAAATATCAATCGAGAGGTTACACTCGGTTACATTGTCCTTACTGTATGAAAATGTTTTAACTTTAAAGTTTAAAGTGATGAAATCTGTTGTGCGGTAAAATGACCGTCGTTTAAACTTTAAGCATTAATAATTCTACCGTATTGTAAAGTGAATATACAGTGAATAATTAATATTTTTCTTTTTTCTAGTGTGGTAGCTTATAAACTACATCTATGAAATTACGTATGTTATCTACTCGTAATATAATTGACACAAACGAAACACCTCTTCTACCGGCTTCGGAACGAAACAATACACAAACGTTTTATTTTCTTGCGCCGGCCATTTCTAATAAAAATACATCGATTTTTAATAAATACAACTTATCAAAAGTTCTGATGAACCTAGAAGTTTAATCATTAAAGTAATAAGAAAATACTAAATTTGGCGTTTCCTGTTACTATAGATTTAAACCCACTGTTTAATATCAGCTCAAACTTTTAAAAACTTATTCGTTAGGTATGCATATTTTTTAATGAATTACAAAAGAAATTGAATAGGTATTATAGAACGATTCCTCCAATTATAATAATATAATTTTTTTTTCAGGAAATTTATTATTGCCAACGTTAGCCACTCGAAAATATGGTTTTTGGCTTTTTTTTTATTTGTAAATTAAATTTTGCATAGTAATAAATAGTAATATATTTTTTAGGTATCAAGTTTCATTGGTAAATAAAAATAGTTGATAAGTTTTCGTTTGAATACATAGACCGTTGCCATTTCAAGTTTAATCATTTGACTAATCCTTTAGGCCATTTACTTTGTATAGAGTTTATACATCACACACATTGAACATACCTAGTTGAAAATTAATAATACAAATACATCTCAATATTTCAGATATTTTTTTTTAAATTAAGAACCCATTTATTATTTTTTATGCATATATTTGGTAATTTTTTTATCATATTATTTGCATGCATAGTTTTGTGTTTTTAAATGTTTTTAATCCTAGACTTGTTACATCAGGTTGAGATTATCCCCAGTTTAACTTGGTGTGTAATGTTAGGCGTCGTCTTTTTCTCTAAAAAATAATGTATGTATAAATGGGTGTTCAAATTTCAGTTGATACTTTTTTACAAACAAGTCACATAATTAAATTATTTTTCGAAAATAATCATAAACAACATAATATTGTACGTAACTATCGAACATAGTTTTGTATGTATTTCATTTGAGACTTTAGTAAAAATAACGTGCCTCATAAAGAAATAAGTTTTTATTAAGTCGAAAACGTATTTGATTTTATCCCTGACAAAGATGAGGTACCTATGTGTTGAACATAAAGTCTTGCGGTTCAGTGACTCGTAGTTTCGCAATAAATAAAATGTGTAAGTGTGTAAATATATTAGACGAAAAAAAGGTTTGTCAGTCCTATTATAGTTTCTAGGATCAGAGAATAAATAAAAGTATTCTCCAGTTCAACGTTGTTCTTAATAGGTATTATTTTATTACAGTTGTCAGTTTGTCACGAAACGATTTTTACGGAAAAGGTAGATGTATATTACTATATTTCATAGCCATTTTATATTATGAATAATGGTTGACAATTTTCCAACAAATACCACCACCAAACTACCGTGTATTCGTATTAGCAGTGACTGATGAAGTGAATATAATTTTCCGACAAAAACATCTGACTACCATATAATTGTACTCTATGCACAATATTTCGAGTTGGGTTTTGTTGTTTAAAATTAGTGCAGATCATTCAAGATTTGCACCCAAATTAACCATACTCCTTCTAAGAAAACTTTAAACTAACCCGAATGGTTTCCAGTGAGTCTACTTCTATAAATGTGTAACGGCCAAATTAACCACAACCCAATGTGTTACACCTAAATAAATTATCAGATGACGCTGCACACCATCAATCTATGTTTATCGAACAGTCATTGTTATACAAGAAAAAAAATGATTTGTATACTATGTTTTTTAAAAATAGAAACTAAATATTTTGGAAACAATAAATGATTATTAGTTACAGTTTATGAAAGTTTTAATATTTTTTTAATAAGTATAGAGTTAATAGCACATATTGTATTTAAGTGTTGTAATATATTTTGTTTGATTTTAAAAATAGGAAAATTTAGAATTTTGGTGACGTAGTGGTGTAATAGTTCAGTGACTTCAAGAATTCAGACTTGAGTTTTTTTTAAATGTTATTATATCAAAAGACATGGGTGAGGGTCGAGTGTGCAATTTCTTGAAAGACGACCAGAATACCATCGACTGTTAATATTTATTTATTTATTGGAAGATTAACGTCAAACGACAGTTAACAGCGTAGCAAAGAAATATAATACATTTAAATACCCGCTTAAGATAAACAGAAGTAAAAGAATACATAGATACGCGGGTATAAAATATAAAAATACAAGCTCTGAGTATGTGAATAAGGGGTTGGTCACGGCAGTACGAAGTGGTGTGATTAGATATAGAAAAAATAAGCTGATTTCATGTAAAATATGAAGAAAATCCCAAAGAGAATCTTTCTAGAAAATTGGGAGACATCTTGCAGATACCCATTTTAAAGAGAACTGACAAAATTACTGTCAATCCGCTACATAATTGTGTTACGAGGAGAGAGATTTCATTTGTAGGACGTCACAGATAAGCGAATAGTCGCGATGGGTAGCTTGGATATTAAGAATATAAGAAGCGTGTTATGACTTATGATAAATACCTATTTTAACTTGTTCTATAGGTGAAGTTGGTAGTACGCAAGGAAAGGGTGCCATACAACCACAACATATTATTCTGGTCAGAGTAATTTATCAGTTTATGTATACACGTATATAGTTTAGTCCAAATCGATATGCTACATTACCTCCAAGAGATCCGTCCATCACTCCCCTTAAAATAGCAGATCCGACTGAAAGCGCTGGTTGACGATGCTACGTTAGTATAATAATAATATATTTTACCGTTTACTGTACGCTACTATTATATCTGATGTAAATATCACAATCTCGCTGTTACACACAAATACAGACGTAATGTTTGGCAGGGACGCGTCTCGGCAAGTCGGATGCAAACAAATAAAGCGTCCGGGATAAAACGGTCGTGGTATAGGTATAAAGCCAACCGAAACAGACACGTGTCTACAGGGACCAACTCAACATTTAACCGAGTAGGTATACATCACAATATTATATTATGACGCCCTAGAGTATCGCCGTTTAGTCGTATAATATCCGTGCGCGGGTGTACATTTTTACGACCACGTGCGGATTCATATCGGTTGAAAGATAAAAACGATAATGATAACGGAGTTGAAATGGGCGTACCGACAGTTCATTTTTTTTTTGCTTTTTTACCTAAAGAGATATACCCGTTTATTAATAATATAATAGGTTGCTGGTACCTAATTACTGAAATTATAGGCTTACGGTAACTAAACACTGAAATTAAATAGGTTCAAAATATTTCAAAAGCAAAAGGTGACGAGGAGGTTGATTCGTCTTATATAAATTAACATTGGGGTGGTTTACGATATTGTTATATTATTAAGTACGCGTTATATTAAGGTATACCTATACGATGTCATAATAATAATATCACACTGGCGCGCCCTATTTTTCGTACCTATATTATTATTATGTTGGAGAACGCCTAAAAACGTAGGTATACCGTCTTCGCAGGGGTGGTTCATCGAGACGGATTAACCGAGACGATTCGTCTTCTCTTCGCAGAAGTTCGCTTTAATTGGTTTCATTTTATTATTATATATACAAACGTAACACTTTAACTAATCGGTGCAATTACGATTCGTGCGCCGTTCCAGATTACGATTATTAATACAAGAAATTATTATACACGCACTCGCGATACGGAACGACAATAATATTAGTAACTGAGTAGAATATTGTTCGGTTGCTAAAGTACTCGGCGTGTGGACAACGGACGGAAATCTGCCGTGGTTCGAATATTATGTATAGTTGTAACGTAGCATTCGAGATTCAAATACATACTTATTGCCTACATTATATTATTGTGATATACGTGTTGGTAAATATTTGTAGTCAATGCGAATTAATTATTTCGAGAACAGAGCGTGGCATCATCTTCGTAATAACTATCGTTACTTATAGGCTATAGTATGATTTTTTTGTTTATTAAATAAGCAAACTGTTCACAACGTCGTTCAAATATAATTGAAATATATGTAAATAAATCTACGAACAAAATAATTGAAAGTCATTCCGAAAAATATTAGGTGTTAGGTAAGGCGGTTAAACATTTCAAACACGCATTGTAATAATATATGTAATGATCGGCTGGTTGTGTATGATAATAATATTACCTACAACCTACCTACATATTTTTTTTTTGTATATATTATGCAATATAAAATTCTGCAATAAACGGGCGCACGCATTTCATTCTTTTTTTTTTTCTATATCGAAACGCACGGCGATTGACGAGCACGCTATATAGTGGATTTTCCCCGGACATAATAATATTATATTCACACGCGACAGCAATTAGTTTTGCAGTTTTGCGTTAGTACATATATACCTATGTATGATATGCGTTTGGAATTCGAGTGTTTTAGCTTTGCGGGCGCAACGCGATGGTTATCGTTGAAGGGTGCCGCGACGAATTGAAATCGATCGATTCCCAGAGTGGGGAGGAGAAATAATAATAAAAAAAAAAAATTTGATGGGACGTAACAAATGGTATTTTGCTCGGTGCGAAAATACTGTTTCAGCGATCTGTGGGAGAGCCTATAATTGAAAACCAGGTTTTTGTTCGCTTTCTGCGTTAACGAGGTGTTTATTGAGTGTTTAGGCCACGGCGCACAACGGTTTTCAGGCACGATTTTGCATTAAGCTTTTGCTGACCATTATAGGTACCTATGTGGGGGCTGAAGTACATAAAATAATAATATATTATAGTCCATTAATATCGTCGACTATTATTGTCCTTTATACTCACTCGTGTTGTGCTCGCAGTTGTATTTCTCCATGACGCACTTGTTGCCGAAGCTCAAGTTCACTTTGGCCCCGTCGGATCCACAAATCGGGTTGTAATCGTCTGGGCACTCGGACTTGCATTTACGGGCTGGCGACAGCGTGGTCGTCGTGCTGGTCGTCTTCATCTTGTGGCTAGTGCCTATCTTCTTGTCACCGGCTGGACTGCCATTGACTGACACCAACGCGACGGTCAGACCTATACAAAATTATATTGTGCAGATAACTGTTGTTATTTTTGTATGATTATTGGATGGGTTATTAGGTTGTGTGTGTGTGTGTGTGTGTGTGTGTGTATGTTAGTTTTACCAATAGGTTCCTGTAAAGTATTCGTCGTTTAAATATCTCTTAACATTTTTTAGGGCATAGCATTAGTACACTATTGGAAAACTAACTGACAACATTGCATCAATATATATTTATGATTACTGCCCAGTTAAGCTGTACTACGACGTTATTTGTGCGAGGTTAATCGATAAGTCTTTTCCAAAGATTGTTGTAGGAGAGAGTATAAGACACGCTTTTGATGTTCATAAAAAAAAATAAAATGAAAATCCGGTACGTTTAAATTGTTATTGGCGTTAAATTATTGGTGTTTTTTTAGAATTTTGTATTTTTCTAAGACACGTTGTGACACGTATAAATACATGTTTCTATCCGGAACCTAACTTTAAGGGAATAATGCACTATATAATCACATTATGCATTATGTTATTATGAGTTATGTAACCACTTACATTTTATGAATAGCTGTCATGGAGCTGGAACCATTGAACAATTGATACATAGTACAAGACAATTACAGTATTTTTCAGTTTAGAGAACAAGAAGTGAAAAAGTCTTTCAAACATTAGATAAATTATGATACATTATAAATGTGAAACTATGGCTGGAAAAATGTCACATCGTAATTATTGTATTATCAATATAAGAGATTGTATTTAGGGAAAGATTAGTGACAAACTAATTATAATTACTTGAATTGGAAAAAAATTAATTCGCTTCACTACAAAATAGAGAAATTAAAATGGTTCTATATCAAAACAATTGAAGTTGTTATTTTATTTAGACTAAACATGCATTTCAAAACCATATTTACTATCTGGATTAACGAGCGTTATGAAAAAAAAAACAATAAAGTAATCTTATGTATTGTCATAATAAACACACTGCAGAGTTTCACATTGGTAACATAAAATGAAATAAAATATTGCATAGCACGGCCGCGTTTATTAAATTATTTGAATATCGACTCGTGTAGTCCTGTCATTGTCGCTATCTAAGACTAAGGTTAATAGTAGTATAAGATGTCATATTATACAACAATACTCGTCGTATAGCGATATATTATTTTGTATTTTCATCACTATTGCGTTACTTTCAAATATGATTTTAATATATTATATACCTACATAATATTATTATTCAGTGAAGAAAAAAGTTGCTCAATTTTTGTCACTTTTGAGTTAATAGTTAATACCAGCATATTGTGATAGAACATGATTCTCTTATCTCTCGCAAAATGTGTAGTAAATTATAAATTTTCATACGCTCGGTCCCGAAAAAAATTATTTGTTTGTTATGAAGTTTCGTTTTTGAATATTATTAACTTTTGTTTTTTATCAAACTGATACTATCTATGCGTGTGACTATAAAATAATAAGATGCGAAAGTGATGTACTGGTTTAGTGTCTTTAGACTCGAAATTATTTCTGAACACGCCTGTCGTCTGACTAAAAAATATATTTAATTATATTGGGAAAAAAAAGTATGTAAGTCATTGCCTATTTTCTTTTAACAGTAGGTATATTGAGTATAACAATATGGTTGGTTATTATCAAAAAATAGTGTTCAGTGGCTCCCCAAATTTATTTGGTTCACGCCTCCCCAAAAATAAAAAATATTCCTTCACCTACAATAAATAATATTAAATTAACGAGCAGGAGAAAACTATTTTATATTTTTTATTTTATTCAATTATAATTATGATCCAATAATGATTCAAAGAGATAAGATAAGAGTAACTTTACAACGATATAGTAGAGCATAAACAGTATAAAAATAAGCGTATTTATATGTATTTACTCCACGTCGCGCCACCCCGCTTCCATGGGTAAGAATTGCGCGTCGCACAGCGTGGGTTAACACAATATATTATACACAACCACTGGGTGATCGTATAAATAATATCTTAGGTCTTGGGTCACACATTGAGCAAAATATTAAGTTTAAAAAAAATCGAACAAAAAAATGTATAATATGTCTAATTATGTATTACTTTTTAGTGATAAGTGAAAACTCTATTTTTATATGCTAAATGTACAAACTATAAGCATGTGGAATATAATTTAGTACCTACTATATAATTGCAAATCATTTTGGTAAATTAATTGTGTTTGTTTAATTTAATTATGGAACCCAATATTATCTTTAGCAAAGAGTTCGAATGTTCAATATCATAATTATATAGATTTTTGTTGTCTGTCGAGGGCTTAAAGCCAAACAGAAATAAAATTTGATATGATAGAACGTAGATGAGTACTTACAACCATGATCCTAAACACAGGTATTATCTTAAGAAAGTTATTAAAAAAACCGCTGACATTTATAATTTAAAATTCAATAAGGCTCAAAGTACAAACATAAACGGAAGAATGAAATAACTGATAGTATAATATTATGTACTGTGTTAGTGTATTATTGTAGTCACCAGGTCCTATATAATTATCATGTCAGAAAGGAACCTTATTAACAATTAGTCTTAGTTCAAAGGCGAAACATTTTTTAATTTAATATGTTTCGCGATATGGACTAAAACATAGGTATAAGGTATAACTAATACACACTTAGCTGCCTATAATAGACGGATTGAACACTATTTATACTTTCATACCGAAATATCTCGATTAATTAAACTATATTGTCTTCAATGTTTTCAGCAGCTGAATGTGTTGAAATTAAAATACATAATATCGTGCTGTCAACAAAATGTAATCTAACACGGTGAAGTTCTTTTAACATGGTGAAAACTTTTTACATCACTCACACACACTGAGTAGGGTATAAATGTTTTTTTTTTAATTTGTATTTTGTTCCAAGAGTTTATAACCCGTTGAAAGTTGCACGTGTGAATTTATTATACTATATTATATTGTAATTTGTAGTTGTAAATTTAAAATTGAAATCGATCTAACACGAAAACGTTTCATACCTATATAAGCAATATTATGCATTTCATTTCTGAGTGAAACTTCTCGTTTCTAGCGGTCTAGTTAATATGGTACAATAGGTAACTATACTATTGTTGATAATAATAATAATAATAATAATACAAATGATATCGACTTACCTACTATCAAGACTAGCGTTAAAGATTTCATGATGTATGTTTGCGTTGTTTATACGTCTTGTCTATGATTATCGTGCACTTAGCGGGACCAAACGTTTTGTTCGCCGGACGACGTAGTGCAGCTCTCTTATATAGACGGTTCTCCTACCCATAAATGTATTACTTTATTTTATTTTTCCTGTTGACCGACCGACGTGAGAAAGGTCATACCTATATTGTACTTGCCGCTACAATATAATTGGTCGTCCCTCCACCGCCGTCGCGGCTTCTGTCCATCAATTATGTAACAAAACTGCAATGCATACACATTATTATGTTTATATACAAAGGATGTGCTTTGTGTGTGTTTGTGTTTGTTTTTTTTTTATCTCGTTCGTCTGTCTACTAGGCAAATGCGTTTTGGAAATGATTTGTGTTCGTCACGATGTGAATATTGTGGCACGCTTCGTTAAAAATGACTTTGACCCGTCGCAAGGTTATGCCAATAAATTTATCGTCCGAGACGGGTTCCGTATGCGTACATCACGACGTCGTCGAGGAGTCTTTGTTCGAAAACAATATTAACAATACGTTCGTCTCGAATAAAATGCATTGGCGCGTGGATCGGGTACAAGCAATGCTCGTTTTTACAAAAACTTTGTAAGCGAATTAGGATTTTCTTCACAGCAAAGGTGCCTAATATTATTATAGTATCAAGTGATTCACAGAAGTACAGCATTTTAAAAATAATACAGTAAAGTGATTATTGGAACATCGAATAGAATGGAGATTATAATGAATAACCAATCACTAATCAGTAATCAGTCATATTTTCGTTTTTGTACTCCACTCCATTTTCTTTATCCGCCGTACGTCATACTCTGGTTCGGAATCGATACAATTGCGACCAAACTTAAAATAAATGTACATCAAATAAATCTGAACAACTTCTGCAGCAGTGTAGCTTGTATAATAATATAGTGGTAGTATAGTACCCAGTTAAGGCAAGATAATGATTTCACTAATGATTGTAAATTTTGATTTATAAAAACAAAAATTCGTAACTTTATAAAAATAAAAATGAATAGTCAATCTTATTATACTGCCAATTTAATCGCTTTGATATCATATTAAAAAATTATAATGGACAATGTACAACATGGCAATAAGTCGTATACCTTATGATAGTGTTGCAGTTGTATTGTATTCATAAGGGGTGAACGCAGTGGCGTGCCTACTTGTGATAGTGGGGGGAGGCAGGGAATTATGTTCAGTTACACAGTATTCCGTCACATTTTTACTTAAATATCATACGTCAGGGTTGTCCGACCCGCGGTCCTCAAAGCCTTTTTTATTGACCCTTCTTAGAATATAATATAATATTATGTAGTACATAATATATTTAATAACTATATAGCCGTCTGTATAGTCTATTCATGTGTCTCATAAGACATAGTTTAATATGTCTTGTGTGACACATGAATTGACCATGCATACGGGCATTAGTATTTCAAATGTATAAGTGTGATGAATTTAAAAAAAAAAAATAAGGCGGTGGGAGTTGGCGTGGCGGCAGTTGGTCATATTATACTCATATCGCCGACTAACAACGACATAATAATAATACATATTCTGAAGTATTCTATAATGTGAAAACATTATAATATTATAATATTATGTTTGTTATAAAATAAAATACGCACAAAAATATTATTTTTCTTTTAGCGGCCCCCCTAGTGTTTATAATATATGATGCTTAAATTGACCCACCAATCATAAACGTCAGACCACCTTGTCATAGTACGTCATGTATACGTATAAATTCGTTCCTACAGTGCTGGCTTTCGCCAATATGGGGTGACCTACAACCTCAGATCGTCATCGATACACCCACATCGGAGATTCGGGATTGGTAAAGTGGGTCCAAGGTGCGGTGTGAGTGATCGGCACGGTTTTGCGTACACACGTTCAAATAATGTTATGTATCGTTGGACTTTGAGAGCGAGGAGGTGGAATACAGAGGACCTTGATAAGAAAAAAAATCTGAAGTTCAAAGATTGGTTCGGAGGAAACCGAGTTAAACGAATTACACTGGTGTCATTGTTGTCGCCGTCGGCCGACCCTATATTGCATTGGGAATATAATTTAACCTATTACACGACCATTGTTGTTGAATTTTCTTTGCACGACCGCTTCTAAACTGCTCTTCAGACCGCCACCACCACCGCACTATTATACGAATTTCCAGACTCTCGTCGTCGTGATCCGTCCAATATTCTTCGTTTAACACAATTAAATTATTATTTACGTTCAACTTTATCTCACAAAAACTCAGTTGCTTTAAAAACAATTGCGTTTTATCACGTACGTATAAGTACTAAATAATTTATTATTGTGAGTAAAACAGTAGTTATCGTATTATGAGATGCAATATAATATTATTGTATTACGTCAACCATATATAAATAATCTTAAAATACAATATAACATTAAAACACAATAATTTGTGCTGTGATATTGGCGGTGAAAATATACATATTTATATAAAAATCAATCGTTTATCTATTTGTATCAGAAGCAGTCGTGAAATTTTGAAATCCCATCATGCGCGAGTAATGCGTTGGGTCGTCGTCACGCAAGTCCCGATGTAGCTGAATTCGGTGACTGTAAAACAAAACAAACGTAATAATATTACACCATACAGCATTTTAAAATAATAATATTATAACAACACTATAATAATATTATAATCACGAATAATATTAGTATAAAGTTATAATAATATTTTTAAGCAAACATTTGCTGTCTGGGTTATGGCGTATTGACATTATTTAATTGCATGTATAAGACATGATATTTTGTATATTATTAATTTACGTTCGTAAGTATTATAGCGTGAATTGTGTACCTATAATAATGATCACATACATTTTGTTCAAATAAATAAACAAATATAATATAAGCTTTCCGAGAAATAAATTAATTTAGACGCAGTTCGGAATTTTTTTTCAGAAAATCGTCTATATTAGAGTTACAAATTAAATGTATTACGAATGAATAATTTAAAATATTAGGGATTTCATGTTTGAGGAACTCGAGAATGGTTTATACATTAGTTCAATGGTTTATGTTTAACTATTAATTGAATCTCAAAAAAAATTGAAGTAAACTGAAAGTATAATACAATATTAATATATTATAGTGTATACTGTACACGCCTACTACAAAATAGCACACTTGTGTAATATAAATAAATAGATAAATAGTTTCCATCCCAAGCAAGTATAATAAAATAAAAAATATTATAGTTACTTAAGTTGGTTTGATTGATCGAGTTACAAATAAAAGAACAATACTTACTTATACCGCAGTTGGCGACACAATCCAAAAATCTTCTGTTTTGGTATGTTTGAGAATCACTCCCACAGACGGGATTGTATTCGTTTGTAATCCTTTCCCTGCAGGTCGCATTGCACATGTTTCTCTGTTCTTCACTTGCCTCATCACTGTTTGACGAAGTCGTGCTGGTTTGCACTGGATTTTGATTGGTGGTCGGCTGTGTAGGTGGTCTGTTACCTTGATTGGTGATCGGCTGTGTAGGTGGTCTGTTTTCTTGATTGTTTTGTCCTTGATTATTACCATTGGTACCCCATTGGTTTTGACCCTGATTATTACCGTTGGTGCCCCATTGATTTTGACCCTGATTATTACCGTTCGTACCCCATTGATTTTGACCCTGATTATTACCGTTCGTACCCCATTGGTTTTGACCCTGATTATTACCGTTGGTGCCCCATTGATTTTGACCCTGATTATTACCGTTCGTACCCCATTGGTTTTGACCCTGGTTATTACCGTTGGTACTCCATTGGTTTTGATTACCAAAGTTCTGTTGTTGGTTAGGTCTTTGATTGGACCATTGGCCTTGGTTTCCACCAGATGGTCGGTTATTACCTTGGGGTTCAAGCCCAGCAAATGGATCTTCGTCGTTTGGCATCGGTGGTCTCGGACGACGGTTTCCTTGTCTTATAGTTCTTCTGGATGGCGGTCGTTCATTTTCAAAGTTCCACGATGAATGTCGATGTCCTGAACTCAGTGATTCGGGAAATACGACATCGTCTGCCGGTACTTTACCGTAAACGGATAAAGTCGTCAGTCCAAAACATACTAAAAATTGATAATTCTTTAATTAAAATTATACGACTATATAACATACTTAATATATTATAAAGGTTAACTGGTTTAAGGTATGATCACGGATATCTACTAATAGTAGATAACCATGGTTATGATTCAGGTACCAATATAATATTATATTATCAGTTTAGAGTTTTTTTCTCTCATATGGCAATCTAGAATTGTATTAGCTCATGTGCCATCCACCGATTTAAATAATAATTAATAAACATCAATAATGTAGTAATACCAAAAGCATGCCAAAAGTGGTTTTAAATATAGTAAATATACCTATTAGGCAATTTATATTTAGGTACCTAATCAATCGGTACCTGAATATACCACCGAAATTCCGCATATGAATATTTAATAAATATAGGTAGTATTTGCTTGAACTAAAGAAGTGATAATTACATACTCGTTAATCAAGTTCAAGTATAAAAAACAACTGAAGTAAATAATTCGCATGGATTGAAAAAAATGTGTCTTAGGTACTCGTATTTTATAATTGTTATTAAGTTTTATAATAGGTACATTTTTTTAGTATCAAATTATCGGCAAGTTAATTGCGTTCAAGAAATCTCCATATAAGTAAAAATATAATATATTTTTATTTTTAAATGTTAGTCGGATGACGTATCAAATAGACAGTATGTTTGACGTCAATTGTTTTTATGTTTTAATACGCCTACTCAATTTCATTTAATATAAATTATACTATTATGTCAAATACATAATATAATAAAATATATTGAATTACAGTTTATCTAAATTATAAACATAACATGTTCTGAACATCTGAACACCATTAACAGTATAATGGGTATTCGTTTAACAAAAAAAAAAATCTAGTCATTTAAATACTATTAATATTTATATTGATAATATTTGTAAATATTTTTTTGTTTACCACATGGCACTTCAAGACAAAAGTTCAACTATAATATATTTCAAGTGCATTATTTTTACATACTGTTTTTGGAACTCGGGCCACTCAATCGCTAAGTGCAGAAGCTTGTTTAATATGTATGTGTAATTAACAAGTTTGTACGAAGTATTGAGGGGCTTTCATTAATGATATTGGTAGGTATCTAGTTTTATGGAAATTGCCTGCGAATACATGTTTTGTACGTTATGGATTTATGTGAACGGACCTTTAATTTTTTTTTTGTACTTATCCATAATATTATAATTTTAAGAGGTTATTCTTGAAATTTTATACAAACATATTAATCAATAATTGAATAGTAGATTCTTTGTTCTTGACCTTCAGTATCTCTAAAAATTATTTTTTTTTTTTTTAATCATGAAATACAGTCATTTTTTTGTAATAATGACTGAAAATAACCTTGTGTACACTTGACACGTTTGATGTTTGTCGAGGTTTGATAATCATAATAATTATTATAATAATCATAGAAATAATTATCACGTTCATTAGTATAATATCGAACTAAACAATTACTCATTGTAAATATTTCTAAACTAGGGCTACTGAATTGGTAAACCTGATGGAGTTGTGACAGTTTTTAAAAACGCGTTTTTTTTTTAAAACCTTTATTTTTTATAAGCTCCTCTCACTTGGACGTTACTTTGCTACCTACCTATATATATATTTTTAATATTAATTTTTATTTTGTTATTAAGTATTAATATCGTTAAATATAATTAAACGGTTTTACCTATAATTATTTAATATTAGTGATTATAGTTCATAGGTTTGTAGATTCGAACGGCACTTAACAAATATTTGGTGTTTATAATTTATAATGTAGGTACTTTATTCGTAATTTCTCATGGACTGCAATTGTCTAGAAAGTTTGGAAAAGTTTAATTCATATATCTCAGGGAAAAACGTTGGAAACTTTCTAGACACTCAATACAGGATTTTCGATTATGCAGTCTATTTTTATTTTTACGCCTTGTCTTTTTTTTATATATATATAAGTTATTAAATTATCATTTATAAGATATTTTAATGATGTATTTTTTATTATTTGTATACTTAATCGTTAAAGACTATTATTTTTAGAATTTTAACTAAAAACCCTAATGAATATAGCCAAAAAATAGCTGCAGTCATTTTTATTTTGCGAATTCACCAGTTACATTTTATTTTCTTTGAAAGAAATCAATGAAAATTATTCGTTTGGAAAATCATAATAATATCACATCTTTGAAAAAATCATCAACTACAGAGAATACAAATAATTAGGTATTGAGATATTTTCAATTTATGACAGATCTTGAAAACAGCTACAATTGTATAGTCAATAGGTTTCCTCCCTTCCCATATTATTATCATCTAAAATATTGGCATCGGCGAGCGACTGCAGTGTACGGCTGTGAATTCACTGACACTCCCCTCTTATATTAAATTACTTTTTCTATAAAGCTATACGAGTATTCGACCGAAGTAAATGATATTAATTTAATGTTAATTTAATGCGATTATAATATTATTATTTGTCTCCAATGAGTACGTTTTCTCAAAATTTAAATTAAACTGAAATGCATTTATACTCAATTTTAAATTGTTATAATATTGTGATATTGGCTTATTTATAAAAAAAAAGCTACATTACTAATACTCTAACTCTACCAGTGTTGGATCATATTATTTAAATATGACTGATGTCTGATAGAAAGCTATTGATAGATAACGTTTAAACGTTTAATACATTTACATAATAATACATCAGTATTGTATAAATAATGATATTTAATAATAATAAGTACGTTAGAATACATAAGTTAGGATGTTATTATTTTGAAAAAATATCATAATGTTTTGTTTCAACGTTTCACACGAGTACAAAGTGTTAGTCAACCTATTCTATTTATTTATTTTTGATGAATTTTCGACCGATTGCATTGCTGACCGTGTGTAGAACATTGTTGTTCTATCGTAAGTGACGGATATAATATATATAACTTGTAATCGAATAAATTGAATTCATAGGTAAGTAATGTTCGAAAATTATTTTGAAAATCGATGTAATATTAATATATTATTATGATGTTATATTGTCATTTACAGCTAGGATATACCGGAAATATATTGAAAATGTTAACACCAAACAAAACGTTTCGATCTAAATATGTAGGTATACTTATATCGAACACTTACTGCAGTCTTTTCGTCAAAAATACACGTCATCGTGTTAATAAAGCGAGAACCCTCGTTTGTAAGATTTTAGGTATTACCCATTAATCCCAAGAAAGGGATCCACTGATTCCGCCCATATGTAGTATTGATTCCGAGCACAGTGGTGGTTTTAAAACAACCCTTCGATTCCACCACCTTATCTGTGGCCATCAAGCCTTAACTTTGTAAATTAATCAAAAAATACATTTGCATTCAAATTATTAAGGTATATTGTGTTTAAACATTAATTATTGTTAAAATATTATTAAAAATTCGACAGTAGTCAGTGACATGTGATGATGAATTTGAATTTTCTGACTAGCTTAGGACAATATATATCAAAGTCAAGCCTACGCGTCGTTATTTTCACTAAAATATCCAGAATATAGTGATGAGCAAACAAGAAATATTAAAAGTCAGTATTGTCGATAAATTTATATTATATTATAATTCGTAGAATAGGTAATAGTTATATAATATATTATAAAGCTATATGTATAAATAAAATAAAACAGTATATTACTATACTATTACCAATAATGTGAATCTAAAAACGATTGAAGAAATTACGATTTGCTAGTTTGGTTTGGCAAGTTTATATTTTCCTCATGTTCACTTATTTCTTGTTCGACGAGTAGGTAATTTTTTTGGTAAAAAAAATAACAATTGCTCAACCTTGAGTTATTTAAATGGCTAAATGTACATCTCCAAGTTTACGGAATCGATAGGTCGTTTTAAATCTACCCGTACTGGCGACAACGATGTTCCTTTTTTTCTGATAAAAAGAGTTCCAGTAGAATCAATGATATACCGTGAACCAAAAATTGTATAGATTAATTTGTTTGGTCATTGTATTTTAATATACATGTTATATTATTTATATTTTACAATTTATATGAAGCATATTTTACTGTGTTATGTATAATATCAAAAAATAATTTTTAAGATACATTTTCAATTAACTGTTGAAGAATAATTGTTACAAAAACTCGCATTTTGTTTATGTACATCTCAATCGTGTTGATTTTAAATAATATCATAAAAGAAAAATGTGTTCAATATTATATTTTAGTCACCTATATTATGATAATAATATATTCTAGTTGGATGTTCTAGTAACGACATTGCGAATAAAATCAATAGGGCACTAATGTTCTATGAACAATGCACTTAGCGATCGAATGCCGCACCCTGTAGGTACTCGTATAATTAGTATTAATGACAGATAATGATAATAACGTTTTCTAAATAATATTATGAATACACGGATGAATCACATTTTTATACGTAAATGAATAAATAATAATCATTATGTACCATAATATCATATTAAACCCAGATCAGAGAAAATATTATGCTTCCGGATTCACTGTTGACAGCATTCAACCAGGACCCCAACTCAATTGCCACTGCAATCAAATTAACCATCACCGCCAATCTTCTCAACATGATTTAACATTAGGTACTATCTTATTGTATTTTCGACCAGTGTTTAAGTTTATTATTATTATTATCATCTGTACATCATTATAATAAATAATAAATAATCACCCAATGGCCGTGTCGCCGAGGGCTTCATCAATAATTTAAAAAAAAAAATCATAATACAACATTTATACCTATAATAGGTAGATAATATAGATATTATAATGTTAAAACAATATTCGTTTGGGAAGTTAATACTACGATTAAGTATAAAATATGATTGCAAAGGTACAACAAACAAAATACCGTAGAAAACCCTGCCACTGAATCACCCCTGAATACCACCACTGTTATAAAACTGTTTTTAATATGAATCGTATTAATTACTTATCTACTTACGGAATAATACGACGTACAGTCGACACACCGACATCGTTGTTGTTAGCTGTTCGATCACGAATTTACACTGAGACGATCTCGCGATCGTCCCATATGACGCCACTATTATCGTGATAATATTATTATTATTATTATGGTCACAAGATATACGCTACCAATGTATAAAAACCATTAAAATCTGTTAATTTACACGACTGCGGCACGAAACCGGTTTTGCATTAAAGGTTGTTGTTTTCGTATTCGTGCAGATTGTGCAAACGGAAAACCTGTGTTCTGAGTAAACAGAAATCAAATCAATTATTATTTGTGTATAATAATGTAGGTAATATTATACATATTTTATACCATAACCATTAACCATATTATCATATTACAATCCGACGAGAATTAAACATGGTCTCTGCGCTCACTTGGATGACGTATCCGCATGTACCTAACCAGGTACCTACCATGTACATTTAATACGTTTGGCCTCTGGCGAACACATATATAATTTATTATACAAACAAAATAATTATGAAAATCGTATATTTTTTTACTAGGTATCACTGAATATGAATGGAAATAAAAATTATGATACATTTGAAAAAAAGACATGCATAAAAATGATTTAAGAGTTTAATCAAAACCGATTAAAATCTATACTAATAATGAATTGTTAGTATTTATAGTGATTTTATTTTTTCTGTATTTATAGTTGAATATATTTATTTGAAATAAAATTGAAAAATCAATTCACTAACTTAAAATTCACCTAAGTTCCTAAGTTAATCTAAACGAACGGTAAAAATAAAATAAAATAAATGAGTCCAAATAAGTGTAAACAATATAGGAATGTCTAGAAAATATTTTTGTTTATGTGTGTTGAATTTCATTAAATATAATTTGTATAATGTCTTATACATTTTTAATGGTGAAAAAATTGTTAGTATGGTACACGATTTAAGATAGAGAAATAATAAATTATTGCATTCAAAGAATATTTCTGTGGAGACCTTGGCTTACAAAAAATGTTAAAAATGGGATTTTTTTATGTTATTTTGCATTTAGGATAGTTAAAAAATAAAATAGAAAACTTGTTGAGAAATAATATTGAAAATGATCTCTTTAAAATAACTACACGCTTGATTGCATATTTTCTGATCCATACACACAAAAAAAATTAAATACTATTTTTCACGAACGAGTGGTTCCAACCTAAGACCATCCGTAAATACTGAAATAGAAAACTTCAACAATTTCAATATCACATATTATTTACGTAACGTTCCGTGTCGTCAGTGGCGTATTTACGGTGGGGGGGGGTCCATGGGGTCCGGATCTCTCCCATTGACTCGTGTCTCGTACATGTTAAATTTTGTGTTTTTACAAAATTAAGAAAAACAAATTTTATAATACGGTACGAGGGATTTTGTAAAAACTTTTCGTCGCCTCAATTGTTAAAATTTTCAATAAATATTTTTTTTTTGTTATAAATTTACATTGCCAGTATTACATTGTGATTTTGGGCAAGCGCAGTATTTACATTGGCACAGAAAATCTCAAAATCCCCGTTTGAGCAACTCCCTGGGTGAGGCTAAAAGGGTGAAAAATTTTTTACGACTTATTTTCGTACCTACCAAATGTACAAAAAAAATGTTATCCGAATCGGTCGAGCCGTTACGGAGGAGTTCGTACATTAAAACCGTGCACGAGATTTTTATATATTAAATGATTAAAAACTCAACAATTTTACATGGACTTATGGAGCTCTCTACAGCTCTGTGTTCCGAAAATGATCTGGACCCTCCCCATAAAAAATTCCTAAATTGTGTTTATCACAGTGTTTACATACCTTTTAAGTCATAACAATTCTGACGAGATTCGATATAGTATGGTGGCAGAAGATTTTTACATTAATATAATGTATGAACCGCGAAACATGGACGACCTCAAGGTCAGTAGTGACTATAGTGTTTATATTATAAAACGGCTTGTTAATTTTTTTTAATAACAATATACGCCATATAAATGTATAAAATATGTTTCCTACTTAAACATATTATACTTTCCTAATTGCTTATAATATAAATATATGTCTTGGCAAACTTCTATATTTAAATTTTTTGCGTCCCATTCGTAATATGAACTTAACCGAAAAATTCTTTGTACATATACTTTATTAATATTATTATTGATGCAGTTGGACCACGTGCGTGCGGCTCAAAATCATTTTCCTCCTGGCTATAGTGTATACAGGATTATCCATTATCTAAGTGTCTACACTTATTATTTCAAAAAGTTTCAATACTTATTTGAAAATATTTTTTTCCAATAATTTGATGTAATTTAAAAAAATACATTTATATATTTTTACTTTTTTTATCGTGATTATTTGTTTATCTTTTTGAATAAAATTATACTTTTTTTATTTCATATTTCGCAGCTGAATATTATTTAGGATATTTCCAACTATAAGCTATAAAGATACAATTTAACATGTAGTTCATTAGTTATATGTATTTAAAGTTTAGATGATCGGAGTTGATTGGTACGGGGAAATATTGTCCACTATAGTCACTACTCCGCTAATCTAGACTTAAAATGTTTATAAGTTAAATTATAATATTTTATAACTAATCAACTGCTTGGCCGAAAATTAATGTTTATAGATTTTTAAGTTTAAATACTCCAAATAATATTCTTCTTCGAAATATGAAATAAAAAAGCGGATAAGTGGATGTTGCTTTACTGTACAGTAGGCTACAAGCAGCTGTATAATGCCATAATGGTTGTATTAAATTTGAATTCAATTATATAATATCATAATATACAAAAAAAACCGATTCTGAGCGGAGACGGTTTGTCAGTCTGGTTATTTTATATTGTTATTATTTATTATAGCCTGTGGTTAGGTTAGGTTCATAATGGATCATCTGGTACAGGACGAATTTACTTTAATACTATTATTACAGATATGATTACTATGTGCATCGTATAAGAGGATGATAAATAAATAAAAACCTTAGCGTACCTAATTAATATGAAGTGTTAAGTGGATCGCCTATGTAGATACCTATAAAAGTATAAACATATTATTTTAAGCCTATCACCTATGTATTATAGATACAAATTACAAACGGTTTATTGTGTAAAATAAATATTAGGGCAGAAATATTGTTTTAATACAACTAGAAATCTAGATCAAATTAATATTGTATTTCAATATTTGTATTATTATGTCCTCGACAGTGAACCGAACAACACACTTTTCGCAGTCGCTTATTATAGTGTGTTATTTATATTATATAGTGAACTAGTGAAGAATACAACTGTCATGCTGATTTCGATAAATAATCGTGCACGCTCTTACGACAACACTAACCATAATAATAATAATATCTCATACTTGTTAAATCCATTAAACTTAAATTTTATAAAATTTTATATTATATTATAATGCTGGTTTGTTTAGGTTCCAAATCGTTGAAACCAAGATCCTTCTAAAATTTAATTTTAAATTTAAAACTATGCGTGCATGACTTGGTATTCGATATAAATCCCAACTAAAAATATTGACTTTAATATTATATACGCAACTGTTAGTTAAATATTATATTAATATTATTGTAACAATAAAATATTGTCCTACAATATTATACCATAGCAATAATTTTATCCGTATAGAAGCATCAACAAAATAAGAAATAAAAACTCGAAACGCAATTTTTAATCCTTACTTAAGATCTTGGGACATTTATTTCTTGATTAGTACAATAATTATAGAAAACTATTTATCTGGAATTTGTTTTTATTATTGTTATATTTAGGTGTCACCGTTGGCAGTGATCCTGCAATTGTCAATACGTTCAACATTAATTGCAATAATTTTCAGCCACTCTGTGATTCAATATCAACGTCCTTTGGCAACGACTTAGTTTAAAACTCTCCGCCACCAACGACGATGTCGATGACGGTTGATTCAACGTAGATAGTTCATGTACCGACCTGGAAATGAGTAATAATGAGGGTAAGGGTTAAATAGAAAGAAGAATTCTGATAATTAACAAGTAATTGTAAGTAATATGATAGAAAAAGTACGAAATAAATTGTTGCGTTTGTCAATGTTCAAAAAGGATAAAGGGGGGGTGAATTTCAGCTCCTAAATACTTTGCACGTGATCACTATAAAGATGCTATGGTTCAAATTTGAAGTTTCTAGCACCACAGAAAGATTTTTATTTTCATAACACACAATTTTTTTTTAACCCCCAGACATAAGACATATCATTGTAAATAATATTTCATCGTTTTTAAACCATCAACATAAAATCAATCATTAATAGTTTATTGTGTGGCAACTGGCAAGGGCGGAAAGTGAGCTATTTCAGTCGCTGGCGACGTGTGCGGCACGAGCCGTAGGCGAGGTCCGCATTTCATCGAAGACTGAAATTTCCTTCCCGCACGAGCCACACATACTATTTTTTGTCACGCCTCTGCGTTGTGCAGGGAATACGCCCTACACTTTTTGGGATTTCCACTTTACAGCCTGACCCTATTTGGGATTTCCATTTTACCACCCGGCACTAAGGGGATTTCCACTTTACCGTCCGCTGGACGGAAAAAGGTTGCTTTCGAACTCTTCAACCGTCATCGAAAACTAAAATTTCGGTGCGCGCTTGACAAAAAGGGTTTTTCAATCTTTTTTCAAAATACACCCCATATTGCACTTCTCGGTTGACTGTGTCAGTAGATTAAATAAAGTATATTTTGTATGTTGTATCGTTATATTATTGTTGGTCACTATAGATAGTCACAACGCAGTGTTGGGAAGGAACGCGTTCCTTAAGGAACGCGTTCCTGGAACGCGTTCCTTTTATAGGAACGAAGCTCGGAACGCGTTCCATTTAAAATATAGGAACGAGGAACGGGAACGAGTTCCTATTTTGAAGGAACTTGAACGAAAATTTCCGTTCCTCAAATAATGAAAAAATTTTAACACGTTGAGTGCCACAGTATATTTTATGAAGCGCATATAGTGTGTTTCCGCGCCAAAACTGAGCCGCGACGCCGTCGGTCGACTACGTGTCGTGTTCCGGGTCGTTTCCGGTTCCGCGCGCCAAATTAGTTCTTCTCAAACAAAACAAAATGTCAGTATAAAAATATTTTTTCAAATAAATTGAATTAAAAAAAAAAACAGATTGTTGTATCATACTATGTCCTATACTCCTATGGGCTATAAGCCTATAACCTATAGCATATCTCTATGTGTGGTGTATCGTGTATAGTACACACTATACACTGTATACTATACTACTATAGTAATATACATGTATAATATTATGCAATTATGCAATATGAATGTATATATATAAAGTTTCAAGTCTACGCTATACAACTTTTGAATTATAACAAAAAAAATCTAAGACAAATCATTTTTGTTAAAAATCGGTGCTCCTAGAAAGGAGTGAGTTAACCGATTTCAGTGGTGGTCAATGGTGTTTTTTGCGAAAAATTTTTAAGTCAGAAATAATCGGTTAACTCTCTCGGTTCGATTATTTCTGACTTAAAAATTGTTCGCAAAATACACCATTGACCACCACTCAAATTGCAAAAAAAGGAACATGAAGGAACGGGAACGCGTTCCTTTTTAAAAAGGAACGGGAACGCGTTCTTTTTTCGGGACAGGAAAGAGGAACGGGAACGAGTTCCTTTCTTACAGTAGGAACGAGGAACGGGAACGAGTTCCTTTTTAAAAGGAACTTTCCCAACACTGTCACAACGAATATTTTCTATATGAGGGATTTTCATGAAAACATATTACAGTACTTTCGGTTTTTTTAGACTCTCAAACTTTTCAGTTCATAGTTCACAAATGAAAATCATTAGTCAGTCAAGGTTTATGCCTATTTCATAATTTTTATTGCATATTTCTGTACGAATATTTTAAAACGTTATTGGTGCTAAATAATGCACTAAACCATATTATACATTTGTAAAATAAAATAAAAATGTCCTTTAGACTCATAAGTCATAATAGTATAATACTATTATATTTCTGTCGACCAATGTATTAAAATGAGGTGTATGTTTTCCCGGTATAAATTAAAACATTTTTTATATACAATTCAGTTTCTATATTAAAGCCTATATGTACTTACTACATACAGCAAAATTATTGTGCCATTGAATTTTTTTCAAAAAAAATCAAATGGTTGTTTCTAACAAACCACTGCAGTGTCTGACAAACTTATAATCTTAACCACTCTACATTACATCGAATAATAATTTTTTTTTCGTACTCTATTTGATTTTAATCTGTTTATATTTTGTATAATAAGCTTAAATGATTACATTACAATAAGGCTACTGTTAGAAGATATGGCGGAAAAGCCACCCACTGGTGAAACTCCTATAATTATATTTTAAATTTATTTTTATGCAGAACAATTTTCATGAAACGTAATGGCTTATTATCATTTAAAGCTCATGGGACATTGGGGGCATACATATATTTATTTACCCTTCACTTTTCTGCTCATCGAAACTTTCAACATTTATAGTTACTTGTTTTTATGTCTGTCAACAAATTCTTAGTTGTTAGACGATCTTTCTGCATCAGAGTATTATACTATTTAAGTACCTAAGTGTTTTCTGTTCTAATGAAAGTATAAAAACTTAACTGTCGATAAAATAAAAACTTATTAAACTTTTTATTTGTTCACTCTTTCAAAACTTAAACTGATTAAATAAATTTAGCACGTTAAATGGACCACTCTGTATTCCACCATTTACCATTAACGTATAATTGGACATGATGTTTTGCCACATCACGCGTATACCGGTACCATTGGAGCATTCAACTATAACCACGGTTAAAACGCGCTTGAGCAGTTTAACTATACGAGTTTAATTTTTGTCTTTGTAATATTACTGTATTTCTGAATTAGACGTACTAGTGATATTATTAGCATTAGTTAGGAGTTCACGCTTTCAAACATAATATACCTAGGTATACTAAACCATATACAAAATAATATGATAATGGTGTTGCAATCAATAAATCGGTTCTGAATTGGATTAAATACATATTTTATGACGAGTAGATAATTTTGAACAGTCGTAGGTACCTACTGTTTAAAAAATATAAGCGCATGACGATTCGTACACGTTATTGAAAACTATCGTACCATGATAAATGTGTTTTTTTTATAAACAATAATTGCGAGTACGCATTTGTTGTACAACAATATATTCAAGGTTCAACAATGTTTTTTGACTACGTTCTTTTGTAGGTTTATTAAACTAATTGTATTTAATATATGCAGTGATATATAATAGATATCTAAAGCCGTAAAGGTATTGTTAAATTTACATTAAATTAATTACATATTATTATACTATGCTAAATCGTTCGATGCCACAGTAATTGAGTCAGAGCATTCATTAAAACGGTTTGATTTATTGTAATGCGGGTAATAAAAAATGAAGTGTAACACAATATAAACTATAGTAGGGTCTACTGGTGTATGAGTACTGAATATTATATCAATGAAATATTTTGCTATTGTTGATAGCATTAATAATAATGACAGTTGATTTTTATCACAGCCGAAAGTAATAATGAAAGTATATTATTACTTTAGCCCAGCAATGTTTCACATATATATGAATGTCAGTCGGATAGCGGTTAGTTATTTATTGGTTTTACTGGAATAGCCTCATACATTATGAATTTTTAATGGTTGTAGTAATCTCTCAGCCATATAGTTTCTACACATATTATGTATTTTCTGTGGATAGATTTTAATCGTGTTATAGGTGTAATTTGTGTCAAATTTATATTCAACTCAAGTTTAAATAAATAATTTTAAATTAATTTCTAATAAATATATATTTTTTAACAGGTGTATATGCCACAGGTCGCACAGTTAGCGAGTTCGCCTATTTTTGGTAATTTTTCACAAAACATACATCTAAGAGGTTGTAAAGCTAAAAAACAAGTTAGAGATACGCTATTTTAATTTAAATAAAAACTGTATTTTTTTTAAATGTGTACGAGGCTTTGTAAATTAAAATAAATTTTTGAATCGAAAATTTATGTACTATAGTTTTAACCATTAAGTCCACAATTCATAAATTATTGTCACTGTCATAATCGAGAAAAAACTTCAAAATGTATCGATTATTTTTTATGTCATCAGATTAATAAATAATAATTCACATACTGTAATTTGTTACTAAAAAAAATAATGTAAACACCGATACCAATTAGTGGTTATACGATTTATAATTTCGTACTAAACGTCTTAATGAATTTAGTGTTAAACACAAAAATCTGTCACTGCTATGAGCTAATACTATAATATATAGTTAATAGTATAATTATAATATAATAATATTATTTCATAGTATCTATTTTATATTCAATATAATATATAGGTACTAGTCGTACTACCATAATTTTCAAATAGAATGGTTGTGGTTTTGATAAACGCATTTTTATACAGTTTGGCATAGGTTCTATTACAACTGCATTTAAGAAATAAATACGAAAATATATTTTCGAAATCACAAAAAACTGACACTGAAAATAATTACTTAATGGATTGTGAATAAATAAATAAATACATATTTGGCAATGCAAATAATATGACAACGTATCCTACTTATCCTTGTATTATATTATTTTGTTGTATAAAATAGATATATTTATTTCCACAGTTATTTCCTTACGGGGCTTTCTAGACAGCTAACCCTTTGCGATGGATATTGAAAAATAATTCCGTTAATTCCGGTATTAGTTGGTACACGATATTAATAATTGCGACGTCTGAGGAATTTACGGTATTTCCTATTACATTTATTACCGAAAGGCGCAAAATATATAATATAATATTGCATCACGACTTTCGTTTTACATTTTTCATAGTCAAATGGAATAGATATCTGTAATTTCAATTAAAAGTTACAAATCGTTGTTTTTGTTTAAATTTTGGAAAAAAAAACGTCGATATTAAATAAATGAATGTCATCACTCGAGTCCTCAATGTTTAATTTGAACAATATTGTTCGAATGCGTGCGTCGAATCGATGGGAGTCGGGAATGACCAAGTAAGGTGTAAAGTCCTTTTTTAAATTTACTACACGAGTTATCGCAAACAAATATTAAACAATTGTAATTATGATTTTCATGATAAAATTTACTAATTTTTAATTATTTGATCAAATTTAAATGCATAACTCAATTTATAAAAATATAATTAAAGAATATTGTACACTTATTAAAAAATAATTTCAAATACCTATCGGTATATTATCATTAACTGACATCGAATATTTTTTATTTTTATTAATTTGTCTTTGTCTAATTAATACATCTTGTTTTAAGCTAGGTACCTTCTGTTTGATAACTCTCACGACCAATTATAATAATATACTTCTGTCTCAACTCGTATGTTAATAAATATGTAGGCATGCCGTATGAAAATAAAATAAAATAATGGTGTAGAGTAGATACAAAATAAATGTAATAATATTATATAGATTCAAACATCTTTATAAACATGTTTCGTTATGGAATATAAATTAAATTAAATAATAATATCGTGCTGACTGTTAATAATTATAACTCGATTAAAATAATTTTATTTCGTAACTATTTTTGCTTACCGTATGCTTCGTAGAGGTAAATCAAACCAAGGTGCTGATTTGATTTCGGCCATTATAGATTGGTCGCTGTGAATGATTTCTTCGGAAGATATATTAGTATCCGCAGCCGTAGATCCTTCTTCATTTTCTTCCCTTGCAGTATCATACCAATTTTTGTACAGCTCTGGTCGAAAACCTACCACTCTTTTGCCACCTCGATGACAGTTTTCAATAATCCAGTTACTGCTTTCTACCGTCGGGACCCTATATAATATAATATGAAACGACACTACTCGTATAGCTCACTGTGGTAAGTACATCATTAATTAGGTTCATTTTTGTTTTTACGTAGTATAGGTAATTATATGTTATTTGATAATTTTCAGCAATGTCGATCAAAAATAAATAAATCATTAACACCGTCCATATTAATGACTATACGTATGCGTTGTTCATTTGTTTCAATTTAAAGTCAATTTGCACCTCACTAACACGTTCAATATAACGTATATTATATTAGGTACTAAGTAGGCACTAACAATAGCTATACTACCTGATGATTTATTTAGTTATGTAAAATATTAATCATTCAATTAATATTATAGCTTCATAAGCAATTGTAGAAATTAACGACTTTCGACGAGACATATGTATATATATGTATATATATGACAAACATATAAATATAAATCTAACAATTGCTGAATAATATACCGTTTGTCAATACTCAGTAAGTACCTACGTAAAACATACTATAGATTTTTTCATAGAATTTTTCTAGAAAAAAATACCATTATTTTTTTTTTTAAATAAATAATCTCTATGAATCACGTCGAACAAAAAACAAACAAATAGTTTATACTGCGCTGTAGGTCAAATAATAATCGTAATAATAATCACGACGTTTATTAACCGTTTTTTTGCGAAATGTTCGTTAACCGTCGGGAGATTTGCTTTTATTTGCATATTATTATTAATTATTATATATTATTTAACTAATCTCAACATTGTAGGCACTCACCTAATTAGCGCGTTTGTCCAGTAATTGTGTACAGTGTTAGTAAGTGGCCAGTAAAATCCATCACCGGCGTCATACGCTCCGTCCGGCACTTCGATCGTGGGCTGCCGATTGGTAACATAACTCCTAGCAGCTGGTTCAAAACCGTTGGTATGTTCGATGGCAAATCTAAAATTACGTTATTATTTTCACGATAGACATGATGATGATGATGGTGATGATCGATTGAAAATGGCGTTCAAACCGCTTTCTGCGTTAGAATTTATAATATCATTTAATATTATCGTTTGCATAACGGTTCTATTCGAAAATGTTTTTGAATTATTATTTCAAAGTATAAATATTAAATTAAAATGATAAATACTCGATAGTGATGAGTATTGTGCAAATATTAACTGAAATTTTCAGTACGCCGATAAATTGTAATTATAATATTATTCGGATAGGTGGGTATACAGTAGCTAGGTGGGTTACACCTAAACATTTTTTCGGTGTTTTTCATTTTGGTATAAAGTTAAAGTTTAAGTTTTTTTCCGTTTGTATAACAAACAACTATATGTGTTCATACTAACATCATTAATATAATATGACAGTGTATGTCAATTTTTTGTTCGAAAAAAATGAATTTAATCCGTCCCACGACAAAGTATAGATAGGTACTTTCGAGTTTATTTTTTTTATCATACTTAATCTCAAAAACTTTTTTTGTATGTATGGACAGCTTATTTGTTACCGTAGGGATTACGAAAAAATATTTTCAAGATTGATAAGACTTTTAAAAATATTTTTTTCCCGCTAGTAATAATAAGACGAATTTAATTCCTCCAGCTTACAAGAGGTGTATCTATAATCTATTTGTATATATATGTTAAGGTATTAGCAAAAAAAAACGTACTTATGTAATTGGGAGAATTATTAGGTGGGTGTTACGAAATTATGGTTTTTCGGCAGCAAAAATATCAAAATTACGTATATATTTATCTTGCTTACAATTTAGAACATTTTTTAGCTGCCTACCTTGTACCTATATTATCATAAAAGTACCTTTATTTTATATGGAAAAGGTCTTAAAAATTAACATTAGTAGGTTAAGTTAGGTCAGGCATCAAAAAATTGAAAAATGTCACATTATACATAAAAAGATTTTAATTATGTACTTTTATTAGTCTTTACATTTCATTACTTTGGTTTAAGTGTTAAATTAATTAAGTTTGAACACGAACACAAATATATTAAGAGAATGTATCTAATGTCTTTTTTGTCATTGAATTTAAAAAGTAAAGCTCCACGGGGGACGATTCACCAACATTTCCCACTGGCTATAACAGCCGGCGCCAATCACAATGACGGTCACAGAATTTAGATTTGAGTTTGACGTCAACTCCGTAACACCGCCGAAGTTCTGATTTAATAATATAGTCGTTTGAGTTTACATATATTATAATATTGTATTCTTGTCTATCGCATATAATTACCTATATAATAATATACACCGTACAACACGTCAACATTTCGGACGGCGATGGCTTCAGCTGCAGTGTATACGATGGTTCTGGGCTTTTGGCTGTGTAGGGTACATTTACTCAGGTATAGCAAAGCGCCAAATAGTGTATAATATACCCAACGTATAGACTATAGGTTTATGGTTTATGGTCGAACGGGAAACAATATTGGCCGGCACTCGATCAATTTATTACGTCCCTAACCTAGGACTATGTGGGGCTTCCAAGGGTGTGTGTACTTTGCTGATATAATCATAATACTAATATAGGCATAATATGTCGTATTGTTTCTCGGTCGGAAAACATTGCAAATGGCAGATATTACAGTATTATTGATATATAATTTATTATCATATTATTGTGTTTTGTACCTTATTAGAATATTGTTTACACGATATTACGCGTATTATATAACCACGTGACCCCTAACCACGCGACGATTAAACGCGATTTTTTTTTAACAATATAATTAATATTTATGTCGTTTCTCTCGTGTTAAATTAATAACGTTTAAAATCGGACTTTGGCAAAATGTCGGATTAATCAAGTTATGACGAGATGATGGTAAGACTCTAAATTTATGAATAAATCCATCGTGTTTAACATACTTTTTAAATTAATTTATTCTAATTGATTTATGCTCAAATTATCCCGGTCTCATTAGTCTCAATCTAATATACATATCTATATAAATATATTTATACATAAATTTATATATTTAATTAACCATGACTTTTATACGACGCTGATCAATTAATTCGTTTCAATTAAAAACTATAAAATATTCTGCACAATTAATTAAATTGTTATGTTCGAACAATGACCGGTTAATTTAATTTTTTTTAATGTTACGCGTTTCTACAATATTTTTGTTACACGTATTAAGTTCATGGGATGTTTTCATAGGTTTTAGTTTAAACAACTTAACAATTTAATTTACATCATATGCATTTTTAATAATTTTTCCATTAATTTATTTATTGATTATTTTTTTTTTGTATTTATCACTTCAAAAATACTTTTAAACGCTTTAATCACTGCAGAGTAAATACTATGACTGAAATCAATGGTCATCTCATAAATAATGCTTTTTTTTCTGTTTAAGCAATACACATAATGGCTAAAAATTCCATTTTATATTTTAATCATTATCATTGTGAACGAATTAGACTATGCGTGCAGCACATACTACAGACTACAGTACAGTACTCGAGCCTCGATTGTCTGCGCCAATTGTCGGGATATTGTGTATACTTAGTCTAATAATACGTTTAAATATTTATTTTTTTTATAAATAAATTGTACATTCAGTGTACATATTAATTTTTATTTATGAGTGAAGCATATTACCTATAGAAGATTTTTTAATAAACGACTAAAAATCGTAAATACTTATCAAATTCAAAATATTTTAACAAGTACTATCGGATTTCTTCGTAAAAGATTTACAGATCACTTATGTTTCAGTAAAATTGAATTTTAGCTTGCAGTCTCCTTGGTAATTAAACACAAGATTGTATGTTAAATTCTATGTCATATATTATTTATTAATTATGGTATTTTTATTTAAATATTGTATTTTAATAACGATTAAAGTAGTGCTAATAATTTACATAGGTACCTACATATTATATAAATCATATTTTGTTATTATCTATTCGTCATGGTGGAAAAACTGAAGAATATATTAATTTTTTTAATGTAAAAATATTTTATTTTAATGGGAATATTGTTGACAGGAATAATACCTTCTATCTGGCACCTTACAGTACTGCCAATTATTTTGCTGAAATCTGAGACCGTCGATGAATATGTAATTTTGTTGTACGCATTTTCCTTTTTCCCAAACTCCCTCAATCCGGGATCCTGATGAATAGTACATAGTGCCATCTCCATGAAACAACCCGTCGTCAAAATTGCCCTCATAGACAGTTCCTAAAAATCGATTTGACAATATTACCTACACTATATACTACACTCAAAATAAATTGCACCGTAATCGAGTCGATCAGTAGATACGTTTATTAAATCCGAGAGCAAATCAAAGTGTTTATCACTCGGTAGTGTCCCTTCACACTCGTTGAATGTGAAACAATCAGTTTATTATCATCATATTTGCATGGTTTATTTGATCAATACCAAACTACATTTTAAGTTTTGGAAAAATCGACAGAGAGTTCTGGACTGTTGCGTCCGCTAGTCGCCCCTTCCCAATTTATAGCTTTTGCATTTTAATACATTGAATATTTGATTGATCATAAATTAGTACGGTTTTAATTATAATATTACTATTTAGGTATATTATATTATTATAATTATTTTATGTACCTATACATCGATTTGTACTTAAACATGCTTTTTCTTACGGTTGTGCCTAGGTTTTGACTTTTTAACATATCATGAATATAATATAATAACTGTTATAACGTGATACGAGAGCAGTGTTAATCCAAAATCTATAAGAACTCAATTATATTGTTATAGAAAGCGTAAGTAAAATACCTACGAATAAAATCTTATCCGCATATTTCGAAATGTTCTTTTTATAACTAACTGTAGCATTAATAATAAATAATAAAACATTTTTTAAGCTTATAATTAGTTATTGTCTTATGCTCTGGTAAGTATAATAATATTATCGTTATAACTATTTAAATAGATATGATGTGTAATATTTATTCCTAATTTGGATTTTATAATAATAATAAATAATAATAAATATAGCGTGGAAAAAGATAAGAATTTTGGAAACGGTACACTTTTTCCGAATTTTTTAATTTTTTTTACATAATAAATGACGGCAATGTTACATGCCGAATAGTCGCATTTGACATATTATAATAACTTGTGACTAATAATAATTCTGTTGTAATATTCTAATAAAATATAATAACATTTCGTTTAGTACGAAACATTTCTTATTGTCTTAGCAACCATCGTAACCTTACAGGTTAAATTTACAACTAAAATAATATGCACTATCTAATATTATAATGTTATTTTCATAACGAATAAACTAATTCACTAACAGTTAGGTTATACTATAAACATATGTACGTCATATGTCCATGCAAGTATAAGCACACAGTAATGGTTCATTCTCACTAAATGTTTTAAGTAATTACCATTTTGCATGACGTAAACTCCGTCTCCGGACATCGTTCTATGATTCCATTTTCCTTTATAATGGTTTCCTGTTCCGATTGGAATCCATTTGCAGTTTGGGTGTAACTGACGTTTCACACTAACTTTTATCTTTTTTCTCGATTTCTTTTCACTGCAGATCATTTTAGTTAAAATTAAATAAACTATTTTTCTATTAAATTATCAAAAAAAAAACAAAAACGATTTCATAATTATTGTTTACTCGTATATTTTGTAACTAGGTATAGTGTTTGATTCAATTGTATTTGTATGACCATAATAAATATATCTATATACATAGATATATCAAATTGTGTATAGGTAATAGGTATATACTTGAAACAGGGTATATTGTACTAACTAATTTATTATTTACCGATAGTTTCAAAACATAATTTTGAAACATCTATTTTTGTTGTATTAGGATTTAGGGAACCAAAATAAAATATAATATTGTATAAAAGATGGATAAAATGTATTTTATTCTTTTTGTCTTCAACTAAGCTCAAAATAAAAAGAGTTGAAAAGTTTATCCTCGTATTTTTCTTTAGAAACTAAGTTTGATATTATGAAGTTTAATGAGTGTTATTAGTGTTTATTTGTGTAAATATTGTTTGAGAAGTCTAATTGTTAATTTGCATTGAGTATTCAATTAATTATTTAAGTTTTAAAGTTTAGTTAGGCTTAGGAATATATACAGTGTGATCTCTTAAGCATGCTCCCCTATTTTTATGCTAAAATTATGCAATATACGTAACTTTTAATTCCGATTTTTGGAATTTATAAATACATTTACGACCATAGTTTTGAATACTTGAGATTTTTTTGTACCTCTTAACCTTGGGTTGATACAAATTTCTATTTTTTAAATAAAAAAGCCCTTGTACTTTAAATTATTCAACAAATTATTCATTTTTTGAAAATGTTGAAGTATCTAAATCAAAATTCGAACAAGTAGTTTTTGAGTTACATAACTAGGTACCTACTAAGGATAATAATTAATATGCCTAAGGGAATGGGTTAAGTAGATTTTGGGGAGTAGGATCAGCGCTTCTCAACCTTTTTAACGTCGTGACAACCAAAATTGGTGAAAAATATCACGAACCCCCTCTTAAAAAAAAAAAAAAAACTTTTGAATATAAACCAAAATAAAATATTACATTAATTTATACTTTTTACTTAGTTTATAGTGCACTTCGTCCCCATTCATGCAAAACACTTAATCACCCTAAGTCCAAAAACATTATTTTTGAAAATCAGCTTTGGCGATTTTTTAAAACTTTAAATGTATACCAAATGTATAATAAAATTTGGTTTTTGCTTATTTTTTTATGATTTTGTTTTAAGAAAAGTAGTTATTTATGAATGCTTATGAATAATATGCCACTGTGAAAGAATAGCTTTTTTTTTTTTTCCGTTTGAACCGACAGCAGAGGAGGATCTGTGTGAACACTACTACTCCTGTAAAAGAATAGCTTACTATATTTAAAATACAAATTATTAAGTTGGATTTAGTGACTTTTGTATAGTTGACGTAGTGTGTTTTGCATGTATTTAATTGGTGACCTGGCCCAATCTATTTTTTTTTTTATTTATTTTTTTATTGTGATTTTAACATTAACTAACTTAACATTTATTATATCTTAACACTTCTGCCACAACCTAAATTAATCAAAATAAATTAAATTCCATACAATTATAGTACTATTATAATAATCTTATTTTTAATGTAAATAAAAGCTTGTTTTTCTACATCAGCGTTTAGTTATTTCTTTCTAACAGATGCGACCACCAGGTTGAGAAATGCTAGTTTAGATGATTGATAAATTGATCTATCTAGTCATCTAAATGATTGATAGATTTATCTATTAATATAAATAGTTTGTAAAAGTTATCTAAGTATAATTAACTACATTGTATATTAAAATATATAGTTTTTTATTTTTGTATAACCATAATATTTAAGAATTATTATCCTTAGTATAAACATTTTAATAACTCAAAAACCACTTGTTAGAATTTTGATTTAAATTTTAGATACATCAACACTTTTTTGAAAATCACCTGCTAAATGATTTGCAATAAAAAAGGGGGTTCTCATTTGAAATATAGAAATTTGTATCGTCATTCCTTAAGTAGTACAAAAACTTTCAGTAATTTTAAAATATGGTCATTAGGTAATAAAAAAAAATTAATTCTTAAAAATACTAAAAATCGGAATTTGAATATATGTATTATTATTATTTGAAAAATGGGGTTAAAAATCACCCAGTATAGGCGGGTAAACACAAAGACAAACACGGTATAAAACATGGTGTATGACACTGGTAGTAAATTATTAATGTTACCGTATTTTAAAAATATTATTATTTACTAAAAAACAATAATTAAAAAATTGGTACAGTTCTAGAAGTGTTATTTAATAAGCTCACTAATTTAATTTAATAATACTAATGTAGTAATTGTCAACATTGTTACACTGTATGTGATTTCGTTGTTTTGATAAAAATAAATTATTAAATTTAAAAAAAAAAATGGGTAACTCAAGGTTGTTGTTTTATACTCAAATATTCGTCAAACACACAGTTATAGGTACCTATTTACAAATTATAATGACAATTACCCTTAAATAAAATAAATATTTAACGTAATTATTTAGATATTTTCATGGTATTATGGAATTATTTAATTATTAATTATTTTTTTTTATTATTATTATTTTATTTAGCAGAAAAATAGCGATTTTATTTATGCATTTAACCAATTATATCCGTACAATACCTATTATTTTATTGATTTTTAAATGTATACATATAGAAAGCCATAATGAAGTAAATAGTTATAATATTATGATGCCGTCATGTCAAAACTGACAACGTCAGGATACCTAGTGAATATTGTTTTAATTTTTCTAAAATGTAAGAAAGTTATAGAAATGTAAACCAATCAAAACAATTTATGAAATTAGTATTTTAACACATAATTTGTAAAGTAATTCCTTAAAATTGTCTTAAAAAAATAATATTTATGTACAAACATCATGGCTGGTAGAGTGGTAACGTGGAAAATATGATTCATTGGTTGGCAATCTATAAATGTTTGATTGAATAAGAAAAATGTATTCACCAAAAAGTGTTAAGCTATATTTGACACTCATATTATTAGGGTACCTACCAACCCTGTTGTAAATATATGAGTATATACTGAATAAACAATACAAATATAACAAATATTGTGTAGATTTTTGATTTTTATTTGAATATTAAATATTCCACTCATTTTAAAATGAACATAATAATTCTATTTAATTCTATTATATATTTTTGCAAGACAATAAGATAATAATAATAATAATATGGAGTATAAAATCTGAGATAGGTACGTCATACAATATTCATGTACAAAAATAAAAATAGTACAAAGAGAAAACAATTCTGAAAGGTAATAATTTATACTGATATAAAATATTATGTTAAAGGTGAAATAATAGTAATAATGAGTTGGTAGTTTAGTAATGAGCTACTTTTTTAATGCAATCTAGGTTTGAACTGAGATAAATTACACCAGACATAAAAAAAAAAATTTGAAAACAACGACCGTAAACATAATTGTTTGTAATATTTTTGTTGAGGAAACTGAGAATATGAAATCTTACTTGGGTCGCTTATTCTCTTAAATCACCTAAATATACAACGATAATTCATCCATCCACGTTAAAATAATTTGGTTGCAAACGATTGAAACGAGTAATATTAATTGGTATGCATTAGGTAGATAAGTACATAAGTGCATTAGGATAGGTTAATATAAATTATATATAATATTAATATATCCCATGAATTATAATATCGGTTGATCATCGAATAAATGTAATTTGATTCGGAAATCTTTTTAATCTTCACGTCAAATTGTATATGGTTAAATATTTTCAATAACAATTTAGCATATAATATTATATTATTATTTAACTTAAATTTAAAATTTTTCAAATTCAGCATTGTGTATAAAATCCTTAGCGAAAACGATGTTTATATAATATTATTAATACGATGTTTTATCATTATTTTCTTAACAATCCAGACAACCTCTGAACCTCATGCTAAACCATGTTGTCAATAGTGAATTGAATGCAGACTGTACCTATTCGTTTAACTAATTTATTTTATTTTTTCAGATTTTCGTGTGGTGCGAAAGAAAAACCAGTGAAGAACACATTCATTTGACAACACGGTCTTTGGTTTGTTTTTTTTGTAATAATATAAAAATAATGAATGTTGGAAACTTGAAATAATCACACGTTATTTATAATAGTGACACACAAATTGGATTACATTTTGAAAAAATTTTTAGTATTTCTATAGTCCTAACAGAACAATTCTTCTTGCAGGTTATATACCTTTCATAAAATTCCAACTAATTGGTGACTACTTTGAGTATTATCAAGAGTGTCATTCAATCCCATAGTTCTTTTCTATACTGACTTGATCGTAACTCTGGTATTTAAAAGTTTAAAGGTGGACTTGGGAGTCCCAAGTTGGAACCTTTTTTGAAAACATAGTAGGACTCTCAAATTTAGGTCCACGATTCCTACCGGGATTGCCTTTTACTTGAATAGAAATCTGTTAGCTTATGTTTAAGAATTCTAAAGGTATTTTTAATAACTCAAAACATTAGACATTTTCCCGTAAATCGATCGTAAAATGTTGAATTTCTGACCAAGTGTCGATCAGCATCTTCTTTTATTATTTTGCAATCAAATTTCTAAAAAAAGTTTTTCTCAGTCATATATATGTGGTATTGTTAGTTGTTACTACACACGTTCAATACAAACTATTTAATTTATTTAGTTTGACTACCTATACAAACAAAATAAACTAACATTCATGGGTCTCATAATACTACCTATACCGAAACCCAAAATATCAAGATATTATAAAAGTAAGCAATCGATTTACGTCGTCTTAATAAAACTTTTATTATTATTTTTACTTTTCGTGCTCACACACTTTTCGGTTGTCGCTAGCGCAAAGTTCATCTCACCCTTATGGTACACGAGGGTATGCAGCTATATCATGTATTGATGTTGTCCAGGAATTCAGAGTTGACACAATCGATCCTATTAAAAACAAGCTCTGAAAAAGCAAATTAACACAAAATAATTAACTAATGCATGTACGGATATTAATAATATGTATCTAGATAATAGGAATACGCGTAACGTCACTTGTGGGAATGATAAATGCTTTGGACTGGTATTATTATAGTGGAACACCAATATAGTTATTATTTATTTATGTCATAGCTGTGGAAAAATATGTATAATACTATAATGTATATTATTAAGCATGATATTAATTTAACACGTAATATGTTTTTGAATGGCAAGAAACACCATTTGAAAGTTCAGATTACTAAAGACATATTTTGTAAAAATATACTTGGAGGTGCACCGTGATCAACTTTTGTATTTAATAGAACAGAGGTTGTCTAGGTAAGTAGTGGTTAAATTAATATACTTGTAAATATAAGCACAAATTTGGAAAATCCCT